>NC_090451.1:586427413-586748549 GCF_031143425.1 Pleurodeles waltl
ACCTGGGGTACTGGACCCCTTGCAACAAACAAGGTTTGTTGCGGCCCAACCCATACTCTAACAGCATATCCGAAGTCTTGCCTTCAAGGGATGTCAGCACAACAGAGGACATCTTCCAGAGCTATCCAGCTGTTCTGCTTTCTCCTTCTTGCAGGTCCCCCAAAGAACTGTGGGCGCCTTGATGCAGGAGCACTGATGGAAAACACCCGCTGCTCCTGAGGTCCATGACCGAACACCCTGTTGGGAGCTCGCAGACTTATCCCAAAGCACCCACCCCCCTTGCACTCTTTTTCTTGGTGTGCAGGACACCAGATGCCACTAGCACCACTTCACCCGAACACCCCAGGGCAGGTCAAACTAAACTGCTGATCTTGTTTGTGACTTTAAACCCCTAGCACCCTATTACCTACAGCAGTGGTTCCCAACCTTTTGACTTCTGTGGACCCCCATTTTATCAATACTGGAGCCCGGGGACCCCCACTGACTCATTATTGGAATCCGGGGACCCCCACTGAGTCATTACTGATAGTTGGAACCCAATATTATAACATTTTCTAAGCAGTCGCGGACCCCCTGAGGAGGCTTCACGGACCCCCAGGGGTCCCCGGCCCACAGGTTGGGAACCACTGACCTACAGGGTACCCCAGAGAACCGTTTGCAAGGACCCCTGTGCAGTAACATTATTTTGGAATCTTCATCGTATGAAAGTGCATTTGAGTAAAAGTTTTACCTACTTGCTAAATCAGTATAAAACTGTGTAGGAGGCTGGCATGTTTTGTAGTGGGCACCTTGGGTACTTAAACCTTATACCAGGCCCAGTTATCCCTTATTAGTTAAATGTTGTAGTGTTCTTGCAGCTTAGGCTGATAGAGGTAGCTATAGCAGAGCAGCATAGGCTGAACTAGGAGACATGCAAAGATCATGCAGTACCACTTATAGTTCCACAGTACTTTTACACAACTAAAGACCATACTCAGGTTACCAAAAATAAAGGTATTTATTTGGGTGACACAGTACCAAAAATATCTTAAAGACAATACTCCTTCTGGAGGTAAGTATTATACACAATATATACACTGGACACCAAAATTAGACTAGTAAATAGTCATAGAACAATGCTAACAATAGGAAATGCTATAGAATGCAATGGGAGAAAATAGGTTTGGACGCAACACAAATCAAATACTAAAAAAGTGGAATGCGAATCACAAATTCCCCCCTACACAAGTGCAGTGTGTGCAGAAATGCTGGGAGGGTAAGAATACAGTAAAGGTAGGTAAATTACCCCATCCCAGAGCCCAGAAAAGCAGGAGTAAAGTACTGCAAGTTTCTCTAGGACACACTACACCTCGTGATTGGGATTTTGCAGCAACCAACCAAGTCTGCCAAGAACAACTGCTGGATTCCTGGACCTGAAGACCTGCAAAGGAAGGGGACAAAGTCCAGAAGTCAAAAGAAGTTCCAGGAAGGATAGGAGCCCCTACCATTGCAGAAGAGTGTGCAAAAGAGGAGTCCCCGGTTAGTCGAAGACTGCAGGAATGCACCCTAGGAAGATGCCAGCGGGTTCCTGCGTGATGAAAAGCATGTCCCAGGACGTGAAGATGGTTGCAGACGTAATTTCGTGTTGGAAGTCGCCAACAAGCCTTGGTTACGACAAAAGTGTGTTTTGCATCAAAATGCCGCTTCATGGACCCAGGAGGGACCTGGGGGCCTCAACTCTGTGTGAGGAGGAAGAGGGGGCTCTCAGCACTTAAGAGAGTCCTCAGGATACCAGCCAACACCCCCGGGAGTCGCAGGATCCGTGGACAAATGAGGTGCAAAACGCGGTTGAGGCAGCACAACAAAGAAGGTCCCACCCCGCCGGAGAACAACTCAGCGAGTTGAGCATCACAGGATGGAGTACTGGGGACCTGGACCTGGCTGTGCACGAAGGAATTTTGCAAATAGTGCACAGAGGCCTCAGGAGGTGAAGAAGACACAGTACACAGGGTACCGTCGTTCTCTGGTAAGGCAGGGTCCAAATTGCGTCAGCAGGACCTCAGGACAGTCTGTGTCGATGATGTCCACCCTCTGTGTCCTTAGGCGCACGCTTGTTGCTGTGAGCGCAGTCCAAAGGTACCAGTCGTCATCTTGGAAGGTGCCTGCTGGAGCAGGGGAGTGACTCCGTCACCCCACGGGAGATTTCTTCGGTCCTTCTGGTGCAGGATGAAGACAGGGAGTCCCCAGAGTGTGCACACAGTGGAAACTGTTGCAGTTGCTGACTCGGGGCTGAGGTTGCTGAAGAAAAGTATCTCTGGGGGATACTTTGTTTCAGTTACAGCGTTTCGTGGAGCAGGCTGCTGTTGATCTGACGTCATAGGATGCTGAAGTAGTTGCAGAGGATTCCTGAAGGAAACTTGCAAGCAGAATCTGAAGAGAACCCACAGGAGAGACCCGAAATAGTCCTGAGAGGGGGGTTGGCTACCTTATCAGGTATGGACCTATCAGGAGTGATCTCTGATGTCACCTGCTGGTACTGGCCACTCAGAGCCCTCCAGAGTGCCCCCACACCTCGCAAAGCAAGATGGCTGAAGTCTGGGACACACTGGAGGAGCTCTGGGCACCATCCCTAGGGTGGTGATGGACAGGGGAGTGGTCACTTTCCTTTTCTTTGTCCAGTTTCGCGCCAGAGCAGGGGACAAAGGGTAGGACCGGTGTAGACTGCCTTATGCAAGGAGGGCACATCTGTGCCCTTCAAAGCATTTCCAGAGGCTGCTGGGCGCTACCCCTCCCCAGCCTGTAACACCTATTTCCAAAGGGAGAGGGTGTAACACCCTGCTCTCAGAGGAAATGCTTTGTTCTGCCTTCCCGGGACTGTGCTGCCCAGACCCCAGGAGGGCAGAACCCTGTCTGTGAGGTGACAGCAGCTGTAGCTGCAGTGAAAGCCTCAGAGAGCTAGTTTGGCAGTACTGGGGGTCCATGATGGAGCCCCCAGGATGCATGAAATTGACTCCCCAATACCAGATTTGGAATGGGGGGACAATTCCATGATCTTAGACATGTTACATGGCCGTATTCGGAGTTACCATTGTGAAGCTACATATAGGCATTGACCTATATGTAGTGCACGGGTGTAATGGCGTCCCCACACTCTGTCCATCACACAAAGTCTGGGGAAATGGCCCTGAACTATGTGGGGGCACCTTTGCTAGTGCAAGGGTGCCCTCACACTTAGTAACTTTACACCTAACCTTCAGCAAGTGAAGGTTAGACAGATAGGTGACTTATAAGTTACTTAAGTGCAGTGAAAATGGCTGAGAAATAACGTGTGCGTTATTTCACAAAGGATGCAATGGCAGGCCTGTGCAAGGGTTTGTCTGAGCTCCCTATGGGTGGCAAAAGAAATGCTGCAGCCCATATGGATCGCCTGGAACCCCAATGCCATGGGTACCTAGGTACCATTTACTAGGGACTTATAAGGGGGGTCCAGTGTGTCAATTGAAATTGGTAAATGAAGTCACTAGCCTATAATGACAAATTTAAAAACAGAAAGAGCACAAGCACTGAGGTTCTGATTAGCAGAGCCTCAGTGACACAGTTAAGCACCACACAGACGCACGCATTAGGCCATTAACTATGAGCACTAGGGTCCTGCCCAGCAGGATCCCAGTGAGGCAGGCAAAAACATACTGACATAAGGAAAAAATGGGGGTAACATGCCCAGGAAGATGGTACTTTCCTATTCACTGCAACAGTACTTATCTTCTTGAAAGTTTTCTGGTTTTGAAACAGAATATAAACAATAACTATTTTTCTAAACAATTAGTGTCTAGTTCCTTCTTCAGTGTGTCTCATTTATTGAATCTGTGTGTTAAACAAATGCTTAGTACTACCCTCCAGATAAGCCTACCTGCTCGCCCACACTAACACAATAGGGAGCATTTGGAATTGTCACTTTTACCCCTGTAAACCAATAAGGATTGTCTGTTACTATCTGCATAGTGTACCCCTACATTAGTTACTCTACATACATAGCCAGCTTCCCACTGTATTGAAGAATAGATAGCTTGACCTATAGGGCATCATAAGTTGGGACCTTGGACACCACTGGCCCGAGGCAAAAGCAATGGTTACCCTGGTCTCCAATTGTCAAAGGTGCATGGCTCAGGACTTCTGGAGTCTTGCAAGATGTACAGGCTAATCTAATGGATCTCCCCTTAGATAGAGCTCCATATTCAGAGACATAACTGATGCTGCCCTACAGCGTTTCAAGGCCAGCAAGGAAGTAGCCCGATATCTGTGTCTCCAGCAACTTAATTCCCAAAGAGATTTCCAACAATTTCAACTTTTTCATGGTTTCTCTTTTCATAAGTGCCAACCCTACCAGCCCACTCTGAGCAACCCCAGAACTCATTGGTCCACCTGTACAGGGGTAAAGCCAGAGAAAAGGTTTATGGATCCCTCCAGCATACTGCCTCCAACTCCTCCTGTTCCTCAACTGCACCACTGGGGAATCATGCCTTGTTTGCTTCCCCAAACCCACTGAGCCTGTTAGTGACTTCCTGCTTTCTACCAACCTGGAAGACTATTACTGACCTGGCATTATCTTCCCAATCACAAATGGCGTCTCCTGACGAAGAAGGTCCAGGACATCTTCATTTAGTGGGGCACTCTGCAGGTGGACTTGTTTGCTTCCTTGGAAAATGTGCAATGCCTGCAGTCTATGCCCTCTAGTATCCATTGAGGGGAATTTTAGGGGATGAGTTTCAGTTAAGAGAGAACTTTCAGCTGCACGTTGCATTTCTCCTGCATACCCTTGATACCTTTAGTTCTGAGGAAGATGCCAAGACAGGGCTCAAATTGTTTTCATCACGTCTGATTTGCATAGTAAGGTGTGGTATGCAGGCCTTCGATGCTTCTCCACATGGCCCCCACTGAAGCTGCCTTTCAGGCCGGACCCCCTCTCCCGTTTGGGTTGAAGGATACTGTATCCAAATCTCTGAGGCCTCCACCTTCATGCCTGGAGATTGAGTGGAGACATCTGAACCTTTTCCAGCTGCCACTGGTGGTGGCCGATGTCATCTTGTTGGCTGATCGCCCCACAAGTTAATTGGCTTCCTCTGGGGTGTGGGGTAACTAAATCGCTGCTGCTTGGACAACAACATGAATCTATTTCAGGCTATGTTGTCTCATATTTTGCAGTTTGCACTTTAATGTGCACAGAGTCGTTGATCAGTCTGTATAGCTAAGGGGTGTTTTTCAGTGTTGCCAACATTCCTATTACCCCGACCAGTCTTCCCCTAATGGGATGCATTATTTTGAAGGGATTGCCTACTCTGTAATTGCCAGCGCCTTTTGTTCTGCCCCAGTGGGACGTTAAACTTGTGCAAATGTTTATAGTGGGCACCTCGTTTGAGCCCCTCCTAGTTGTCAGTTACGTGTTTTAGCTTTGAAAATGGTGTTTCGCGTTGCAATCACTTTGGCCAGAAGGGGTCGTTGATTTTCATTTTTCTCAGACAAATTGGTGTTAAAAACCAGGACTGCTTTCTTGTGGAAAGTAATGACTTCATTTCACGTAAGTCAGTCCATCATCCTTCTGACCTTCTACCCCTTCACCACATCCCACTAAAGAGAGAGTAGTGGTTAAATAAGTTGGAGACTACTGGGCTTTTAGCTACTACTTGGACCACTCCAAGGATATGCAAATGGATGGCTAGCTCTTTAGGGAGTACTGCCAAGAATGGCACAGAGGTACAGAAATGGAATATATCCTGGTGGCTCATCCTATGTCTTAAGACTTGCCATTCTTTTGAAAGGAAGGACCAGTTCCACTAGAGCCCCAAATCAGTCACTTCTTCCCTTTTCAGAGGTGTTCCAAAAACCAGTATCTGGAAATCAGCCACATTGCTGTTTTTTCACACCTTTGCCAAGCATTATTGCCTGGATTCCGACATGTATAGGGATGGCCACTCTGAAAGATCAGTTTTGTAGGATTTCCTCATCTAACCATCCATCAACCCTTCTCCCTGGGAGGGTACTACTCTTGAGTCTTCCTCACATGAGGAATCTGCAGGTAGGATTGTCCGGCGGAAGAAAAAGTACTTACCTGAAGTAACGATCTTTGAGTGGAATCCTGCAATTATTCTGCAGGTGAGGAATCTGCAGGTACGTAGAGTATCTAGCAGAAGTCCATTACTGCAGGAAACTTTTTCTTCCGGTAACAGACAGTCATCCCATATTGATATGCTGTTTCTGATGGATACAACTACCTGTGGATTTCTCACCTTATGAATTCTCCCATGCGCCAGCATCTGCCGGAAAATCTTCTTCCCAGCTCTCTACGTCGACGAGGACGTCACAATTGCACGGCTCCATGCAACTCTGTCTGACATCACTGTGCCAATAAGAGGTCCTCACCGGCGTGCTGACGTAATTTCCTTTTTTTCCATGCCTTCGACGCTAATAGTTTTCTCCTAGCTCTCGCTACTGTTGAAGGTGTTCCATCTTGTTACTAGTTACAGTCCTGTTTAGGGTTACAATGTCTCCTCTTAGGAAGTCGGGATTTAAGCCATGTCGAGAGTGCGGGGGTCGCATGTCGGTTACTGACCCTCATGGTGATTGCCTTTGGTGTTTGAGCTCCGAGCATGACGTTGAGGAGTGTGTTTCCTGCCAGAGCATGAATCCTAAGGCTCTGAAGGAGAGGGAGGCCAAACTCTTTTTGGCCAAGGCGAAGAAGGGACATAAGAGTCATCACAGGTCCTCTTCTCACACTTCGTTGAAGAATCACAAGAGGTGACGTCGTCATGACTCTCGGCTCGGAGCCGTTCAAGATCCAGGTCTCAATCTCTGTGGCGCTGTACGATGTGGGAGGTTAGTCCGACTGTAACTCCACAACCTCAGTGCCCTCAGACTTCTCTGGTGCCATCGGTCCTCGAGGTAGTTGCACCTCCAGAGATTCCTCGATTTTCATCTGCGGCACACAATCCAGATGTTCAGCAAGCGCAGGTGCAACATAGAGACCAGCGGTATCCTGCCTTCCCGGCTCCGTAAGCGGATCCGGCGGCATTTTTAAATGCCATTTTTTCTGTGTTTAATGCTATGGCCCCTGCTGGTGCACCGGCTGGTCTGTTATAATTTTCGTTGGGCTCCCCGGATCCTTACAAGGCGGCGCCGTTTATGCCCTTCTTTCCAGCTGAGGGTGCTGGTTCGGCGCCGATGACGTCGCCTAGCGGTCCTGCGATTCCGATGATGTTGCCTTCTAGACCTACGGTGCCGGTCTCATCTCCCCATCGGTCGATGCCGATGATGGCGCCTCAGGTGTCCACGGCACCGTATCCGGATGCTGGATTAGACCGAAGTCAGCTTTCTTCTCCTGTTCCGCGCCTTTCAGTTCTGAAGCCGGTGTCATCCACGTCGGCTAATTCTATGTCGACTCTGAGGTGAGGGGCCAGGCTGAGGTTGTGTAGAAAGGCTTTGAGACTTTTGGAAGAAGAGTACCAGAGGCAGTTGTTGGAAGAAGGGGAGATTGTGGAGCCCTTGGGTGAATATCAAGGGCTGGTTTCGGCCAGTGGGCTTGACACTTCCCCAGAATGGGACCTTTCTTCACCAGGGGAGTTTAAGGAGGAGGCGGCCTCTTTCCATACTGTGATTAGGAAGGTGGCAAATTTTTTGGATCTTCCGTTGCCTGCTGCAGAGGTCAAAACAAATATTCTGACTGAGGTCCTGCACCCTTCTTCTACTTCGGCGGATCCATTGCTTCCATTTAATGATGCTCTTACGGAGCCTATCTTAGAGCTATGGAGGAAGCCTGTATTATCACCAGCTGTCAATAGGTCTGTGGCAAGGAGGTACAGAGTGGCGCCTGGGGATCCGGGGTTCTTATCAAAACATCCTACCCCGGAGAGTCTGGTTGTTCAGGCCTGTTGTTCCACACAGTCTGCACCAGGCTCCTTCCCTGTGATTCCGTCGGACAGGGAATCCAAAAGGATGGAGCAGTCGGCGAAGAAAACTTTTTCTTCTTGCAGTACGGCACTCAAGGCAGCAAATGCTACCTGTGTTCTCGGCAGATACATGCATGCCGTGATGGATTCAGCTAGGGCTATGATTCCTGACCTGCCGCAGGAGGTGCAGGGTCAATGTGGAGACCTTCTATTGGATGCTCAGGCTGCAGCAAAACGGGTAATCCAGTCTGGGCTGGATTCCACATACTCGGTTGCCAGGGCAATGGGTACCTCTGTTGCTACCAGGAGGCACGCATGTTTGAGGTCCTCTGGTGTTTCCTCTGATGTACAGACTGCTCTCTTGGACTTGCCCTTTGATGGGGAAAAACTTTTTGGTGATAAAGCTGACTCTGCCCTAGAGCACTTTAAAGACAGTTGGGCCACAGCAAAGTCTTTGGGTCTGCAAGCCTCCTCTACTACCCCTTTCAGGTCCTTTCGGAGGTTCAGGGGATTTGGACGGTGAGCCGTTTACCACGGGAGACCCCAGTCCACAGTCCAACAGCCTACCAGCCTCCCTTGTAGGTCCTTTAGGGGCGAGGGAGGTTTCGGACAAGAGGGGCCACCCAGCAGCACCCTGCATCATCCTCTTCATCTGGAGGACAACAACAAGGGAAGCAGCCCTAGTTTTCTGCCCGTTTTCAACCACACTTCTCCTGTAGGGTGAAGAATTACGTATTTTTCTCCACAAATGGGAGTTAATTACATCAGACTCCTGAGTTCTAAACATTGTGAGGAAAGGATATGCTCTCCCTTTTCAGGAGTTTCCCCCTCCCATCCCTCCCCGTCCCTCATTTTTTTTCAGAAGACCATCTCCTGTTGTTGCAGAAGGAGGTTCAGATCCTGTTGTCAAAAAGTGCAGTGGAGTTGGTTCCAGAGCAGGAAAGGGGTCAGGGTTATTATTCAAGATACTTCCTGATTCCCAAGAAGGACGGTCGTTTAAGACCAATCCTAAACCTGAGGATTCTGAATTGGTTCCTCAAACAGGAAAAATTCAAGATGCTGACTCTAGCACAGTTACTTCTGACATTGAACAGAGAGGACTGGATGGTGTCTGTCGACTTGCAGGATGCTTACTTTCATATCCCTATATCAAGTCGCACAGGAAGCATCTCTGGTTTGTCGTGGGGTTGCAACACTACCAGTTTGCGGTCCTTCCGTTTGGTCTTACTTCAGCACCTCGAGTCTTCACGAAGGTGATGGCAGTGGTGGCAGCAAGTCTCAGAAGGAAAGGGATATTGGTATTCCCTTACCTGGACGATTGGTTGATCAAAGCCAAGTCTCCAGAGCTTGTGTTGCATCACTTGCAGATGATAACTCAGTTGTTGTTCAATCTGGGTTTTACGATAACTGTACCCAAGTCTCACCTGGAGCCCTCTCAGCACCTCCTGTTCATAGGGATACTACATTGAATCGGGCCTATCCTCCACCTCAGCGGAGTCAGGACATCCAGGCATTGATTTCAATTTTTCAAAATGGAGCGGTTGTTCCAGTTCTCAAAGTCCTATGCCTGCTCGGTCTGTTCTCTTCTTGCATTCTGTTGGTCACTCAAGCACGTTGGCACATGAGGGCTCTCCATTGGTGCCTCCGCAAGCAGTGGTTTCAACACAAAGGGGATCTTGAGGAGTCAATAACGATCTCCAGAGATAGTGCAGCAGATCTACAATGGTGGGCTCTGAACGGCAACCTTTCTCAAGGAAGGCTGTTTTCACTACCGCCTCCGATGGCCACGGTCATGACGGATGCTTCCACTCTAGTGTGGGGAGCTCATCTGGAGGACTTGGAGATCAAGGGTCATTGGTCTCCAGTGGAACAGACTTTTCATATCAATCTGTTAGAATTGCAGGTGATACTTCTGGCTCTCCAGGCCTTCCTCCCGTCCGGCACTCAAGGCCTTCCTCCCATCCCTTCACGGTCAGTCAATTCAGGTCCTGACGGACAACACTACCGCAATGTGGTATATAAAAAAGCAGGGAGGAGCAGGGTCGTATCTTCTCTGAAGAGAAGCTCTGCGACTCTGGTCCTGGCTTCTGGACCATCAGATTTGCTTGGTAGCGAATCATCTGGCTGGAGTGCTCAACGTACATGTGTACACTCTGTCGACATTTTTGGGTCGATGACAAGTGGCGTCTCCATCCGGATCTGGTCTTGCACATCTTTCAGATGTGGGGTTTTCCAGGGATAGATCTGTTTGCCACTCGGGATAATGCGCATGGCCCGTCATTCTGCAGCCTCTAGTATCCGGTGCAAGGAGCTTTGGGGGATGCATTTCAGATCTCTTGATGCAACCAGTTGATTTACGCATTCCCCCCATACCCTTGATTCCTCGGGTTCTGAGGAAGATTAGCCAAGATCGGGCTCAGGTCATTTTAATAGCCCCGGATTTGCCAAGAAGTGTGTGGTATACGGACCTTCTCTAACTCTCGCTGTGCACTCCACTCCGTCTCCCTCTCAGGGCAGACCTCCTCTCGCAGTCGCAGGGGACCCCACCTCCAGAGCCTGCACCTTCATGCCTGGAGATTGAACGGGGCAACCGGAGTTCTTTTTCTCTCCCGCCAGATGTAGTGGATGTTAGTCTATCGGCCAAGCGACACTCAACTCAGACAGTTTGTCGGCAGGTGGCCAAAATTTGTGGCTTGGTGTGGAGAGAAGCAAATTGATCCTTTGAGGGCCCACCTCTCCGATATTCTGTTATTTGCTTTAGATTTAGCACAGAATGGTTGTGCAGTTGCTACTGTTAAGGGATATTTGTAGGCACTGTCAACCTTTCTTTGTCTCCCGGATGAGCCCTCCTTATTTAAATCGCTTTTTGTTTTTTAGGTTCTTAAAAGGTTTAACTAATAGGTTTCCTCCTATTCCTTTTCATATGCCTCAGTGGGATCTGAATCTCGTTTTGACTTTCTTAATGGGGTCACCGTTCAAAACCATGCATTCTAGCCTGCTAAGGTTTCTTGTACTTCAGACGGTTTTTCTGATAGCTATAACCTCGGCTAGGCGTGTTGGTGAGCTTCAGGCTCTTTGTGTTAAACCCCCCTTTACCTTATTTTTTCCGGATAAAGTGGTGCTGAAAACCTGGCGGCTTTCCTACCAAAAGTTGTCACTCCTTTTCATATGGGGCAAACCATTACCCTTCTATCATTCTACCCTCCTCCTCAACCCTCGAAGGAGGAAGAGAGGCTTCACCATTTGGACCCCAAAAGGGCTCTCTCTTTTTATATTGAGGACGAAAGACTTTCGCCTGGAGGACCAGGTGTTCGTGGGGTATATTGGACATAGGAAGGGCAGAGCAGTCCATAAAAGAACGATCTCCAGGTGGGTCATTCTCTGTATCAAGGTTTGCTACTCGTTGGCAAAAAAAATTCTCCCTGATGGTATTAGAGCCGATTCCACCTGGGCTAAGTCTGCCACTTCGGCCCTAGCGAGGGGGGTTCCAGTGGTGGATATTTGCAAGGCGGCAACATGGGCGTCCCTCCACACCTTCGCAAAGCATTACTACTTGGACTCGGAGTTTAGGAGGGAAGGCCATTTTGCACGATCTGTATTGCAGGATTTATGGTGTAACCAGTCAAGCACCCACCTCGTAGTGTGGTACTGCTTTGGGACTCTATTCATAAGGTGAGGAATCCACAGGTAGTTGTATCCATCAGAAGAACAGGTTACTTATATTCGGTAACGCTTTTTCTGGTGGATACAGTAGCAACCTGTGGATTCCTCACAGTCCCACCCGCCTCCCCGTTGCCTGTCTGGTTACACTAAGATGATTGTTTTACAAGTGTATATAAATTTTGGTATTTATGTGTATATATAAATGACGGTTTTGATTCTATTGTATCATTGTGGTTTTATGTATATATGTATTCATTGGAGCTATTGTGAGGTCGGTTTTCACCTGTTCGCCTCTAAGGCACGTAAAAAGTGAGTGAAACTGACGTCAGCACGCCAGAGAGGACCTCTTATTGGCACAGTGACATCAGACGGAGTCGCGTGGAGCTGTGCAATTGTGACGTCCTCGTCGATGTGGAGAGCTGGGAAGATGATTTTCCGTCGGATGCTGTAGGAAAGTACCATCTTGCCTGGCATGTTACCCCCATATTTCACTGTATATATGTTGTTTTAGTTGTATGTGTCACTGGGACCCTGCCAGCCAGGGCCCCAGTGCTCATAAGTGTGCCCTGTATGTGTTACCTGTGTGATGACTAACTGTCTCACTGAGGCTCTGCTAACCAGAACCTCAGTGGTTATGCTCTCTCATTTCTTTCCAAATTGTCACTAACAGGCTAGTGACCAATTTCACCAATTTACATTTGCATACTGGAACACCCTTATAATTCCCTAGTATGTGGTACTGAGGTACCCAGGGTATTGGGGTTCCAGGAGATCCCTATGGGCTGCAGCATTTCTTTTGCCACCCATAGGGAGCTCTGACAATTCTTACACAGGCCTGCCACTGCAGCCTGAGTGAAATAACGACCATGTTATTTCACAGCCATTTACCACTGCACTTAAGTAACTTATAAGTCACCTATATGCCTAACCTTTACCTGGTAAAGGTTGGGTGCTAAGTTACTTAGTGTGTGGGCACCCTGGCACTAGCCAAGGTGCCCCCACATTGTTCAGGGC
Source organism: Pleurodeles waltl (assembly GCF_031143425.1). NCBI lineage: Eukaryota > Metazoa > Chordata > Amphibia > Caudata > Salamandridae > Pleurodeles > Pleurodeles waltl. The sequence continues at coordinate 586,440,010 of NC_090451.1, forward strand.
AAATTCCCCGGACTTTGTGAGTGCGGGGACACCATTACACGTGTGCACTATACATATGTCACTACCTATGTATAGCGTCACAATGGTAACTCCGAACATGCCCATTTAACATGTCTAAGATCATGGAATTGTCACCCCAATGCCATTCTGGCATTGGGGAGACAATTCCATGATCCCCCGAGTCTCTAGCACAGACCTGGGTACTACCAAATTACCTTTCCCGGGGTTTCACTGCAGCTGCTGCTGCTGCCAACCCCTCAGACAGGTTTCTGCCCTCCTGGGGTCCAGCCAGGCTTGGCCCAGGAAGGCAGAACAAAGGACTTCCTCAGAGAGAGGGTGTTACACCCTCTCCCTTTGGAGAAAGGTGTCAGGGCTGGGGAGGGGGAGCCTCCCCCAGCATCTGGAAATGCTTTGTTGGGCATAGATGGTGCCCATCTCTGCATAAGCCAGTCTACACCGGCTCAGGGATCCCCCAGCCCTGCTCTGGCGCGAAACTGGACACAGGAAAGGGGAGTGACCACTCCCCTGACCTGCACCTCCCCTGGGAGGTTCCCTGAGCTCCTCCAGTGTGCTCCAGACCTCTGCCATCTTGGAAACAGAGGTGCTGCTGGCACACTGGACTGCTCTGAGTGGCCAGGGCCAGCAGGTGACGTCAGAGACTCCTTCTGATAGGCTCTTAACTGTGTTGCTAGCCTATCCTCCTTCCTAAGTAGCCAAACCTCCTTTTATGGCTATTAAGGGTCTCTGCTTTGGGGAATTCTTTAGATAACGAATGCAAGAGCTCATCAGAGTTCCTCTGCATCTCTCTCTTCACCTTCTGCCAACGAATCGACCGCTGACTGCTCTGGACGCCTGCAAAACTGCAACAAAGTCGCAAAGACGACTACTGCAAGCTTGTATCGCTAATCCGGCCGCCTTCTCGAGTGTTTTCGCGGTGGTGCATGCTGTGGGGGTAGTCTGCCTCCTCTCTGCACCAGAAGCTCCGAAGAAATCTCCCGTGGGTCGACGGAATCTTCCCCCTGCAACCGCAGGCACCAAAAGACTGCATCACCGGTCCTCTGGGTCCCCTCTCAGCACGACGAGCGTGGTCCCTGGAACACAGGAACTCTATCCAAGTGACTCCCACAGTCCAGTGATCCTTCAGTCCAAGTTTGGTGGAGGTAAGTCCTTGCCTCCCCACGCTGGACTGCAAACCTGTGTACTGCGTGATTTGCAGCTGCTCCGGCTCCTGTGCACTCTTCCAGGATTTCCTTCGTGCACAGCCTAGCCTGGGTCCCCAGCAGTCCGTCCTGCAGTGCTCAACCCTCTGAGTTGGCCTCCGACGTCATGGGACCCTCCTTTGTGACTCTGAGCCAGCTCCGGTTCACAAATCTTCTAAGTGCCTGTTTGGGTACTTCTGCGGGTGCTGCCTGCTTCTGTGGGGGCTCTCTGAGTTGCTGAGCGCCCCCTCTGTCTCCTCCTCCGAGGGGCGACTTCCTGGTCCCCAGCAGCACCCAAAAACCTCTACCGCGACCCTTGCAGTTAGCAAGCCTTATTTGCGGTATTTCTGCGTGGGAACACTTCTGGAACCTTCATCGCGACGTGGGACATCTTCCATCCAAAGGAGAAGTTCCTAGTCCTCTTTGTTGTTGCAGAACTCCAAGCTTCTTCCACCCGGAGGCAGCTTCCTTGCACCTTCATCCGAGGACACTATCGCAACTCTTGGACTCGGGCCCCTTGCCTTGCAGGTCCAGGAATCCACCTTCAGTGCCTTGCTGGTGTTTGTTGTTCTTGCAGAATCCCCCTATCACGACTATTGTGTCCTTTTGGGGTCGTAGGTGTTCTTTACTCCTACTTTTCAGGGTCTTGGGTGGGGTATCTTGGACACCCTGACTGTTTTCTTACAGTCCCAGCGACCCTCTACAAGCTCCCATAGGTCTGGGGTCCATTCGTGATTCGCATTCCACCTTTGGAGTATATGGTTTGTGTTGCCCCTAGACCTGTGTTCAGCTATTGCAGCCTATTGTAATTCTACACTGTTTGCATTACTTTTCTGACTCTTACTTACCTGTTTTGGGTTTGTGTACATATAACTTGTGTATATTACTTACCTTCTTACTGAGGGTACTCACTGAGATACTTGTGGCATATTGTCATAAAAATAAAGTACCTTTATTCTTAGTAACTCTGTGTATTGTGTTTTCTTATGATATTGTGCATATGATATAAGTGGTACAGTAGGAGCTTTGCATGTCTCCTAGTTCAGCCTAAACTGCTTTGCCATAGCTACCTTCTATCAGCCTAAGCTGCTAGAAACACCTCTATTCTACTAATAAGGGATAACTGGACCTGGCCCAAGGTGTAAGTACCACAGGGTACCCACTATAAGCCAGGCCAGCCTCCTACAGCAGGGACAACGCTTGTTCTGAATAGGAAAACAGGAGATTCCGGCAGCTCTGAAAGTGATTGCAGGGAAGCTGCTTGACTTGACGACAGCTTGTGCAGGTTGAATACAGATGCAAGGCCAAGCCCTGATGCAAGGTTAGAGTGGCTATTTATACAGGAAGCCAAGAGTGTTCCAGAAGGTCATGCGCCTCTTGTAGAGGTTTCCAAAGCAACCGGGGAAAAGTCATTTGTTACATACAAACGGGCATGGCTTAACAGGCAGCAGGTACAAACGGTTATTGATGACAACAAGTGCCATGGAATCCAAGTGCATTATAGTAAAACCTGATGGGTCACAGTGGAAACATGACTGTCCTAAGAGGGCACATGATATCTGCAGGTGCAAACTAGATTAAACATGCATAGCAACACACAGGAGGGTCAGTGATTCGGGCCTAACAGAAGAGATAATTCATGGAGTATTTGAGACAGAAAGGTGCCACAGTAGAAGGGATTACCTGAGACCGGCAAGTAATACCCACCTTACATCGGGTACAAAATTGAGTCGTGACAGTTCCGTCCCCCACAATGGGCGCGGCTATCAGGGTGGCATGCACGAAACAAGCGAGCCAGGCCAGGACCTGAAATGTTACAAGTTAGTACCCACACTATGCAATTAAATAACACAAGGTACCTGTAACCTGTCGCAGATCTAAAATTCTATGGATCTCAAATTCTGAATTAAATTCCGGGGTCACACATGACTGCATAGGAATGGCCTGAGGTTTGCCTTGATATGATTTGAGAAGGGCAACAAAACGCAGAGTAAACAGGCAATTCATTTGGAAGTTGGCGCATATTTGTTACAGAATTAATCAATTTTTCAATCTGAAAGGCTTTAAAAAACAAGCTTATATTTTACCAGGGCATGTAGGTTTTGATTTCTTGTTCGAAACCAAACCTGATCCCCATTTTTGTAATCTGGAGGTTGCGGAGGCTTTAGTAGTCTTATTATAAAAGTTCCCTCAAACTGGTTGTAAATGCTGTAATACCTCTTAGGGAGAGTGTAGGAGGCTAGCCTGGTTTGTAGTGGGTACCTTGGGTACTTACACCTTATACCAGGTCCAGTTATCCCATATTAGTGAAGTAGTAGTGTTGTAGCAACTTAGGCCCATAGCGGTAGCTATAGCAGAGCAGCTTAGGCTGAACTAGGAGACATGCAAAGCTCATGCAATACCACTTATAGTTACACAGTACTTATACACAAGTAAAGACAATGCTCAGTGTTACCAAAAATAAAGTTTGTTTATTTGGGTGACACAGTACCAAAAATATCTTAGAGACAATACTCCTTCTGGAGGTAAGTATTATACACAATATATACACTAGACACCAAAATTAGACAAACAATTAGTCATAGGATAGTGCAAACAATAGGAAATGCTATAGAATGCAATGGGAGAAAGTGGGTCTAGGGGCAACACGAGCCATATAATAAGAAAGTGGAATGTGAATCAAACATTTTCTAGCTTTCGTGACAAGAATATTCAATTCTATTAAGGACACAGGGGCGCGGATTATGCTTTCTCTTTCTTTACTGTCGAACACAGTCACCAATAAAAACGTAAACTTCATTTCCCATGAGGCAACAGTCTAGGTATCACCCCCAATCAGGGTCTACCCCAGCCTATATATATCATAGTCCTCTAGAGTCCGTCCTCTTTCTTTGCTCATAATCGAGTAACTTCAACAAATAACGGCAACCATATCTTCTTCAGAATGGAGGAACAGCGTGCAACCAGTGCAGAGCGTCAACTTTCAAGATCCAAGCCCTGGAACACGCTCAGGAATTCTTCTCATCTGTGAACAGAAACCTGTGCCATAATATCTGGAATGAAGAGAAAAAACGTATAAACGTTTCATAACATAGAGGGAGGGATATTCAAAATTCTATACAGTATCTCACAAATAATCATTATATCATTAATATCCTGAGTGGGATAATCTTCGCCTCAGTGTCCTTAATAGAATTGAAAATTATTGTAGCGAAAGCTAGAATTTTTTTGATTCTATGTCAGGATCGATGGCTTCTGATTATGCTCGTTTAAAGCTGATCTATGACTGCAGACACAACATCCACAATAGGTTTATGATAAAAAATGCTTAAATGTGGAGACCAATCTGCAGCCTGCTTAGTATCTTCTAACCTGGAACCTACATTAAAAGCCTTTGAAGCCATAGCCCCTCTGACAGAATGGGCTCCAAATATTGAAGTATCAATACCTGCTTCTTGCAATAACCATTTGACCCATGTGGCCAATGTTGCGGAAGTTACAGGCCCAAATGGTTTCTGAAGAGAAATCAATAACTGTCTCCTCGAAATTCACGAGTGACATCTTCATACACTTTTATACATTTAACCACACACAGTTTAGTGTTATCTCTAAAACTTGGATAGGAAATACATGTAGAATGTGATTTGGTATGTTTTGTGATTCTAAAAGAGATCGCTAAAGGGGTAAATACACTACCTGCAATATCCAGAGATTCAACATCTGAAACTCTCAGACAGGAAATAAGACAAAGCAACATAGTTAATTTTGCCGATAATTGCTTCCTGGTTAAACCCTCTTTGGCTGGCCAAGCCACTAGGAACTTCAATATAATATTAACATCCCATAAGACTGAATATTTGGATTGAGGAGGGCGCACCAGTCTAATGCCCCTTAACAACTTACAAATTATAGGATGTTCACCAATTGTTTTACCATCCACCCTGGGATGTTTAGCCAAAATGGCCGCCCTGAAATTATTAATTGTTCTATAGGCTAATCCCTGTGCAGCCAAATAAGACAAAAGATCTGCGGTCATATGCACAGAGGCCCCCACGGGATCCATGTTCCTTTGATCGCACAAATCCAGCTATCGCTTCCAGGCTGAAGCGTATCTTTTATGTGTGCTAGTTGCCAAGGATTGGGAGAGAAAGAATTTAGTGTTTTCCGAAATTTGAGAAATGTGGTCAGATCCCCCGAGATTCTCCAAGCCATGAGGGATAATTATTCCTCCATAATGAGAGGATGTGGAAGGCCCATCGGATCCGACAAGAGATCTATCGAACTCTGAATCCGAACAGGAGCCACGCGACAAAGGTCCAACACCACTGGGAACCAGGATTGCGCTTTCCAACAAGGTGTCACCAGTTCTGAAGGAATGCGTCCGAGCTGAGAGCTTGCGGATCTGGTCTCCAGCTGTAAAACCGCGGAAGATTTGCGTTCAGGCGAGATGCAAACAGATCTATCGAAAAAGGACCCCACAGGTGGTTGAGAAATCAAAATATCTTGGGATGCAACCTCCAGTCGCTGATATCCCGAAGATATCTGGAGTTCCAGTCCTCTCTCACATTCACTGAGCCCGGAATATATTCTGCTCTAACATATATCTGATGGGCTAGACAAAAGTGCCAATAGTCCTTCGCAATCTCTGCTAACATCTTGGATCGGGTTCCCCCCAGTTTGTTTTTGTACCTGACCGCAGAGGAGATGTCCAATTTCAAAAGAATAAACCATTGACCGGGGACAACGTCTTCACCGCAAATAAACCCAACAGAAGTTCCAGGCAATTGATGTGCATCCGAAGCTCCTCCGGGGACCAACAACCTCCTGTTTCCATTTGTCCACACCTGGCACCCCAGCCACATCTGCTGGCATCTGACTCTGATTACTTCCGGAACTGAGGCAAATATTGCTCTGCCATTCCAGGCATCCATATGAGTCAACCACCAAAGAATCTCTGCCCAGGCTTCCTGGGATAACATTACTTGCTCCGAGTAAGAGAGACCCTTTTGAAGGTGTAAAATCTTCATTCTCTGAAGGGCATGATAATGTAGAGGCCCCGGAAAAATGGCCTGAATAGATGATGCTAGGAGGCCCACTAATCGGGCAAGAACCCTCAAGGAAATCGAATAAGCAGACAACGCTCTCTTCAATTCCTTCTTGATGGCCAATCTCTTTGTCAAGGGAAGTTGCAACTGAGCTGACACCGAATCTATCCTGAACCCCAAGAAATCTATTTGTTGGGCTGGAATTAATTGGGATTTCTCTGCGTTTAAGATAAAGCCCAGATCCTGAAGTAATTGAACTGTCCATGATAAATGGAGAAGTACTAGACTTTCCTCCTGCACCATGATTAGGATGTCATCTAAATAAATGATGAGCCGGACCCCTTTCTCTTGAAGCCATTTAACGACTGGACGCATTACCTTGGTGAAACACCAGGTGGCTGAAGACAGTCCGAAGGGGAGAGCTGAAAACTCATAACATCTCGTTCTCCAAAAGAACTGGAGAAAACACCGATGAGGAGCGAAGATGGGGATAGTTAGGTAAGCGTCTTTGAGGTCTAACCGTACCATCGAATCCCCTTTGAGCAAAAGGTCCCGAAGGAGATGAATACCTTCCATCTTGAAATGTCAGTAGACAATCCAAGAGTTCAAATGGCGAAGATTCAGAACTAATCGAGAACCCCCTCCTTTCTTCTGAACTAAAAAGCTGGTGCTGATGAAGGTCCTGGGATGGGGAAGAGAAGGAACGATCGCCTCTTTTACAAGCAAAGTTTCAACCTCTTGATCTATGAAAGAACTCTCTTGTTGAGGGGTGGGAGGGAGGAGAGGAGGAGGAGTGGAGACCTGTTCTGGGTTTAAATAGAACTCTAGATGAAAATCTTGGATGGTTTCTAAAACCCACGCATCTTGGGTGATTAGGGACCAATTGTTTACAAACCGACTCACTCTGCTCCCCAGAATTATTTCCCTGGACGGAATAAGAATTACCTGGCTGAGGGGTGGCTTGATTATATTGTCCTCCTCTGTGAGGGCCCCTTTGGTTTCGTCCTCTGTATAGCACGACCTCTTGCCAGGTAGAAATTGGCATTGGCCTGATATCCCGAGGCACCTCTGCCTCTGTTGTAAGGTCTGGAAGCCTGGGGACTGAACCAGCCTGACGTCTGACCTCCAAAACGCCCGGCCCTGGGAAAAAGGGCCACTGTTGAAAACCTTTTTGATGGATGTTTGAGCCTTGTCTAGTGCCGAAAAGGTGGCTACGTATTTAGCCAAATCCTTGACGAATCCGTCTCCAAACAGGAGTCCAATAGCTGCAAGTCCCGCATCAGACTGAGCCAATTCGGTAAGTTTAGGGTCTATTCGTAGAAGGAGGGATTTTCTATGCTCTGTAGAAATAGCACAGTTGGCATTCCCTAGGAGACAAATGGCTCGTTGCCCATTCTAACAAAATCTCCGGATCAACACCTTCTTGCGATTCTTTAGCTTGTACAGCCAAGTCTAAGATTTTGGTAAGCGGGCCAGATATATCTAATAATTTGTCCTGGCAACTTCTCCAAGCCCTGTCAATACCCTTCTTGGGGTCTTTGGCGTACTTTTTTAAGAAGGTTACCATGTGTGGGTCTAGTTCTGGGGTGTCCGCAACCTTTCCAGATTAGGCTGGACAGGGACATTCCAAGCGGAGGAAGTTTCTAACCTCTTTTTCAAAACCTTTCCTTAATATGGCTCGAACATACTCCGCCACCTCCTGACACGGAACCCATTCAGTGGTTCTAGGGTGCATGATACTGTCAGGGTCAAATTGTAAATGTTTCCCTACAGGCTGAGAAGTTGAGTCCTCGGCGTGATTTGCCTTGCGTTTACGTTTAGCCTGTATTTTATCCGGAACAGGGGACTTAGTGAATTAGAAGAATCTGAATCAGAATGTTGACAAGTGTGCACTGAAGGGGTAGAACGAGGTTGGAACGCCTCGTATTCGTGATCGTCAAGGACCGAGGTAGCCGTCTGGTCTACAAGATCACCAGATGACCGGCCAGGCTCATTTGTATTGACCTCAATTGGTGTGGGGTTCCCCGAGCCTGCACCAAAGCACCTGAAAACCATAGTTGAAAATAGGTTGTGCAAATGGACGTAAAGCTTTGACCAAGGCTTTATTAACTGAATCTTGCACGTGGAAATCAAGTGCCTCCACAAGGCCTTCTTCCATATGTTGGTCATAATGACCAGCATCACACTCCCCATATTGCTCATCATCTCTGAAATAGGCCATGTCTCTGTGCCAAACAACAATTATTAGGTTCCAAAAGCACAGTTAAATTGTGGGTGGAAAAACCCAAATGCCTCACGTAAACAGGTTCTGCCGGTCAGAGGAGGGAGGCACAAGCAAATTCTTTCTTTTCCCTCGAGCAAATCCTCGATAGTATTTTTGCAGCCCATCCGGGCGTATTCTGAGGAGAATGCAGGCTATAAATCCTTCGGTAGTAAGAGCGTCTGGGGAATACCGTTTTCACTCGCTGGAAGACGCGCTCGCACAGGAAAAACCCTTGTGCTCATGTGCGAGGTCCCGCGGGTTTAGAGGAAATGCTGCATTACCCTCAGGCCTCCTTGCCGGCACGTTATAAACAACTATACGCACACATGTGTGTTAATGGAGCGTAAATTATTAACACAATGAACCAATCTCTAAACGCAATAAACCGGAACGATAGATGAGACAAATGGATAACAATTGAAGTGCATGAAGGCACTAGGCCGCGCTGAATGATGATCGGACTTGAACAATATTAGTGCAATGAGAAAAGAACTTAGCTCTGTGCTGCAGCAGCAAAGAAAGAGGACGGACTCTAGAGGACTATGATATATATAGGCAGGGGTGGACCCTGATTGGGGGTGATACCTAGACTGTTGCCTCATGGGAAATGAAGTTTAAGTTTTTATTGGCTGCTGTGTTGGACAGTAAAGAAAGAGATAACATAATCAGAAGCCTCCGGTCCTGACATAGAATCACAAATTCCCCCCTAGACAAGTGTAATGTATGCAGAATCGCTGGGAGAGTGAGAATACAGTAAATGTAAGTAAATTACCCCACCCAGAGCCCAGAAAAGATGGGCCTGACTGCTCATGCCAAGCTACCAAAGGCTTGAGCAGGGGTTATCAGAGCTGGGTTTCTCTCTTGCCCTGTCTAGAGTGAGTGTCCCTTCTTGGACAAGGTGTGAACCGACTGCCAACTAGAGACCCCGTTTCTAACACCCAGTCTATGCAAGGACATGGGATCCAATGTCCCCATGGATCAGGGAGCCAGCGATTGGCCCAGTCCACCACAACTTCCAAACCTTCCTAGTCCGTTGCGCCATCACGGAGCAGCTGGGGGCAGGATTCGCCATCCCATGCCCTACTGGGAAGCCATCATGACGGACAGGTGGGCTTTGCAAATCGTCCGAAGGGGCTACTCCCTCCCCTGTAGGATTGTCCCTCATACCCTGCCACCATCCTACAATCGGGTGACGGAGAATCACTTGGCCCTTCTCCACGAAGAAGTCAGGGCTCTCTTAGCCAAGGGAGCCATAGAGATGATCCCTGTGCCAGAATTAGGTTTTGGTTGTTATTCCCGCTACTTTCTGGTGCATAAGAAGGAAAGGACCTTGACCACTGGGCCCTCAATCTATTCCTCAGGAAGGAGAAGTTCAAAATGATCACCCTGGCTTAGGTCCTGTCTGCCTTGGACCCTGGAGACTGGATGGTAGCGTTGGACTTGCAAGACGCCTACTTCCATATACCCATCCTGCCTGCCCACAGACACTACGTGTGATTTTTGGTATAACATGAGTACTTTCAATATACCATGCTCCCCTTCGGCCTTACCAGCGCCCCTCGGGTGTTCACGAAAGTGATGGTGTTGGTTGCAGCTGATCTGCGCCAGTTAGGGGTTTCAGTCTTCCCCTACCTTGACGACCGGCTGTTGATGGTGAGCATGCCACAAACTGTTGCCTCCCACCTTCAGACTACAGTGAAGCTTCTGCATTCGCTGCGGTTCACTATAAACATGCCGAAGTCACACCTGACTCCCTGTCAGGCGCTCCCTTTCATCTTTTCTGCTCTGGACACTTTGCAGTTTTGGACCTATCCTCCCAAAAGGCGGGTCCGGGATATTCAGGCTATGATACTGATTATTCAGGCTCTATCCTGGATTTTGGTGAGAGTGACTCTGAGGCTGCTGGGCTTCATGGCCACTTGCATGCTGCTGGTGACACAGGCCTGACTGCATATGCGGGCTCTGCAGTGGGACCTTAAGTACTAGTGGGCGCAGCATCAGGGAAATGTTTACGACATGGTTCAGATCTCAGAGGGGACTGCGCAAGATCTGCTGTGGTGGCTTTTGAATCCAGATTGTGTCAACAGCAGATCCCTCTCCCTTCCCCAACCAGATTTCACAGTACTGACAGATGCGTCACTCTTTGGATGGGGTAGCCACACGGGAGACGCAGAAATCTGAGATCTCTGGTCTCTGGCGCAGTCCAGACTCCACATCAATCTTTTGGAGCTCTGAGCGATCAGGCTTGCATTTAAAGCATCCCTGTCTCAAAGGGAAAGTGTTGCAGGTGTTCATGGACAACACCACCACCATGTGGTTCTGCAACAAGCAGTGCGGAGTGGCGTCGTGGACTCTTTGTCAAGAAGCACCATGCCTCTGGACATGACTGAAACACCAGGCCATATCCGTGGTGGTTCAACATCTGACCGTCTGTTTGAATGCCAGAGCAGGCAAACTCAGCCGTCAATGCATTGTCGATCACGAATGGTGTCTCCATCCAGAGGTGGCACAATTTCTCTTTCAGCAGTGAGGAGAGTCTTGGTAAGATCTGCCAGTCTCTGCAAAGAACGTGCAATGTCAGCTGTTTTGCCCATTGAAGTTTCCAAGGCAGCACTCACTCTGCGACGCTTTTAGTCTCAAGTGGAACTCAGGCCTCTTTCACGCCGTCTTGCTAATACCACTCTGTAGGAGGCTGGACTGGCTTGTAGTGAGTACCAAGGGGTACTTGCACCTTGCACCAGGCCCAGTTATCCCTTATTAGTGTATAGGGTGTCTAGCAGCTTAGGCTGATAGATAATGGTAGCTTAGCAGAGCAGCTTAGGCTGAACTAGGAGACGTGTGAAGCTACTACAGTACCACTTAGTGTCATATGCACAATATCATAAGAAAACACAATACACAGTTATACTAAAAATAAAGGTACTTTATTTTTATGACAATATGCCAAAGTATCTTAGAGTGTACCCTCAGTGAGAGGATAGGAAATATACACAAGATATATATACACAATAGCAAAAATATGCAGTATAGTCTTAGAAAACAGTGCAAACAATGTATAGTTACAATAGGATGCAATGGGGAAACATAGGGATAGGGGCAACACAAACCATATACTCCAAAAGTGGAATGCGAACCACGAATGGACCCCAAACCTATGTGACCTTGTAGAGGGTCGCTGGGACTATTAGAAAATAGTGAGAGTTAGAAAAATAACCCTCCCCAAGACCCTGAAAAGTGAGTGCAAAGTGCACTAAAGTTCCCCTAAGGACAAAGTAGTCGTGTTAGAGGAATAATGCAGGAAAGACACAAACCAGCAATGCAACAACTGTGGATTTCCAATCTAGGGTACCTGTGGAACAAGGGGACCAAGTCCAAAAGTCACAAGCAAGTCGGAGATGGGCAGATGCCCAGGAAATGCCAGCTGCGGGTGCAAAGAAGCTTCGACTGGACAGAAGAAGCTGAGGTTTCTGCAGGAACGAAAAGGGCTAGAGGCTTCCCCTTTGGTGGACGGATCCCTCCCGCCGTGGAGAGTCGTGCAGAAGTGTTTTCCCGCCGAAAGAACGCCAACAAGCCTTGCTAGCTGCAAATCGTGCGTTTGGCGTTTTTGGACGCTGCTGGGGCCCAGGAGGGACCAGGAGGTCGCAAATTGGACCTGAAGAGAGAGGGGACGTCGAGCAAGACAAAGAGCCCTCACTGAAGCAGGTAGCACCCGGAGAAGTGCCAGAAACAGGCACTACGAGGATGCGTGAAACGGTGCTCGCCGAAGTTGCACAAAGGAGTCCCACGTCGCCGGAGACCAACTTAGAAAGTCGTGCAATGCAGGTTAGAGTGCCGTGGACCCAGGCTTGGCTGTGCACAAAGGATTTCCGCCGGAAGTGCACAGGGGCCGGAGTAGCTGCAAAGTCGCGGTTGTTAGCAATGCAGCCCAGCGAGGTGAGGCAAGGACTTACCTCCACCAAACTTGGGCTGAAGAGTCACTGGACTGTGGGGGTCACTTGGACAGAGTTGCTGGATTCGAGGGACCTCGCTCGTCGTGCTGAGAGGAGACCCAAGGGACCGGTAATGCAGCTTTTTGGTGCCTGCGGTTGCAGGGGGAAGATTCCGTCGACCCACGGGAGATTTCTTCGGAGCTTCTGGTGCAGAGAGGAGGCAGACTACCCCCACAGCATGCACAAGCAGGAAAACAGTCGAGAAGGCGGCAGGATCAGCGTTACAGAGTTGCAGTAGTCGTCTTTGCTACTATGTTGCAGGTTTGCAGGCTTCCAGCGCGGTCAGCAGTCGATTCCTTATCAGAAGGTGAAGAGGGAGATGCAGAGGAACTCGGATGAGCTCTTGCATTCGTTATCTGAAGTTTCCCCAGAGACAGAGACCCTAAATAGCCAGAAAAGAGGGTTTGGCTACCTAGGAGAGAGGATAGGCTACTAACACCTGAAGGAGCCTATCAGCAGGAGTCTCTGACGTCACCTGGTGGCACTGGCCACTCAGAGCAGTCCAGTGTGCCAGCAGCACCTCTGTTTCCAAGATGGCAGAGGTCTGGAGCACACTGGAGGAGCTCTGGACACCTCCCAGGGGAGGTGCAGGTCAGGGGAGTGGTCACTCCCCTTTCCTTTGTCCAGTTTCGCGCCAGAGCAGGGGCTAAGGGGTCCCTGAACCGGTGTAGACTGGCTTATGCAGAATTGGGCACCTCTGTGCCCAACAAAGCATTTCCAGAGGCTGGGGGAGGCTACTCCTCCCCTGCCTTCACACCATTTTCCAAAGGGAGAGGGTGTCACACCCTCTCTCAGAGGAAGTTCTTTGTTCTGCCATCCTGGGCCAGGCCTGGCTGGACCCCAGGAGGGCAGCTGCCTGTCTGAGGGGTTGGCAGCAGCAGCAGCTGCAGTGAAACCCCAGGAAGGGCAGTTTGGCAGTACCAGGGTGTGTGCTACAGACCACTGGGATCATGGGATTGTGCCAACTATGCCAGGATGGCATAGAGGGGGCAATTCCATGATCATAGACATGTTACATGGCCATATTCGGAGTTACCATTGTGAAGCTACATATAGGTAGTGACCTATATGTAGTGCACGCGTGTAATGGTGTCCCCGCACTCACAAAGTTCAGGGAATTGGCTCTGAACAATGTGGGGGCACCTTGGCTAGTGCCAGGGTGCCCACACACTAAGTAACTTTGCACCTAACCTTTACCAGGTAAAGGTTAGACATATAGGTGACTTATAAGTTACTTAAGTGCAGTGTAAAATGGCTGTGAAATAACGTGGACGTTATTTCACTCAGGCTGCAGTGGCAGGCCTGTGTAAGAATTGTCAGAGCTCCCTATGGGTGGCAAAAGAAATGCTGCAGCCCATAGGGATCTCCTGGAACCCCAATACCCTGGGTACCTCAGTACCATATACTAGGGAATTATAGGGGTGTTCCAGTAAGCCAATGTAAATTGGTAAAAATGTTCACTAGCCTGTTAGTGACAATTTGGAAAGAAATGAGAGAGCATAACCACTGAGGTTCTGATTAGCAGAGCCTCAGTGAGACAGTCACTACACAGGTAACACATTCAGGCACACTTATGAGCACTGGGGCCCTGGGTTACCAGGGTCCCAGTGACACATACAACTAAAACAACATATATACAGTGAAAAATGGGGGTAACATGCCAGGCAAGATGGTACTTTCCTACACACTCCTGCCCAGAGTTTTGAAGAAGATCAAGAGTGACAAGGCCCAATTAATCCTTGTTGCTCTGGGCTGGGCACAAAGAGTATGGTATTCCGAGCTCCTGAGCATAGCCACGGATCCTCTGATCAGACTGCCCCTTAGAGGATCTTCTGTCGCAGCAGCAGGGGATGGTTCTCCACCTGAACCTATCCAGTCTCCACCTTCTTGCATGGAGCTTGAGCTGTGGCAGCTGACAGCTTTCGACCTTACACCAGAAGTTTGCGATGTTATCTTGGCAGCCAAGCATCCCTCCACCAAAACGTTATACTCCTGTCTTTAGCACAAATTTGTGGCATGGTTTACCAACAAGACTGTTGATTCCCCCCTCTCTGCACCTTTGTCTGGTTCTACTGTTCATCCTATCTCTTGCTCAGCAGGGTTCTGCTTAGGGCACCCTTAAAGGCTATTTATCTGCCATCTTTGTCTTTCTCAGATTACTAGATCAACCTTCCTTGTTCAAGTCTCCCATTGTTGTGAGGTTACTTAAGGGACTCACCCATTTGTTTCCACCTACCCTGTTCATAATGCCCTAGTGGGATTGGAACATGGTCCTTACTTAGCTTATCTGTGCCCATTTTGAGCCACTGCACTTGTCCTTTGCGGCTCCTAACACTAAAAACTGCTATCCTCATTGCCATCAACTCTGCTTGCAGTGAGTGAGCTTCAAGCTCTTTCTTCAAAGCCACCATTTTTATCTGTCCAGCCTGACAAAGTGGTGCTTCATACCAGGGCCCCTTTCCATCCTGAGGTAGTTATGCCTTTTCATGTAGGCTAATCCATCACTTTGCCTACTTTTTACACACACCCCACATCTCTTTCATGCACAGGAGAGACTCTATGGTCTGGATCCAAAAAAAGGATTCATGACGTGGAGGACCTGAAAAGGAAGGGGACTCTGGCACCTTTTGAGGTACTCAGAGATTGCAGGTAGCAATGACCACCCTCCTAGTGGTGAAGTTCCTGTATGATGGTGAGAAGTCCAGCTGTGGGGTCTAGGAGCAGAAAGGTCAATGACCAGTTAGGCTACCAATAAACATGGCAAATGCAAGAAGGAGATGAAGCTTTGTTTGCAACGTTTTGGGGACCAGCAAGATGCAGGAGACTCTACCCTTGAGAGGTGCTCGGGGGGTGCAGGTGGCAATGCTGACCCTCCTAGTGGTGAAGTTCCTGAAGGATGGTGAAGAGTCCAGCTGTGGGGTCCAGGAGTGAGCTGCAGAAGATGCAAGGAGTTGCCTACAAGCTGTCCCTTGAAGGTCGCCGGATTGCAGAAGGGTCAATGACCAGTCAGGCCACCAATAAGCATGGCAAATGCAAGAAGGATATGAAGCTTTGTTTGCAACATTTTGGGGACCAGCAAGATACAGGAGACTCTGCCCTTGAGGGGGAGTCAGAACTGGCCCTTAGCAAGCAGGAAGGCCAGCAACAGTCACTGAAGCCCCCACAAGTGACCCACAGGCGACAGACACAAGAAGTCACAAGGAGGCCTCATCAGCACAAAAAAACAGAAGTCCCACATTGCAGGAGTTGCAGGACAGGGGCTGATCTTCAGGTTGCAGAGTGCTGCAGGCTGGGGCTTCTTGGCGCCTGAAGATCTCCTGGATGAAGAGTCAGCAAGTCTTGGCAAGAGCAAAAGTTGCAGTGTACAGGGGTACTGGGCCAGTGGTAGAAACAGGGGCCCACAGTCTCCCAGTTTGGTCAGAAGCCATGCAGGACCCAGAGGAGGCCACAGATCCACCACCTGTTATAGTGTCTTCAGATGTCTGTGGGACAGCAGACCCCACCAGCGGGTCGACACTGTCTTGAGGTGCCTCTGGATGCATGGATGTGACTTTTTCACTGCAAGGGAGATACCTTCTTGCTTCCAGGTGCAAATAGAGTCCTTCTGACCCTGGAGGATGCACAGCCTTAATTGTTGCTGAATTCTTGCTGGATCCCGTAAAACAATGTTGCAGTGAGAGCCTTCCCATCAGGAGCAGGTATGTTTTGGTTCCAAAGCAGACCAGTAGAGGTTTCAGAAGATGTCTTACACAGAGTTCCTTGTAGAGTCTTGCTTGACGAATCTGAGGACCCACCCTGGGGGGAACCCTTAAGTAGCCATAAAAGGGGTTGAACACTCTCTAGGGTGACTCAGAGGGGGTCAGGGACGTCATCTGTAGGAAAATGACTCTGTATATACTATATCCAAATGAGATATAGTGTGCACAGAGTCCAGGGGTTTGCCAGAGGCTTTAACAGAGGCTAAAGTAGATAATACTAATGATCGCTTTTGTGGTAGTGTGGTTGAGCAGTTAGGCTTATCAGAGGGTACTGCAAAGCATTTGTTGTACACACACAGACAATAGAAGCACTCACTCAATGACTTAACTCCAGACCAATGGTTTTTATATAGAAAAAAAACATTTTGTCGATTTATTTTTTAAAACCACAAGATTCAGGTTGCACCTAAGTACACCAATAGATCAGTATTTCACATATGTGTCAATATTACTTTGATTGGAAACGGCAAGTTATACAGTTTTTGAATAAATGGCAATAATCTGTTTTATAAGTTGACAGTGCAGTTTTTAGAAACAGTTCCTGGGGGGGAGAAAAGTTAGTATGTTTTACAGATAAGTACACAACTTACAGTTCCGGTCTCTGGGGGTTATGAAGCCCACAAGTTGGGGTTCAAGTTAACCCCAAACACACCCCACCAGCAACACCTGGCTGGCCGGGTGCAGAGGTCAAAGTGGTGGCAAATTTAACATTGGCCTGTATTGAGACTGGGGACACTCTGGTTCTGCTTGCAGGTAAGTACCCGCGTCTTCAGAGGGCAGACCTGGGAGGGTTTAGAGGAGCACTGGGTGTGTGTGTGTGTGGGGGGGGGGGGGGGAGGACAAGTAGGCACCAAACTCACACCCTCAGCGGTACAGGGCCAGCCAGCTGCAGGCTGCAAACAGAGCACCAGACTCCCAGTGCTGTCCCATGAGGGCACCCTGGCAGTCACATAGATGCTGGATGCTGGGTCCAGTGGGTCAGTTCTGGAAAACCACAGGCTGGACAAGTAGGAGGGCCTCCTGCTGAACGTTGCCTCACTGGAGGTCGGGTTCTCCAAGGCCTGGGGGCTGAGGGTGCAGTGTAACATTTGGCATCAGATATCTTCAGCTGGAGTTTTCGCACTCAGTGGGGACCTCTGGATTCACACTGCAGGTGTCGTCCGCGGGGACAGGAGAGGTCAACCCAGTGTGGGCACTTGCTCGGAATCGCCTGGGGAGCCTCTTTAGTCGGTTGGTCCACCTGGACACGAGTTGTGGGTGTCGGGTGCCGAGTGGTCAGGACTCGTGGATCCAGGGAGGCTCTGGAGTCCTTAGAGCTCATGGGAGTTCTTGGTCCTCTGTAATGCAGGCAGTCCTGTGGAAGCTTGCAGAGGTCGCTGGACCCGCAGGATCCGTCACTTTCTTTTTGCAGGTCCCCGGTAGGGCTGGTGCCAAATCAGTTTTAGTCTTTCTTCTCTGCTGGGGTTTCAGTTTAGCAGTCCTTTCTTGTGAGGTCGTCAAGAATCTGATTAACTGGGTTCAGGGGATCCTTAAGTCCTGGATTCTGATGGATACAACTACCTGTGGATTCCTCACCTTATGAATTCTCCCAATGCGCCAGCATTCTACAGAACTTTTCTTCCTAGCTCCCCACGTCGACGAGGACGTCACAATTGCACTGCTCCGCCCACAACTCCATCTGACATCATTGTGGCAATAAGGAGTCCTTGCCGGCGTCTTGACGTCGGTTCCCTTTTTTTCGCTCCTTAGACGCTAATGGT
Source organism: Pleurodeles waltl (assembly GCF_031143425.1). Classification (NCBI taxonomy): domain Eukaryota; kingdom Metazoa; phylum Chordata; class Amphibia; order Caudata; family Salamandridae; genus Pleurodeles; species Pleurodeles waltl. The sequence continues at coordinate 586,458,024 of NC_090451.1, forward strand.
TTTTTCCCTACCTCTCGAACAGTTACTGTTTTTAGGAGGAGTTGTTGAGCTACAATGTCTCCACTGAAAAAAATCGGGATTTAAGCCTTATGAGTACGGGGGTCGCATGTCTGTGACAGAGCCTCATGAGAATTGCTGTGGTGCCTGAGCTCGGACCATGACGTTGAGGGTGTAGGAAAGTACCATCTTGCCTGGCATGTTACCCCCATTTTTACTTGTATGTATGTGTAGGAAAGTACCATCTTGCCTGGCATGTTACCCCCATATTTCACTGTATATATGTTGTTTTAGTTGTATGTGTCACTGGGACCCTGCCAGCCAGGGCCCCAGTGCTCATAAGTGTGCCCTGTAAGTGTTACCTGTGTTATGACTAACTGTCTCACTGAGGCTCTGCTAATCAGAACCTCAGTGGTTATGCTCTCTCATTTCTTTCCAAATTGTCACTAACAGGCTAGTGACCAATTTCACCAATTTACATTGGCATACTGGAACACCCTTATAATTCCCTAGTATATGGTACTGAGGTACCCAGGGTATTGGGGTTCCAGGAGATCCCTATGGGCTGCAGCATTTCTTTTGCCACCCATAGGGAGCTCTGACAATTCTTACACAGGCCTGCCACTGCAGCCTGAGTGAAATAACGTCCACGTTATTTCACAGCCATTTTACACTGCACTTAAGTAACTTAAAAGTCACCTATATGTCTAACCTTTACCTGGTAAAGGTTAGGTGCTAAGTTACTTAGTGTGTGGGCACCCTGGCACTAGCCAAGGTGCCCCCACATTGTTCAGTGCCAATTCCCCGGACTTTGTGAGTACGGGGACACCATTACACGTGTGCACTACACATAGGTCACTACCTATGTGTAGCTTCATAATGGTAACTCCGAATATGGCCATGTAACATGTCTAAGATCATGGAATTGCCCCACCAATGCCATCCTGGTATCGGGGAGACAATCCCATGATTCCCCGGGTCTCTAGCACAGACCCGGGTACTGCCAAACTGCCTTTCCCGGGGTTTCACTGCAGCTGCTGCTGCTGCCAACCTCTCAGACAGGTTTCTGCCCTCCTGGGGTCCAGCCAGGCTTGGCCCAGGAAGGCAGAACAAAGGACTTCCTCAGAGAGAGGGTGTTACACCCTCTCCCTTTGGAAAAAGGTGTTAAGGCAGGGGAGGAGTAGCCTCCCCCAGCCTCTGGAAATGCTTTCATGGGCACAGATGGTGCCCATTTCTGCATAAGCCAGTCTACACCGGTTCAGGGACCCCTCAGCCCTGCTCTGGTGCGAAACTGGACAAAGGAAAGGGGAGTGACCACTCCCCTGACCTGCACCTCCCCTGGGAGGTGCCCAGAGCTCCTCCAGTGTGCTCCAGACCTCTGCCATCTTGGAAACAGAGGTGCTGCTGGCACACTGGACTGCTCTGAGTGGCCAGGGCCAGCAGGTGACGTCAGAGACTCCTTCTGATAGGCTCCTTCAGGTGTTGCTAGCCTATCCTCTCTCCTAAGTAGCCAAACCTCCTTTTCTGGCTATTTAGGGTCTCTGCTTTGAGGAATTCCTTAGATAACGAATGCAAGAGCTCATTAGAGTTCCTCTGCATCTCTCTCTTCACCTTCTGCCAAGGAATCGACTGCTGACCGCGCTGGAAGCCTGCAAAACTGCAACAAAGTAGCAAAGACGACTACTGCAACATTGTAACGCGGATCCTGCCGCCTTCTCTACTGTTTTCCTGGTGGTGCATGCTGTGGGGGTAGTCTGCCTCCTCTCTGCACTAGAATCTCCTAAGAAATCTCCCGTGGGTCGACGGAATCTTCCCCCTGCAACCGCAGGCACCAAAGAACTGCATCACCGGTCCTCTGGGTCTCCTCTCAGCACGACGAGCGAGGTCCCTTGAACTCAGCAACTCTGTCCAAGTGACTCCCACAGTCCAGTGACTCTTCAGTCCAAGTTTGGCGGAGGTAAGTCCTTGCCTCCCCACGCTAGACTGCATTGCTGGGAACCGCGTGTTTTGCAGCTACTCCGGCTCCTGTGCTCTCACCCAGGATTTCCTTCGTGCACAGCCAAGCCTGGGTCCCCGGCACTCTAACCTGCATTGCATGACCTCCTGAGTTGTCCTCCGGCGGCGTGGGACTCTCTTGTGCAACTTCGGGTGAGCACTGATTCACTCCACTTCGTAGTGCCTGTTCCGGGCCTTCTGCGGGTGCTGCTTGCTTCTGAGTGGGCTCTTTGTCTTTCTGGATGCCCCCTCTGTCCCCTCACGCAATTGGTGACATCCTGGTCCCTCCTGGGCCACAGCAGCATCCAAAAACCCTAACCGCGACCCTTGCAGCTAGCAAGGCTTGTTTGCGGTCTTTCTGCGGGAAAACACTTCTGCACGACTCTTCACGACGTGGGACATCCATCCTCCAAAAGGGAAGTTTCTAGCCCTTGTCGTTCGTGCAGAATCCTCAGCTTCTACCATCCGGTGGTAGCTTCTTTGCACCCACAGCTGGCATTTCCTGGGCATCCGCCCACTCCCGACTTGATCGTGACTTTTGGACTTGGTCCCCTTGTTCCACAGGTACTCTCGTCTGGAAATCCATCGTTGTTGCATTGCTGGTGTTGGTTTTTTTCTGCAGAATTCCCCTATCACGACTTCTGTGCTCTTTGGGGAACTTAGGTGCACTTTGCACCCACTTTTCAGGGTCTTGGGGTGGGCTATTTTTCTAACCCTCACTGTTTTCTTACAGTCCCAGCGACCCTCTACAAGGTCACATAGGTTTGGGGTCCATTCGTGGTTCGCATTCCACTTCTAGAGTATATGGTTTGTGTTGCCCCTATCCCTATGTACCCCCATTGCATTCTATTGTGACTATACATTGTTTGCACTGTTTTCTATTGCTATTACTGCATATTTTGGTATTGTGTACATATATCTTGTGTATATTTGCTATCCTCATACTGAGGGTACTCACTGAGATACTTTTAGCATATTGTCATAAAAATAAAGTACCTTTATTTTTAGTATATCTGTGTATTGTGTTTTCTTATGATATTGTGCAAGTGACACTTGTGGTACTGTAGGAGCTTCACTTGTCTCCTAGTTCAGCCTAAGCTGCTCTGCTAAGCTACCTTTTCCATCAGCCTAAGCTGCTAGACACCCCTCTACACTAATAAGGGATACCTGGGCCTGGTGCAAGGTGTAAGTACCCCTTGGTACTCACTACAAGCCAGTCCAGCCTCCTACAGTATGTTTGTTTTTGCCTGTGTCACTGGGATCCTGCTAGCCAGGACCCCAATGCTCATAAAGTGTGCCCTGTATGCGTTCCCTGTGTGGTGCCAAACTGTTTCACTGAGGCTCTGCTAACCAGGAACTCAGTGTTTATGCTCTCTCTGCTTTTAAAATTGTCGCTGCAGGCTAGTGACTAAATTTACCAATTCTGATTGGCACACTGGAACACCCTTTTAATTCCTTAGTATATGGTACCTAGGTACCCAGGGTATTGGGGTTCCAAGAGATCCTTATGGGCTGCAGCATTTCTTTTGCCACCCATAGGGAGCTCAGACAACGCTTACACAGGACTGCCACTGCAGCCTTAGTGAAATAACGTCCACGTTATTTCACAGACATTTTACACTGCACTTAAGTAACTTAGAAGTCACCTATATGTCTAACCCTCACTTAGTGAAGGATAGGTGCAAAGTTACTTAGTGTGAGGGCACCCTGGCTCTAGCCAAGGTGCTCCCACATCGTTCAGGACAAATTCCCCGGACTTTGAGAGTGCGGGGACACCATTACACGCGTGAACTACATATAGGTCAATACCTATATGTAGCGTCACAATGGTAACTCCGAACATGGCCATGTAACATGTCTAGGATCATGGAATTGTCCCCCCAATACCATCCTGGTATTGGGGGCACAATTCCATGCACCCAAAGGTCTCCAGCATAGAGCCCGGGTACTGCCAAACTAACTCTCTGGGGTTTTCTCTGCAGCTACCGCTGCTGCCAACCCTCAGACAGGTTTCTGCCCGCCTGGGCAGCCCAGTCCCAGGAAGGCAGAACTAAGAATTTCCTCTGAGAGAGGGTGTTACACCCTCTTCCTTTGGAAATATGTGTTAAGGGCCTGAGAGGAGTAGCCTCTCCTGGCCTCTGGAATGCTTTGAAGGGCACAGATGATGCCCTCCTTGCATAAGCCAGTCTACACTGGTTCAGGGATCCCCCCCAGCCCTGCTCTGGACAAAGGAAAAGGGGAGTGACCGCTCCCCTGACCAGCACCTCCCAAGGGGAGGTGCCTAGAGCTCATCCAGTGTGTCCCAGACCTCTGCCATCTTGGATGCAGAGGTGTGAGGGCACAATGGACACCACTTTGTGGTCAGTGCCAGCAGGTGACGTAAGAGACCCCTCCTGATAGGTGCTTACCTTTCTCTGTAGCCAATCCTCCTCAGAGGGCTATTTAGGGTCTCTCCTGTGGGTTTGTCATCAGATAACGAATGCAAGAGTTCACAAGAGTTCCTCTGAACTTCCCTCTTCGATTTCTGCCAAGGATCGACCGCTGACTGCTCCAGGATGCCTGCAAAACCGCACAAAGAAGCAAGACTACCAGCAACATTGTAGCGCCTCATCCTGCTGGCTTTCTCGACTGTTTCCTGGTGGTGCATGCTCTGAGGGCTGTCTGCCTTCACCTTGCACTGGCAAGCCAAGAAGAAATCTCCTGTGGGTCGACAGAATCTTCCCCCTGCTAAGGCAGACACCAAACTTCTGCATCACCGGTCCTCTGGGTCCCTTCTCATCTTGACGAGCGTGGTCCCTGGAACACAGGAGCTGGATCCAAGTGTCCCTGACAGTCCAGTGGCCCTTCTGTCCAAACTTGGTGGAGGTAAGTCCTTGCCTCCCACGCCAGACAGTAAACCTGTGTACTGCGTGAACTGCAGCTGCTAGGGCTTCTGTGCACTTTTGCAAGACTTCTTTTGTGCACAGCCTCGCCCAGGTCCCCAGCACTCCATCCTGCATTGCTCAACTCGCTGAGTTGGACTCCGACTTCGTGGGACTCCCTTTTGTTCTGCTGAGATGACTGCAGTGCTTAGATCTTCTGAACACCTGTTCAGGTGCTTCTGCGGGTGCTGCCAGCTTTTGCGTGGGCTCTCTGTGTTGCTCAGTGCCCCCTCAGTCTCCTCCTCCAAGTGGCGACCTCCTGGTCCTTCCTGGGCCCTGGCAGCACCCAAAACCTTCAACCGTGACTCTTGCAGCTAGCAAGACTTGTTTGCGATCTTTCGGCGTGGAGACAACTCTGCATCCTCCAGCGCGCCGTGGGACATCTTCTGACCAAAGGAGAAGTTCCTGGCACCTTCTGTTGTTGCAGAATCTTTGGCTTCTTCCACCCTGGAGGCAGCCCTTTTGCACCTTCATCCGGGGTTTAGTGGGCTCCTGTCCCCCCTGGACACTTGCGTGACTCTTGGACTCGGTCCCCTTCCTTTACAGGTCCTCAGGTCCAGGAATCCGTCTTCAGTGCTTTGCAGTCAGTTGTTGTCTTTGCAGAATCCCCTATCTCGACTTTACTTCCTTTCTGGGGTAGTAGGGTAACTTTACTCCTACTTTTCAGGGTCTGGGGGTGGGGTATCTTGGACACCCTTAGTGTTTTCTTACACTCCCAGCGACCTTCTACACACTACACTAGGCCTGAGGTCCTTTCTTGGTTCGCATTCCACTTTTGGAGTATATGGTTTGTGTTGCCCCTATGCCTATTGTCTCATATTGCATTCTATTGTGTTCTACAGTATTTGCACTACTTTTCTAACTGTTTACTTACCTGATTTTGGTCTGTATGTATATTTTGTGTATTTTACTTACCTCCTAAGGGAGTATTTCCTCTGAGATACTTTTGGCATATTGTCACTAAAATAAAGTACCTTCATTTTTAGTAACTCTGAGTATTGTGTTTCTTATGTGCTAAGTGATATAAGTGGTATAGTAGGAGCTTTGCATGTCTCCTAGTTCAGCCTAAGCAGCTCTGCTATAGCTACGTCTATCAGCCTAAGCTGCTAGAACACTACTAATCTATTAATAAGGGATAACTGGACCTGGCACAAGGTGTAAGTGCCACAAGGAACCCACTATAAGCCAGGCCAGCCTCCTACAGAGGGATGCATGTCCTGCCAGCGGATGAACCCGAAGGCCTTGAAAGAGAGAGAGGCTTAGCTCTTCTTGGCAAAAGCTAAGAAGGGGAAAAGGGATCATCGACGATCAAAGACGAGGGACACTTCTTCGAATAAGTCCTCGAGGTCACATAAGAAGCGACGCTGGCACGAATCCTGATGCCGTTCTTCCAGGGATCAGTCTCGGTCCCCTTGGAGACAGCGCCATGTGGCGTGGGAGATCTGTCCTACGGTAACTCCTCAGCCTCGGAGTCCACAGGACGGCGCTGACCTTGGTCGAGGTCTTGGAGTCCTCAGTGAACCCTACAGCTCAGTTTTTTCTTATGTTCACTCAGGGTCAGGAGTCGGGTGTGCAGGCATCGGAGCCGGTTCAGACGCCTCAGGAGGAGCAGAGGTTTCCTGCATTCCCGGCTCCAGGAGCGGGTCCATCAGCGTTCCTCAGTGCTGTGTTTAGCATTTTTAGCAGAGCTATGGCCCCCGCTGGTGCGCCTGCAGGTCCCACGGGTCCATTAGCGTTTACGCTGGGTTCGCTGGGGCGGTACAAGCATGCCCCGTTTGTACCATTCTATCCGGGTGAAGGTGCTGGTTCAGCGCCAATGACTTTGCCACCCCGGATGATGCTGACGACGGCGCCGATGGAGTTGATGCTGGCACCGGATGGATCCCGTTCGACCTACAGTGTCTCCATCCTCTCTACTGATTTAAAACCGCCGTCGTCGACGTCGGCTTATTCTCTGTCGACGCCGCAGATGGAATCTAGACTGAGGTCGAGGAGAAGGTCCTCGACGCTCTTGGAGGAGCCGGAGTATCGGTAACAGCTGTTGGTATCGGTAACAGCTGTTGGAGGAAGGAGAAATTCCGGAGCCTATGGTTGAATTTCAAGGTCTAGACTCTGCAAGCGGCTTGGATACATCCCCTGAGTGGGATTTCTCATACCCTGGAGAGCTCACAGCGGAGGCAGCTTCTTACCACAGTGTAACAAGAAAGGCTGCTGAGTTTGCCGGCATCAGAGATGAAGACAAACATTTTAACGGAAGTGTTACATCCATTTGCTACGTCTTCTGAGCCTCTCCTCCTTTTTAATGATGCCCTTACTGAGCCCATTCTAGACATTTGGGGAAAGCCTGTCACGACTCCAGCAGTTTCCAGGACTGTGGCTAGGAGGTACAGAGTTGCTCCAGGGGATCCAATGCCTGAGAGCTTGGTGGTGCAAGCCTCTTGTTCTGCGAGGTCTGCTCCTGGTTCTTTTCCTGCGACTCCATCAGAAGGGGGGAGTCTAAAAGTATGGAGCAAACAGCTAAAAAAAAAAGTTCTCTCCTCGTGCAGTATGGCCTTGAATACTCTCAATCCTACGTGTGTGTGTGTTGGGTATATCCAGTGTTGGGGAGGTATATCCATGCCCTGATGGACTCTGTCGAGAGCTGTTGTGCCAAGATTGCCCCAGGATGTGCAGGGGCAGTTTGATGAACTCCTGCTGGACAGTCAAGCGGTAGCGAAGCAGGTTATTCAATCTGGCTTGGACACAGCAGATTCGGTTGCCAGGGCAATGGGCCCTTCAGTGACATCCAGGAGGCATGCCTGGCTCAAGGCTTCTGGTTTCTCCAAGCTTCATCCTCTTTGCCCCTTAGGTGTTTTTATGAGGTTCAGGGGTTTTGGCCAGGGGTCCTATTTCCGTGGAAGGCCACAGTCTAGCTTTGAGTAGCCTGCCAACCCTCTTTACAGATCTTATAGAGGTCGGGGAAGGTTAGGATGAGAGGAGCCACTCAGCAACCTTCCACTTCATCCTCTTCCTCTAAGCGAGACCATTAAGGCAAGCAGACCCAGTTTTCTCTCTGTTTTACATCATGTATCTCCCGTAGAGGGAAGGTTATCTTGTTTTCTCCACGAGTGGGAGTTAAACACATTTGACTCTTGGGTGCTGAGTATTGTGGGGAAAGGTTATGCCCTTCCTTTTCAGGAGTTTCCCCCTCCTATCGCTTCCCGTCATTCCTTTTGCACCGAAGATCATCTCCTGTTGCTTCAACAGGAGGTGCAGGTCCTTTTGTTAAAAGGTGCAGTGGAGTTGGTTACGGAGCAGGAGAAGCATCAGGGATGTTATTGAAGATATTTTGTGATTCCCAAGAAGGATAGTCGATTGAGGCCTATCCTGGATCTGAGGATTTTGAATTGGTTCCTCAAACAGGAGAAGTTCAAAATGCTGACCCTAGTACAGGTGCTTCTTGCGATGAACAAGGAAGTGTCTGTCGACTTGCAGGATGCTTATTTCCATATCCCCATTCTGAAGTCACACTGGAAGTATCTTCGGTTTATGGTAGGGTCGCAACACTACCGGTTTGCGGTCCTTCCTGTTCGTCTTACTTCTGCACCTCTAGTTTTCACAAAAGTGATGGCAGTGGTTGCAGTGGACCTCAGAAGGAAGGAAGTATCTGTATTCCCTTAACCGGACGAATGGCTGATCAAAGCCGGGTCCCTAGAGCTCGTGCTGCATCACTTGCAAGTGACAACCCAGTTGTTGTTCAGCCTGGGCTTTACAGTAAATGTGCCCAAATCTCACCTGGAACCCTCCCAGCGCCTCCTGTTCATAGGGGCAGTACTGAATACAACATTGAATCGGGCCTACCGTCCTCCTCAAACGATTCAGAAATGTAGGCGTTGATTCCAATGTTTCAGAATGGAGCGGTTGTTTCAGTCCTCAAGGTCCTGTGTCTGCTTGGTCTGTCCGCTTCCTGTATCCTGTTGGTCACTCATGCACTCTGGCACATGAAGGCTCTCCAATGGTGCCTCCGCAAGCAGTCGTTTCAACACAAAGGGGATCTCGAGGAGTCGATAACAATCTACAGCACCAGTGGATCTACGGTGGTGGTCTGTGGTCGGCAACCTTTCCCAAGGAAGGCCGTTTTGCCTGCCATCTCCGGTGGCCATGGTCATAACCGATGCTTCCACTCTAGGGTGGGTAGTTCATCTGGGGGACCTGGAGATTAAAAGGCATTGGTCTCTAGTGGAACAGGTGTTTCACACCAATCTGTTAGAATTACGGGCAATACATCCAGCTCTCAAGGCCTTCCTCCCATCCCTTCGCGGTCAGTCAGTGCAGGTCTTGACGGACAACACTATCACGATGTAGTACATGAACAAGCAGGGAGGAGTAGGGTTGTATCTTCTTTGCAGAGAGGCTCTGCTGCTCTGGTCCGGGGCACAGGACCATCGGATGTGTATGGTAGCAAACCATCTGGCCGGAGTTCTCAACGTCCGTGCGGACGTCTGTTGGCATTTCTCGGCTGATCACGAGTGGCGCCTCCATCCAGATCTGGTTCTTCACATATTCCAGATGGGGTGGATTTCCACAGATAGGCCTGTTTGCCACTCAGAACGCACACTGCCCGTCGTTCGGCAGCCTCCAGTGCAGAGGGTGTTGGGGGACGCATTTCAGATGTCTTGGTGCCACCAGTTGCTTTACGGATTTCCCCCCATACCCTTAATTCCTTGCGTTCTGAGGAACATTCGCCAAGATCCTTCTCCAACTCTCACTGTGCCTGCCTCTCCGTCTCCCTTACAGGGTAGACCCCCTCTCTGTCCCAGGGGCAGGTTCTACACCCCCACCTCCAGAGCCTGCACCTACATGCCTGGAGATTGAACAGGGCAATCTGAGTTCCTTTTCTCTCCCTCCAGAAGTGGTGGATGTTATCTTATCGGCCAGGTGTCACTCCACCAAGACTGTCTATGCCAACAGATGGGCAAAATTTGTTGCGTGGCGAGAAACAAACTGGCCCCTTAGAGGCCCATTTGTCTCATATTTTGTATTTTGCCCTTTCCTTGGCACAGAAAGGTTGTGCAGTTGCAACTGTGAAGGATTATTTGTCAGCTCTGTCTGCCTTTCTTTGCCGTCCTGATCAGCCTTCCTTGTTTGAGTCCCCTATAGTTATTAGGTTCCTTAAAGGCTTGACTAACAAGTTTCCTCCCACTCCAGTTGTCATGCCTCCGTGGGATTTGAATTTGGTTCTGACTTTTTTGATGGGTTCACCGTTTGAGCCTATGCATTCTTGCACATTGAGGCTTTTAGTTTTAAAAAACGTTTTCCTAATGGCTATCACGTCAGGTAAACGTGTGAGTGAGCTTCAGGCTCTTAGTGTGAAACCTCATTTTACAACTTTTCATGCTGTCAAGGTGGTGCTGAGAACCAAGGCAGCTTTCCTTCCTAAAGTGGTCATTTCGTATGGGTCAGTATATAACACTCTCGTCCTTTTACCCTCCTCCCCATCCATCAAAGGAGGAGGAAAGACTTCATTGTTTGGATCCAAGAAGGACTCTGAGTTTCTAAGTTGAGAGGACAAGAGACTTTAGAGTTGAACATCTAATTTTCATTGTATATGTGGGCAGGATGAAGGGCAGAGCCATCCACTGGAGAACTCTTTCCATGTGGGTCATTCTTTGCATAAAGATTTGTTATTCTCTAGCAAAGAAAGTTCCTCCTGGAGGTATTAGGGCCCATTTCACCAGGGCTAAGTCTGCCACTTTTCCCTTTGCTAGAGGTGTCCCAGTTGTTGAAATTTGTAAGGCCGCAACTTGGGCTTCCCTCCACACTTTCACGAAGCATTATTGCTATGACTTGGAAGGTAGGAGGAACGGTCATTTTGCACATTGAGTTTTGCAGGATTTCTTGGTTTGACCAGTTTGGCACCCACCTCCGAGTGCAGGAACTCCACTAGCTGGAGTTCCGCGGGGCACTGTAACAAGAGGCTTGAGCCTTTGAGGCTCACAGCCAGTGTCAGGAATCCCCAATGTGCCTCCTGCGTCATCTGTCAGCATCCCCAGGGATTAGGGTTAAATCATATCTCTGTTCTTGGTTAAACCTTCATGTTTTCTAAGTAAACATAATGTGCTGTGTTACACAATTGTTTTTTTTTTTCAGTGCTTGTTTTACCAATGCTTGTTTGCTAATGTGAGCAGGTATAGACATGTGCTTTAAATTGGGTGTTGTGTAGACATGTGCTTCTAATTGGGTGTGGTGACTCATCCACATGTGGAAACTCAACTGCTTTTCTGATTGGTTATAAATAGCAGAGTGAAGTATGTCTCCCTGCTAGGCTTCGTTTTGCTTCCTGATCTCAGCATCTGATTTGGCAGTCCAGCCGTTGCTGTCATCCTGGTATTCAGGACTTTTGAGGCAATTCTTTTTTTTTGTTCTGTACCAGCTGACACCAAGCATTTCTCCAGCAGTCCGGAAAAGACTACAGCTAAGTGACTAGTATTCTCCAGGGAGTTTGTTCTTTGAGTTCTGCGCTTTCCTAGAATAGCTGGTGTATTTCAGACCTCCTATTTTGGCAAAGTGCTTATCTGGAAGAGACAAATGCATTTCTGAACATTCTACATTATTATTGTAGTTACTTGCCTAAATGTACTTCAGAAAATCTGCTTGAGCTCAAGTACTACACAAAGTGACAGTGCAATTTTAAAAGAGCATTTACGTGACTTTCCTTTCTCTAATAGCATAACTCTTGGATTTAAATTGTCATTCATGCCTGTGTTTCAGGTTTGAGGAATTTGCTTCTGAAGGGTTTTTCACACACACAGTGAAACCAAACCAAACTGTGCCACCCTAACTGTTTAAACCCAGAGTGGACGTTTGTATTTCTTGGATTGCTTTTGTTCCTTTTAGTTTAACCCTATGCATGCAGGAAAGTTATATGTGATATAATTAATGCCCTTGTTTGTCTTTCTTGTGCATGATAAGTGCAACCTAAGTTCTAATTGTAGTGTGTGTAGGAGGCTTGACTGGCTTGTAGTGAGTACCAAGGGGTACTTGCACCTTGCACCAGGCCCAGTTATCCCTTATTAGTGTATAGGGTGTCTAGCAGCATAGGCTGATAGATAATGGTAGCTTAGCAGAGCAGCTTAGGCTGAACTAGGAGACGTGTGAAGCTACTACAGTACCACAAGTGTCACTTGCACAATATCATAAGAAAACACAATACACAGTTATACTAAAAATAAAGGTACTTTATTTTTATGACAATATGCCAAAGTATCTTAGAGTGTACCCTCAGTGAGAGGATAGGAAATATACACAAGATATATGTACACAATACCAAAAATATGCAGTATAGTCTTAGAAAACAGTGCAAACAATGTATAGTTACAATAGGATGCAATGGGGACACATAGGGATAGGGGCAACACAAACCATATACTCCAAAAGTGGAATGCGAACCACGAGTGGACCCCAAACCTATGTGACCTTGTAGAGGGTCGCTGGGACTATTAGAAAATAGTGAGAGTTAGAAAATTAGCTCTCCCCAAGACCCTGAAAAGTGAGTGCAAAGTGCACTAAAGTTCCCCAAAAGACAAAGAAGTCGTGATAGAGGAATAATGCAGGAAAGACACAAACCAACAATGCAACAACTGTGGATTTCCAATCTAGGGTACCTGTGGAACAAGGGGACCAAGTCCAAAAGTCACAAGCAAGTCGGAGATGGGCATATGCCCAGGAAATGCCAGCTGTGGATGCAAAGAAGCTTCTACTGGACAGAAGAAGCTGAGGTTTCTGCAGGAACGAAAAGGGCTAGAGACTTCCCCTTTGGTGGACGGATCCCTCTCGCTGTGGAGAGTCGTGCAGAAGAGTTTTCCCGCCGAAAGAACGCCAACAAGCCTTGCTTGCTGCAAATCGTGCGGTTAGCGTTTTTGGACGCTGCTGTGGCCCAGGAGGTAGAGGGGACGTCGAGCAAGACAAGGAGCCCTCTCAGCAGCAGATAGCACCCGGAGAAGTGCCAGAAACAGGCACTACGAGGATGCGTGAAACGGTGCTCACCCGAAGTTACACAAAGGAGTCCCACGTCGCCGGAGACCAACTTAGAAAGTCGTGCAATGCAGGTTAGAGTGCCGTGGACCCAGGCTTGGCTGTGCACAAAGGATTTCCGCCGGAAGTGCACAGGGGCCGGAGTAGCTGCAAAAGTCGCGGTTCCCAACAATGCAGTCTAGCGAGGTGAGGCAAGGACTTACCTCCACCAAACTTGGACTGAAGAGTCACTGGACTGTGGGAGTCACTTGGACAGAGTTGCTGGATTCGAGGGACCTCGCTCGTCGTGCTGAGAGGAGACCCAAGGGACCGGTAATGCAGCTTTTTGGTGCCTGCGGTTGCAGGGGGAAGATTCCGTCGACCCACAGGAGATTTCTTCGGAGCTTCTAGTGCAGAGAGGAGGCAGACTACCCCCACAGCATGCACCACCAGGAAAACAGTCGAGAAGGCGGCAGGATCAGCGTTACAGAGTTGCAGTAGTCGTCTTTGCTACTTTGTTGCAGTGTTGCAGGCTTCCAGCGCGGTCAGCAGTCGATTCCTTGGCAGAAGGTGAAGAGAGAGATGCAGAGGAACTCTGATGAGCTCTTGCATTCGTTATCTAAAGTTTCCCCAAAGCAGAGACCCTAAATAGCCAGAAAAGAGGGTTTGGCTACTTAGGAGAGAGGATAGGCTACTAACACCTGAAGGAGCCTATCAGAAGGAGTCTCTGACGTCACCTGGTGGCACTGGCCACTCAGAGCAGTCCAGTGTGCCAGCAGCACCTCTGTTTCCAAGATGGCAGAGGTCTGGAGCACACTGGAGGAGCTCTGGACACCTCCTAGGGGAGGTGCAGGTCAGGGGAGTGGTCACTCCCCTTTCCTTTGTCCAGTTTCGCGCCAGAGCAGGGGCTAAGGGGTCCCTGAACCGGTGTAGACTGGCTTATGCAGAATTGGGCACACCTGTCTGAGGGGTTGGCAGCAGCTGCAGTGAAACCCCAGGAAAGGCAGTTTGGCAGTACCAGGGTCTGTGCTACAGACCACTGGGATCATCGAATTGTGCCAACATTGCCAGGATGGCATAGAGGGGGCAATTCCATGATCTTAGACATGTTACATGGCCATATTCGGAGTTACCATTGTGAAGCTACATATAGGTATTGACCTATATGTAGTGCACGCGTGTAATGGTGTCCCCGCACTCACAAAGTTCAGGGAATTGGCTCTGAACAATGTGGGGGCACCTTGGCTAGTGCCAGGGTGCCCTCACACTAAGTAACTTTGCACCTAACCTTTACTAGGTAAAGGTTAGACATATAGGTGACTTATAAGTTACTTAAGTGCAGTGTAAAATGGCTGTGAAATAACGTGGATGTTATTTCACTCAGGCTGCAGTGGCAGGCCTGTGTAAGAATTGTCAGAGCTCCCTATGGGTGGCAAAAGAAATGCTGCAGGCCTTAGGGATCTCCTGGAACCCCAATACCCTGGGTACCTCAGTACCATATACTAGGGAATTATAAGGGTGTTCCAGTAAGCCAATGTGAATTGGTAAAATTGGTCACTAGCCTATTAGTGACAATTTGGAAAGAAATGAGAGACCATAACCACTGAGGTTCTGATTAGCAGAGCCTCAGTGAGACAGTTAGTCACTACACAGGTAACACATTCAGGCACACTTATGAGCACTGGGGCCCTGGAGAACAGGGTCCCAGTGACACATACAACTAAAACAACATATATACAGTGAAAAATGGGGTAACATGCCAGACAAGATGGTACTTTCCTACACAACCCCCCCCCCCCCCAAACGAAGGACAATAAGACTAGCCATGACCTGATGAGTCTTCATTGTCTAAGTGGAAATATCTGGAGAGTCCATCTGCATTGGAGTGGCTACTCCCAGGTCTATGTTCCACTGTATAGTCCATTCCCTGTAGGGATATGGACCACCTCAACAATTTAGGATTTTCACCTTTCATTTGTTTTAGCCAAAGTAGAGGTTTGTGGTCTGTCTGAACAATGAAGTGAGTGCCAAACAGGTATGGCCTCAACTTCTTCAGAGCCCAGACCACAGCAAAGGCCTCCCTCTCTATGGCAGACCAACGCTTTTCTCTAGGGGTCAACCTCCTACTAATAAAAGCAACAGGTTGATCCTGGCCCTCAGAATTAAGTTGTGATAGGACTGCCCCTACTCCTAATTTAGATGCATCAGTTTGGACATAGAATTTTTTAGAGTAACAAGGGCTTTTCAGGACAGGTGCAGAGCACATGGCCTGCTTCAGCTCCTCAAAAGCTTTCTGACAGTTTGCTGTCCATAATACCTTTTTAGGCATCTTCTTGGAAGTGAGGTCATTAAGAGGGGCTGCAATGGAGCCATAGTTCTTAATGAACCTCCTGTAATACCCAGTGAGGCCTAGGAAGGCTCTCAACTGAGTCTGAGTGGTAGGGGGAACCCAATCAGTAATTGTTTGGATTTTCCCCTGAAGTGGTGAAATCTGTTCCCCACCAACAAGGTGTCCCAGATAAACCACCTTACCCTGCCCTATCTGGCACTTTGAAGCCTTGATAGTGAGGCCTGCCTTCTGCAGGGCCTCCAAAACTTTCCATAGGTGGACCAGGTGATCATCCCAGCTGGAGCTAAAGACAGCTATATCGTCCAAATATGCTGCACTGAAAGCTTCCAGCCCTTGCAGGACTGTATTCACCAACCTCTGAAAAGTGGCAGGTGCATTTTTCAAACCAAAAGGCATTACAGTAAACTGGTAATGTCCTCCAATGGTTGAAAATGCTGTTTTAGGTTTAGCATCTTCTGATAATTTGATCTGCCAATACCCTGCAGTCAAATCAAAAGTGCTTAGATACTTGGCAGATGCCAGTGTATCTATGAGCTCATCTGCCCTGGGTATAGGGTGAGCATCAGTTTTGGTTACCAAGTTGAGACCTCTATAGTCTACACAAAACCGCATTTCCTTCTTTCCATCTTTGGAATGGGGTTTTGGTACAAGTACCACAGGAGAAGCCCATGGACTGTCAGAGTGCTCAACCACTCCTAGTTCCAACATTTTCTGGACCTCTTGCTTTATGCAGTCCCTGACATGGTCAGGCTGCCTATAAATCTTACTTTTGACAGGCAAGCTGTCTCCAGTATCTATAGTGTGCTCACACCAAGAAGTGGTACCTGGCACAGTAGAGAAGAGTTCAGAGAATTGATCTAGGAGATTTATGCAATGGTCTTTCTGCTCAGCAGTAAGACAATCTGCCAAAACTACACCTTCCACAAGAGCATCTTGTTCTGTGGAAGAGAAGAGATCAGGTAGAGGATCACTGTCTTCTTCCTGTCCCTCATCAGTTGCCATGAGCAGGGTGAGATCAGCCCTGTCATAGTAGGGTTTCAGGCGGTTTACATGGAGTACCCTAAGGGGACTCCTTGCAGTGCCTAAGTCAACTAAATAGGTGACTTCACCCTTTTTCTCAACAATTGTGTGGGGTCCACTCCATTTATCTTGGAGTGCTCTTGGGGCCACAGGCTCCAAGACCCACACTTTCTCCCCTGGTTGGTACTGAACCAAAACAGCCTTCTGATCATGCCATTGCTTCTGGAGCTCTTGGCTGGCCTGAAGGTTTTTACTGGCCTTTTTCATATACTCAGCCATCCTTGATCTGAGGCCAAGTACATAATCCACAATATCCTGCTTAGGAGCTTTTAAAGGTTGTTCCCAACCCTCCTTTACAAGTGTTAGTGGACCCCTAACAGGGTGTCCAAAAAGAAGTTCAAAGGGGCTAAAGCCCACTCCTTTCTGGGGTACCTCCCTGTAGGCAAAAAGGAGGCATGGTAGAAGGATATCCCATCTCCTGTGGAGTTTTTCAGGGAGACCCATAATCATGCCTTTGAGAGTTTTGTTAAATCTCTCCACCAGTCCATTTGTTTGTGGATGATAGGGTGTTGTGAACTTATAAGTTACACCACACTCCTTCCACATGGCTTTTAAGTATGCAGACATGAAATTGCTTCCCCTGTCTGATACTACTTCCTTTGGGAAGCCCACCCTGGAAAATATTCCCAGGAGGGCCTTTGCCACTGCAGGAGCTGTAGTGGTCCTTAAAGGAATAGCTTCAGGATATCTTGTGGCATGGTCCACTACCACCTAGATAAATCTATTGCCTGAAGCAGTAGGAGGGTCAAGGGGACCAACTATGTCAACCCCTACCCTTTCAAAGGGAACCCCAACCACAGGCAGTGGAATAAGGGGTGCCTTTGGTGTGCCACCTGTCTTGCCACTGGCTTGACAGGTTTCACAGGACTTACACAAATCTTTTGTGTCCTCAGACATCCTAGGCCAATGAAACAAGGGAACAAGCCTGTCCCAAGTTTTCATTTGTCCTAGATGCCCAGCTAGGGGAATGTCGTGTGCAAGAGTTAGGAGGAACTTTCTGTACTCCTGAGGAATCACTAATCTCCTGGCAGCTCCAGGTTTAGGATCCCTATGCTCAGTGTACAAGAGGTTGTCCTCCCAGTAAACTCTGTGAGAGTCACTGACATCCCCATTAGCCTGTTTGACAGCTTGCTGTCTTAGACCCTCTAATGTGGGACAGGTTTGCTGTGCCACACTCAGCTCCTCTCTGGCAGGCCCCCCTTCACCCAAAAGCTCAGCAGTGTCTGCTTCAAGCTCCTCTGGTGTAGGTTCTGCACAGGGAGGGAATTCTTCTTCCTCTGAAGTTGAATCCACTGTAGAGGGAGGGATAGTAGGAAGTGGTTTGCTTCTACTAGCCCTAGCTTTAGGGAGCACTTGGTCCATTGTTCCAGGATCCAAGCTTCCCTGTCCTTTTTGCTTTTTGGCCTGAGCCCTGGTTAAAGCAAAAATATGCCCTGGGATGCCCAGCATTGCTGCATGGGCCTCTAACTCCACATCTGACCAAGCTGATGTCTCCAAATCATTTCCTAGTAGACAGTCTACAGGTAAATCTGTGGCTACCACAACTTTCTTTGGACCAGTAACCCCCCCCCAGTTGAGATTTACAACAGCCATGGGGTGGCTAAGTGTGTTGTTGTGAGCATCGGTTACTTGGTACTGGTGACCAAGTAGGTGTTGTTCAGGGTGGACCAGTTTCTCTATGACCATAGTCACACTGGCACCAGTGTCCCTGTAGGCCTGAACCTTAACACCATTTATTAGGGGTAGCTGCTTGTACTTATCCATATTAAGGGGACAAGCAACTAAGGTGGCTCAATCAATAGCCCCCTCAGAGACTAACACAGCCTCTGTGGCCTCCCTAACAAGGCCAACCCCAACTAAGTTACCAATAGTGAGCCCAGCTACTCCCTTGGATTGGCTATTAGTAGGTTTGCTCCCACCACCACTGCTATTAGTAGGGACACTAGGTGTAGCAGTAGGGGTTGTAGTGGTAGGAAGCTTGGTGCTTTTCTTTGGACAACTGAGATCTGTTGTCCAATGGCCTTTTACTTTACATAAATAGCACCATGGTTTATTTTCTTTGTTTTGATTAAAGGAGGATTTGGACCCACCACCCCCACCAGAGTGTTTTTGTGGGCCTGATTAAGACTCATTTTTAGATTTGTCCCCACCCTTGTCAGAAGACTTACCATCCTTCTTTTTGTTGCCATCTTTGTCACCCCCTGTATGAACTTTTCTGTTCACCCTTGTTCTGACCCATTTGTCTGCCTTCTTTCCCAATTCTTGGGGAGAGGTCAGATCAGAGTCCACCAAGTACTGGTGCAACACATCAGACACACAATTATTAAGAATATGCTCTCTCAGGATCAAGTTATACAGGCTTTCAAAGTCAGTAACCTTACTGCCATTTAACCACCCCTCCAAGGCCTTCACTGAATGGTCAATGAAATCAACCCAGTCTTGTGAAGACTCCTTTTTGGTCTCTCTGAACTTTATCCTGTATTGTTCAGTGGTTAAGCCATAACCATCCAGGAGTGCATTCTTAAGTACTGTAAAATTATTGGCATCACTTTCTTTCACAGTAAGGAGCCTATCCCTACCTTTTCCACTAAATGATAGCCATAGGATAGCAGCCCACTGCCTTTGAGGGACATCCTGTACAACACAGGCCCTCTCAAGTGCAGCAAACCACTTGTTAATGTCATCCCCCTCCTTATAAGGGGGAACTATCTTGTGCAGATTCCTGGAATCATGCTCTTTTACAGGATGACTATGGGGAATACTGCTGCTGCCACCATGGGTTTCTAAACCCAACTTCTGTCTTTCCCTCTCTAGTTCAAAAGACTGTCTATCCAAATCCAGCTGTTGCTTTTTAAGCTTCGGTCTGGTTTGTTCCACCCTCAACTTATTGAGTTCCCTCTCTAACATTCTGTCATCAGGGTTGGTGGGAGGGACATTCCTAGATACAGAGGTATGATGGGAATGAACAGAAGGAGACCTGTCCCTTACAGAAGCCACCCTAACAGCTTGGCTAACAGAAACATCACTACCAGTATGGTGAGAATAAATGCTTTTGCTATGATGTGAGACAACACTATTTGTATGGTGTGGCTCATCATCATTACCAACTATGCTAGACTGTCTAGTAATGGGCAGGCTAGGAAGTTTCTTTCCTGAATCTTTTCCTGGGGGAGACCCTGAATCAGATTGGGAACCATTAGGTACTTTTTCAACAGATGGGGCACTTATAGCCTTATCTTGTTCTCTAAGCATGTTAATTAACAATTCCAAGGAAGGATTCTTCCCTACACTCAAACCTCTCTCTATGCAGAGACTCCTTGCTCCTTTCCAGCTAAGGTGATCATATGCAAGTTTGGACAGATCAGCATTTTGGCCTGTGCCAGACATTTTTAGAGAGAGTTAAAGTGATAGAAAAAGAGAAAAAAGTTTTCAGAACTTTTTAGAAAGACAGAAAAAAAACTTTTTAAACTTTTAAGAACTTTTTGAAAGTTTAGAAGTACTTTTCAGCACTTTAGAAAAGAGTGAAAAGAGGAAATGCAAAACTTTTTAGCTATGTGTACACACACTGAACTTGTTTTGTATATTTTTCTCTTATGAAAAGTACAATGACAAGAGTGGTAAGTAGTCTCAAAGCACTTATCACACCGCTGCACAACCAATGTAGGAGGCTGGACTGGCTTGTAGTGAGTACCAAGGGGTACTTGCACCTTGCACCAGGCCCAGTTATCCCTTATTAGTGTATTGGGTGTCTAGAAGCATAGGCTGATATATAATGGTAGCTTAGTAGAGCAGCTTAGGCTGAACTAGGAGACGTGTGAAGCTACTACAGTACCACAAGTGTCACTTGCACAATATCATAAGAAAACACAATACACAGTTATACTAAAAATAGAGGTACTTTATTTTTATGACAATATGCCAAAGTATCTTAGAGTGTACCCTCAGTGAGAGGATAGGAAATATACACAAGATATATGTACACAATACCAAAAATATGCAGTATAGTCTTAGAAAACAGTGCAGCAAACAATGTATAGTTACAATAGGATGCAATGGGGACACATAGGGATAGGGGCAACACAAACCATATACTCCAAAAGTGGAATGCGAACCACGAGTGGACCCCAAACCTATGTGACCTTGTAGAGGGTCGCTGGGACTATTAGAAAATAGTGAGAGTTAGAAAATTAGCCCTCCCCAAGACCCTGAAAAGTGAGTGCAAAGTGCACTAAAGTTCCCCAAAAGACAAAGAAGTCGTGATAGAGGAATAATGCAGGAAAGACACAAACCAACAATTCAACAACTGTGGATTTCCAATCTAGGGTACCTGTGGAACAAGGGAACCAAGTCCAAAAGTCACAAGCAAGTCGGAGATGGGCATATGCCCAGGAAATGCCAGCTGTGGATGCAAAGAAGCTTCTACTGGACAGAAGAAGCTGAGGTTTCTGCAGGAACGAAAAGGGCTAGAGACTTCCCCTTTGGTGGACGGATCCCTCTCGCTGTGGAGAGTCGTGCAGAAGTGTTTTCCCGCCGAAAGAGCGCCAACAAGCCTTGCTAGCTGCAAATCGTGCGGTTAGCGTTTTTGGACGCTGCTGTGGCCCAGGAGGTCGCAAATTGGACCAGGAGGTAGAGGGGACGTCGAGCAAGACAAGGAGCCCTCTCAGCAGCAGATAGCACCCGGAGAAGTGCCAGAAACAGGCACTACGAGGATGCGTGAAACGGTGCTCACCCGAAGTTACACAAAGGAGTCCCACGTCGCCGGAGACCAACTTAGAAAGTTGTGCAATGCAGGTTAGAGTGCCGTGGACCCAGGCTTGGCTGTGCACAAAGGATTTCCGCCGGAAGTGCACAGGGGCCGGAGTAGCTGCAGAGGTCGCGGTTCCCAGCAATGCAGTCTAGCGAGGTGAGGCAAGGACTTACCTCCACCAAACTTGGACTGAAGAGTCACTGGACTGTGGGAGTCACTTGGACAGAGTTGCTGGATTTGAGGGACCTCGCTCGTCGTGCTGAGAGGAGACCCAAGGGACCGGTAATGCAGCTTTTTGGTGCCTGCGGTTGCAGGGGGAAGATTCCGTCGACCCACGGGAGATTTCTTTGGAGCTTCTAGTGCAGAGAGGAGGCAGACTACCCCCACAGCATGCACCACCAGTAAAACAGTCGAGAAGGCGGCAGGATCAGTGTTACAGAGTTGCAGTAGTCGTCTTTGCTACTTTGTTGCAGTGTTGCAGGCTTCCAGCGCGGTCAGCAGTCGATTCCTTGGCAGAAGGTGAAGAGAGAGATGCAGAGGAACTCTGATGAGTTCTTGCATTCGTTATCTAAAGTTTCCCCAGAGACAGAGACCCTAAATAGCCAGAAAAGAGGGTTTGGCTACTTAGGAGAGAGGATAGGCTGCTAACACCTGAAGGAGCCTATCAGAAGGAGTCTCTGACGTCACCTGGTGGCACTGGCCACTCAGAGCAGTCCAGTGTGCCAGCAGCACCTCTGTTTCCAAGATGGCAGAGGTCTGGAGCACACTGGAGGAGCTCTGGACACCTCCCAGGGGAGGTGCAGGTCAGGGGAGTGGTCACTCCCCTTTCCTTTGTCCAGTTTCGCGCCAGAGCAGGGGCTAAGGGGTCCCTGAACCGGTGTAGACTGGCTTATGCAAAATTGGGCACATCTGTGCCCAAGAAAGCATTTCCAGAGGCTGGGGGAGGCCACCCCTCCCCTGCCTTCACACCATTTTCCAAAGGGAGAGGGTGTAACACCCTCTCTCAGAGGAAGTCCTTTGTTCTGCCATCCTGGGACAAGTCTGGCTTGACCCCAGGGGGGCAGAAACCTGTCTGAGGGGTTGGCAGCAGCTGCAGTGAAACCCCAGGAAAGGCAGTTTGGCAGTACCAGGGTCTGTGCTACAGACCACTGGGATCATCGAATTGTGCCAACATTGCCAGGATGGCATAGAGGGGGCAATTCCATGATCTTAGACATGTTACATGGCCATATTCGGAGTTACCATTGTGAAGCTACATATAGGTATTGACCTATATGTAGTGCACGCGTGTAATGGTGTCCCCGCACTCACAAAGTTCAGGGAATTGGCTCTGAACAATGTGGGGGCACCTTGGCTAGTGCCAGGGTGCCCTCACACTAAGTAACTTTGCACCTAACCTTTACTAGGTAAAGGTTAGACATATAGGGGACTTATAAGTTACTTAAGTGCAGTGTAAAATGGCTGTGAAATAACGTGGACATTATTTCACTCAGGCTGCAGTGGCAGGCCTGTGTAAGAATTGTCAGAGCTCCCTATGGGTGGCAAAAGAAATGCTGCAGGCCATAGGGATCTCCTGGAACCCCAATACCCTGGGTACCTCAGTACCATATACTAGGGAATTATAAGGGTGTTCCAGTAAGCCAATGTGAATTGGTAAAATTGGTCACTAGCCTGTTAGTGACAATTTGGAAAGAAATGAGAGAGCATAACCACTGAGGTTCTGATTAGCAGAGCCTCAGTGAGACAGTTAGTCACTACACAGGTAACACATTCAGGCACACTTATGAGCACTGGGGCCCTGGAGAACAGGGTCCCAGTGACACATACAACTAAAACAACATATATACAGTGAAAAATGGGGGTAACATGCCAGGCAAGATGGTACTTTCCTACAGTGTGCAACAGCAAATCTCTGTTAAGCCAGCCCTAGTGTTGCAGTACTTATTGTTATGGTACTTGTAGGAGGTTGGCCTG
Source organism: Pleurodeles waltl (assembly GCF_031143425.1). Classification (NCBI taxonomy): domain Eukaryota; kingdom Metazoa; phylum Chordata; class Amphibia; order Caudata; family Salamandridae; genus Pleurodeles; species Pleurodeles waltl. The sequence continues at coordinate 586,481,080 of NC_090451.1, forward strand.
GCTTGTAGTGGGTACCAGAGGTACTTACACCTTGTGCCAGGTCCAGTTATCCCTTATTAGTGTAGAAGAGGTGTTTGTAGCAGCTTAGACTGATATAAGGTAGCTATGGCAAAGCAGCTTAGGCTGAACTAGGAGACACGTAAAGCTCCTACTATACCACTGGTGTCATATGCACAATATCATAAGAAAACACAATACACAGAAGTACTAAAAATAAAGGTACTTTATTTTTATGACAATATGCCAAAAGTATCTCAGTGAGTACCCTCAGTATGAGGATGCCAAATATACACAAGATATATGTACACAATACCAAAAATATGCAGTAATAGCAAAAGGAAGTAATGCAAGCAGTATAAAGTTACAGTAGATTGCAATAGGAGCACATAGGTATAGGGGCAACACAAACCATATACTCCAAAAGTGGAATGCGAACCACGAATGGACCCCAAACCTATGTGAGCTTGTAGAGAGTTGCTGGGACTGTAAAAAAAACAGTGAGGGTTAGAAAAATAACCCACCCCAAGACCCTGAAAGGTAGGTGTAAAATGCACCCCCCAGAGAGCACAGAAGTCGTGAGAGGGGGATTCTGCAAGGAAGACCAACACCAGCAAAGCAACAACAGTGGATTTCCGGACCTGAGTACCTGTGAAACAAGGGGACCAAGTCCAAGAGTCGCTACAATGTCGAGAGAGGGCAGATGCCAGGAAATGCCAGCTGAGGGTGCAAGGAAGCTGCCACTGGGAGGAGGAAGCTTGGTGTTCTGCAAGAACGAAGAGGACTAGGAACTTCCCCTTTGGAGGATGGATGTCCCACGTCGTGAAGAAGCTTGCAGAGGTGTTCCCACGCAGAAAGACCGCAAACAAGCCTTGCTAGCTGCAAGGGTCGCGGTTAGGGTTTTTGGATGCTGCTGTGGCCCAGGATGTCGCCACTTGGATGAGGAGACAGAGGGGGTGCCCAGCAAGTCAGGGAGCCCTCACAGAAGCAGGCAGCACCCGCAGAAGTACCGGAACAGGCACTTGGAAGAGGAGTGAACCGGAGTCCACCCGAAGTCAGAAAAGGGAGTCCCACGACGCTGGAGGACAACTCAGAAGGTTGTGCACTGCAGGTTAGAGTGTCAGGCACCCAGGCTTGGCTGTGCACGAAGGAAATCCTGGAAGAGTGTACAGGAGCCGGAGCAGCTGCAAATCACGCGGTACCCAGCAATGCAGTCTAGCGTGGGGAGGCAAGGACTTACCTCCACCAAACTTGGACGAAGAGTCGCTGGACTGTGGGAGTCACTTGGACAGAGTTGCTGAGTTCCAGGGACCACACTCGTCGTGCTGAGAGGGGACCCAGAGGACCGGTGATGCAGTCTTTTGTTGCCTGCGGTTGCAGGGGGAAGATTCCGTCGACCCACGGGAGATTTCTTCAGAGCTCCTGGTACAAGAAGGAGGCAGGCTACCCCCAGAGCATGCACCACCTGGAAACAGTCGAAAGTGGCAGGATCAGCGATACAAGGTTGTAGTAGTCGTCTTTGCTACTTTGTTGCGGTTTTGCAGGCGTCCTGAGTAGTCAGCGGTCGATCCTTTGGCAGAAGGTGAAGAGAGAGATGCAGAGGAACTCTGGTGAGCTTTTGCATTCAGTATGTGAAGAATTCCCCAAAGCAGAGCCCCTAAATAGCCAGAAAAGGAGGTTTGGCTACCTAGGAAGGAGGATAGGCTAGTAACACAGGTAAGAGCCTATCAGAAGGAGTCTCTGACATCACCTGCTGGCCCTGGCCTCTCAGAGCAGTCCAATGTGCCAGCACACCTCTGAATCCAAGATGGCAGAGGTCTGGGGCACGCTGGAGGAGCTCTGGGCACCTCCCCTGGGAGGTGCAAATCAGGGAAGTACTCACTATCCTTTCCTTTGTCCATTTTCACGCCAGAGCAGGGCTGGGGGATCCCTGAACCGGTGTAGACTGGCTTATGCAGAGATGGGCACCATCTGTGCCCATCAAAGCATTTCCAGAGGCTGGGGGAGGCTACTCCTCCCCAGCCCTGACACCTTTTTCCAAAGGGAGAGGTTGTAACACCCTCTCTCTGAGGAAGTCCTTTGTTCTGCCTTCCTGGGCCAGGCCTGGCTGGACCCCAGGAGGGCAGAAACCTGTCTGAGGGGTTGGCAGCAGCTGCAGTGAAACCCCGGGAAAGGCAGTTTGGCAGTACCTGGGTCTGTGCTAGAGACTCGGGGGATCATGGAATTGTAGACATTTTACATGGCCATGTTCGGAGTTACCATTGTGACGCTATACATAGGTAGTGACCTATGTATAGTGCACGCGTGAAATCGTGTCCCCGCACTCACAAAGTCCGGGGAATTTGCCCTGAACGATGTGGGGGCACCTTGGCTAGTGCCAGGGTGCCCTCACACTAAGTAACTTAGCACCCAACCTTCACCAGGTGAAGGTTAGTCATATAGGTGACTTATAAGTTACTTAAGTGCAGTGGTAAATGACTGTGAAATAATGTGGACGTTATTTCACTCAGGCTGCAGTGGCAGGCCTGTGTAAGAATTGTCAGAGCTCCCTATGGGTGGCAAAAGAAATGCTGTAGCCCATAGGGATCTCCTGGAACCCTAATACCCTGGGTACCTCAGTACCATATACTAGGGAATTTTAAGGGTGTTCCAGTATGCCAATGTGAATTGGTGAAATTGGTCACTAGCCTGTTAGTGACAATTTAGAAAGCAGAGAGAGCATAACCACTGAGGTTCTGGTTAGCAGAGCCTCAGTGAGACAGTTAGTCATCACACAGGGAACACATACAGGGTACACTTATGAGTACTGGGGCCCTGGCTGGCAGGGTCCCAGTGACACATACACTAAAACAACATATATACAGTGAAATATGGGGGTAACATGCCAGGCAAGATGGTACTTTCCTACAGTACTCAGTTTGGGTTTTTGGTAATGCAGTGTTAGTAATTGTGCCAACAGTTATTATTATCCAAGAAAAGTGCTTGGGCGTCGCGGTGTTCTTTCACTGCTCCTGTGCCCATATCAGAAAGAGATTCACTTTCAAGGAAGTTGAGTGCAGTAACTCTGCTATTACCCTGTCAACAACGACCTGCCCCCCGAAGATACAGGGTGCCTGGCTGGACCGGCAAGATGTGGCAGTGTTTTGTCTCTTTCACTCCCCCTTTTCTTTTGGGACACCTGCCGGGGTTTCTGTGTCCACCAGGAAGTGCCGAGAGGTGTTCCAGGAGGTCAGGGGCATACCATCGCCCCTGCAGACATCCTGCTTTTCAGGTGAGTGGCCCTGTCTTGACAGCCAAGAGTTACAGTTCCTGCAGGGGGAGGATGTGAATCACCTCCACCCAGGACAGGCTTTTTTTCTGGCTGTAGAGAACACAAAGGTTCTCACCCCATGTGGTCAGAAACCCGTCTGAAAGTGGCAGGCAGGCAGAGACTGGTCAGTCCTGCACTCTCAGTTTGGCTAACATGCAGGGGGCATTTCTAAGATGCCCTCTGGGTGCATTTCTCAGTACATCCCACTCTGGCATCAGAGTGGGTTTATTGTGCTGAGAAGTTTGATACCAAACTTCCCAGGATTCAGTGAAGACATTGTGGAGATTGTAATGACAAACTCCCAGACCATATATTCAACATGGCTACACTGCACTTACAATGTCGAAAAATGGACTTAGACACTGTAGGGTCATATTGCTCATGCAGCTATACCCTCACCTGGGGTATAGTGCACCCTGCCTTAGTGCTGTACGACCTGCAAGAGGGGTGACTTACCCATGCCACAGGCAGTGGTTTGTGGGCATGACACCCTGAGAGGGGTGCCATGTCGGCTTTGCCTTTTTATCCCCACCAGCACCCATAAGCAGCAAAGGCAGTGTGCATGGACTTGGTGAGGGGTCCCCCAGGGTGGCATAATACATGCAGCAGACCTTGGGGACCTTCCCTGCCCACAGGGCCTCTGGTATTATGGGTACCTTTTACATGGGATTACCTAACTATGTGCTAGGGGTGTGCCAGGTGTGGAAACAAAGGTACAGATTTTGGGATAGAACACTGGTGCTGGGACCTGACTAGCAGGATCCCAGCACACTCTCAATCAAAGTTGGCATCAATCTCAGGCACAAAAGTGTGTGTGTGGGGGGGGGGGGGGTAACTATGCCATCAAGGGCTCTTTCCTATAGACAGTAACTAACAGACAAGAAGGGACCACACAAGTGTTGCAAAAAGAAAGGATTGTTCATTGCAGCACTACTACTAGACTAGAATTGTTATATTTCCCTATGGTGATATCTACACACAAGATATAAACAAAATGACCATCAGAACTAGCATAGAATATACAGGGCCCAATGGGAGGGGGGGGGGGGTCAAATCATATACTAAGTGAGTCTAACGCAAAAAAAAGTGAACCAAACCAAAGTGAGTGTGGTAGTTTGCCAGGAGCTGGGGGAAGATGAAAATCAGCGGTAAGTACAGTAAGTGTCTCCAACGACCTTGTGCAGAGGGTTACCTACCCAGTCGGACCATAGACTAACACAGGGAAATAGAGAATGGAGTGAAAGGTACACTGCACCTGCAGCCCCTTGGCCTTGGGAAATCCAAACTCCGGTGGAGCAACAACCAGCAGGCTGCCCTCCTCCTTGTCCAGCTCGTGGTTTTCCAGACCCAACTCCCTGGACCCAGTCTGCAGCAACTAAGTGACCCCCGGGGTCCCCCTATAGTAAAGCATTAGAAGCCCAACGCTGAGTCTGCACCCTGCCGCTCCTATGCCGCTGAGGGTGTGTTTGGTGCTTAGTTGAACCCAAACCTGTAGACTTCCTAACCCCCAGAGACTGGAACTATAAGTCGAGTACTTACCTCAAAACTGTACTTGCTGTGCTTCCCTCCTGCAACTGTTTCTGAAAATTGCACTGTCAAACTTTTAAAACAGATTATTGCCATTTATTCAAAAAACAATTTAACATGCAAATTCTAATCAAAGTGGTATTGATACATATGTTGAATATCTATTTATTCATGTACTTACCTGCAACTTGAATCTTGTGGTTCTAGAAATAAATTAAGAGAAGATATTTTTGCTATATTAAAAACAAATATTGGCCTGGAGTTAGTCATTGAGTGTGTGCTTCCTTTGTTTTTGCGTGTACAAAAAATGCTTTGCACTACTCTCTGATAAGCCTAACTGCTCGAAAACACCACCACAAAAGAGAGCATTATTATCATCTACCTTGGCCTCTGTTAAGTCTCTAGGGGACCCCCTGGACTCTGTGCACACTACATTTCATTTTGATATAGTATATACAGAGCCAGCTTCCTACACTGTCTGACTACTGTGGTATTGCAAGTGCTTTGCATTCCTCCTAGATGAGCTTTGGCTGCTCACTCTAGGTACCCCTAGAGAGATTTTGCTGTCTGGACACCTATTCAGAATCACTGTAGGGTTGCCCGGACTCAGTATAGGGTGCCACACCATAGGTGAACACCATTAACTGAACCAGCCTCATGCATTGACCACCTCTCTTTTAGAAATAGGAGTCACTGAGCTAGGGTGGGAGTGACTCTGAGCACCACCAGACTGGTTTGTAGGGCCCGTCTCCAGTGAAGGAGCACTCAGCTCCCGCTCTGGTTTGAAACCACGCAAAGGACAAGGGAGTGACCACCCTCCTGTCCAGCTCCTCCCCTAGGGAGGTAAACAGAGCTCTGCCAGGTAGCCAATTGATTCTGCCATCTTGGAAATAAGTTGAGCAGAGGTCCCTGGGGGTATCTGGCTAGGCAGTCCAGCTTGGTGACATCTCTGACAACCCCCCACCCACGCCCGATTGATTCACTGCAGTGTGTCCAACCCGCTTCCTGGGTTAGTTAAGGGCTTCCCTGAGGGTGGTAAACATAGATTTGTCTGCAAGACTTCAAGATCTATCTACAAGTCTCCTCTGCAAGACACTTTTGCAACCTGGACACCAGAACCGCTGCAGATCTTGGCTGGGACTGAGAGAAAAACTGTAACTAGTAGGAGGGCTCCTACGGCAACATTGTTTCAAAGTTCTGAAAACGTCTGCAGCCTCTGTGGTTGTGCATCCTCCAGAGTCACAAGGTCTCTGCCTGCACTTAGGACAGCGAGATCGAATCGGCCTTGGAGCGAAGGAGTCACTCCCCAGCACCCGCAGCCACCTCATCAACGAACAACCGGTTTGTGAATCCTGCTGTCCCACGAACTCTTCAAGGCTCTACAACACAGGTGGTTGTACTGCGGCTTTCCAGAGGTCTGACCTGTCTTGTTTGCACCTGCTAAGTCTGTGGTCCCTCATTGGAGCTGCTTGGCTGGACCCCCTGTTCACCTCGTCCACTTGTCATTTTCAAGGTTTGTAGGCTCATCAATCCGAAGACCTTCTAGCCCCTCCAGAACTCCCCAGCTCCAAAAACGTCCTCCTGTCCTGAACCCCTGCAACGTGGGCATCCCTCTTTGCTGTGCTGCTGAGGACTCCCTGTGACTCCCTGTTCCTGCTGGCACTGGCTCCATCTGGGGGCTCAAACGATTCCTAATGGCTCTCCTTCTTGCTGAGCGCTGGCCTTGACCTAACTGCAAAGGTTGGTTCATCCGGGCCTTGCTGGTCCCCACAAATCCTGAAATTTTTTGACAACGCTTCCCTGCATTTGCCAAGGCTTGTTGTTGGTCCCGCTGAACACTGTGCAATCCTACGACAGTTGCAAGACAGCTCGAAGAAGACTCCAGGTGTCTTCTTGCATTACATGGACTCCACAGCTGCTCTTCTTTGACAACCGCCCAACAGAAAGGCACCTCCAAGAAGGGTAGGCATTGCCTTTCTGCACAGTCTGGGCATTACAGGGTGGTCTGGACTCTGTCCTCTTTCCTTAGGACCGCTTTTTCAGGAATCCATGCCTGCGTTCCACCGACTTGTTCCCACTGGTCACAACAGCAGCTGGACAACCGAGGTACCCATTGACTTCAACAGGAGGTTCTACCACTACTTCACCCCTATGCACCTGGGCTCCCTGGTGTAGGTACTCCACTGTTCTGGGTATCCACAGATGGGGGCATTATCTAACCCCCCTTGTCCCAACGGGCATCCTCAGGATCCTCTGAGAAGGGTCCCAAATCCACGAACTTCCAACCGCTGCTTCCCCACGTTATCATATGGACACCTAACCTGGAGTTACATCTCTGCACACTGGTGCCTGGGTAATCCTACTTACTTACCATGGGTGTTCTCGTGCTTCCCTTGTCCTATGGGTCCTTGGGTGGTAGTTTGGGTTGGAAGCAATTCTTGCATTCCATTTACTTAGTATATGGTTTGGGCCCCCCATAGGGGAACCTGCAATTATATGCCTGTACATATCTTTTTCCAAGTAGATTTTTGTATGATCATATCTCCAGTTAGGAGATATACCAAAGGTAGTTATAGTGTGCATGTTACAATAAATATAGAATATTTTTCTCAATCTGATGTGGTTTATTCTCGTGTGAAGATCACTGACTGACCTATGTGGTATTTGTAACTTGTTTACACCCTCCTGGATAAGCCTTAGCTGCTCTCCACAGCTACCCCTTTCAGAGCTCTGGTTATCTAGAACCTCCTATACTATCACTAAGGTTTGCCTGTACACAGTACACAGTGCCTCACCTATAGGTGTACACCATATACTGAGTCAGCCTCCCACACACCTCACTTCTGGTTTGGAATGTCGTCAGCACAGAGCTGCACAATGCTACCTAGCTATGTGCAATTATGCAGCTTTAAAATTTGCAGATCCAGTCTGATGCCTGGGGAACATTTAAAAGGTGAGCAATCTGCCATACATAAAGTATCCACCAGAAGGAGTAATTGTAAGTAACATGTTCCTCAGTGAACTTGGAGAAAGCCTTACTTCACCCTCTGAAGAAAAGGACCTTTGTGGGGGCATAACTAAGCACAAATAAGGCCAAAGCCTTGCCGATTTGAAAGGGAGATGCACCACTGATGGAACAAGTTTGCCTTTACCAGATGTCATCTCTGATAGTAAGGACTGTTATAAAAATGCCTGGCATAACATTTTTGTGAGTTGTTGCTAAGTTTAGTTGACAAGGGTAAAGGAAATTCTAGTGATTCATGATGAAATTACACAGCAAACTATAGTTGTGGGCATTAGAAAACATAACAAAAGGCAGGCAGTTAACACAGCAAGCCCCCCATGGTGGCTGTCACCACCAATATATCCCACACAGGGTGCACACAACGGAGACCTAAAGATAAGATGACTCTGGACTTCTAAGCGACAGGAAACACATACATATATTGGTGCTGAAGACAATTTTTCCTATCACTGAATGCTTTCCATATATACATTTCAGAGAAAGCAGTACAAAACTAAAGAGACAACACAATCATAATGTTCTATCTGAGCAAGCAAGGGGGCAGAAAATGAAATGTTCCATTCAAGCTAGCAGAGGATGTCTGGAGCAGGGAAGTTCAGAAGAATATCCTTTTAGTAGTTTCACACCAGTGAGTACAACAGAATAGAACAGGCAGATTATGGATTCCAGAGGAAATTTTGTATGAGTTGAACAAAGGAGTGCCATACGTGAAAATGCAGAATGCCAAAGTTTCGCATCCAGATACCCTCAGCACTTACTGCAAGGCAGTGCCGCAGGGGTGTAGAATTCCTATAGCCCAATGCTCAGGAGACATTGTTGGGGGTCACGAACAACAGGTTTTCATGTTAATTTTGTCCTTGGGACAGGTAGGCCCAACCCCCTGCAGTACAAACCCTGTGGCTGCCAGGTTATAGAATTATATTATGGAGCAGGGCAGGGAACTGTCTACAGTTGAGGTAATATCTGTGCCCATATGTTAATGCTTTCCTACTGCCTGCTCCAGTGCAGATACCTCATGAGGGCATCATCCCTGACTCCAACACTGAGCTGGATGGGCATCGTCAGGTGCTGGTTGTGGAGCTGACTTGGTGCAGACCCCTCAAGTCGGACCCAGTACTTTATACTTTCGATCGGCCTGGACCTGGGCGAGTGGGAGGGTGTCCGAGGGCCCAGTCAAGACAAACGTCTTGACACAAGTGCTTCATTCAGGAGCTACCTCATCTGAACCCTTACTACTTTTTAACGAAGCACTCGCAGGTGTCATTCTTTTGGCCTGGTCTAATACCTGCACAGTGGCCCCTTGTGAATCCCAGTCTGCCTTTCATGGCCACAAGAGGGGCTTCCAGCTGCATCTTTACACACCCAGCCAGTAAACTGCACAATCTTTCTGTGGCTGAGGACACTGCTCCCACAGATGAGTCAGTCCAGGTCAAACCCCCCCCAGGCAGGCAAAGCCTCCAAACTCCTTTAAGGTGCCCCCTGATTATCCTGGGCCTCCAGTAGGTGGCAGGATACGCCATCACCTGCACCACTGTTCACCACTGGAGGTCAGGTTACAACAGACCTTTGGGTTTTATAGATTGTCCAAGGGGGCAACTCCATCAACTTTGTGACCACCCCTCCAACCTAACACATTTACAACCAGCTGATAGAGAACCACCTCTCCTTGCTCTTTTAGGAGGTGTTAGCTTTCTTGGCCAGGGAGCTATAGAGAAGGTGCTGGCATCCGAAATAGATTGAGGTTGCTTTTCCCGCTGCTTTCAGTTGCCCAAGAAGGATGGAGGCCTTCCAAATCTGCACATTCTCAGACTCTTCCTGAGAAAGGAGAAATTCAAGATGCTCAGTCTCGCGCAAGTCCTCTCTGCCCGAGACCCAGAAGTCTAGGTGGTATTGCAGGACTTACAGGATGCTGATTATCACATCCCTGTCTTTCCGACCCACAGCCGTTATCTGTGGTTTGTGGTCGGCCAAGAGAACTTTCTTTGCTCCCTTAGGCCTTACCAGCACCGTTCCGGTGTTCAGGAAAGTGAAGGTGGTGGTTGCAGCTCACCTGCCAAAGTCAGGAATTAGTCTTTCCCTACCTCGACAACTGGCTGTTGAATGCAGGCTCGCCTCAGGCAGTTGTATCCCACTTTACGTACCGCAAAGCTTTCACTCGCAGGGGCTCACCATGAACGTGCTGATATCATGTCTGACTCCTCAGAAGCTCCCTTTCAGCGGAGCCGTTCTGGACACAGTGCAGATTCCAGCCTATACTCCGGAGCCGCAAGTCCAGGACATTCAGGCTGGTGATACTGATGTTTCGGCCTGTGTCCTGAAATTCTGTGAGACTGACTCTGAGGCTGCTAGGCCTCATGGTCTCCTACATTCTGCTTGTGGCACATACCCACTGGCATATGGAGTCTCTGCAGTGGGACTTGAAGTTCCTGTGAGCACAGCATAAGTGGAATCTCTCCGACATGGTTCAGATAATGGAGGGAACTACGAAAGACCTGCAGTGGTGGCTAACAAACTGCAGCTGGGTCAGTGGCAGACCCCTTTCTCTTCCCTAGCTGGAGCGAATGGTCACTTCTGTGCTGGGGTGGTCATTAGGGAGAGGTTGTGGGTCAGAGGACTCTCAGTGAAAGTCTGGACTCCACATTAACCTGTTAGATCTCTGGCTGGCAGTGAAGGCCTTTCTTCCTTCAATCAGGGTAAGGCTGGTACAAGTGTTCACGGACAACACCATCACCATGTGGTATTGCAACAAACCGGGTTGGCTGTGGTCGTGGACCCTTTGTCAAGAGGTACGGTGCTTCTGGGCATGCCTGGAACGTCACAGCTTATCCCTGGTGGTTCAACACCTGGGAGGCTTTCTGAATGCCAGGGGGACAAGCTGAGCCGCCGATGCCTAGTGCATCATGAATGCCATCTCCATCCCAAGGTGGCGCAAGGTCTCATCAAAGAATGCAGAGAGCCTTAGTTGGAACTGTTCGCCTTCCTCTAGAATGCCAATGTTAGCAGTTTTGCTTCCTGGAGCCTCTAAGGCTGCTCTTGCTCTGAGATGCTTTTTACTCAGGCCTCCTGTACGCCTTTCTGCCAGTACCATTGGGCACGAAGAGTCTGGCACCCAGAGCTGTTGATAATGAGCATGGCTCTTCTGATGAGGCTGCCTCTTTGGGAGGCTCTTCTTTTGCAGCAACAAGACAGGTTCTGCAACCGAACATGAAATATGTTCCCCTTTGTGCATGGAGATTGATCGGTGACAGTTGACCGCTTTCTAACTTGTACCCAAAACCTGCAATGTTATCTTGGAGCCAAGAGTCCCTCTGCTAAGACTGTATATGCTTGCCATCGGAGCAAGTTAGTGGCATGGTGCACAGATAAACATGTCGACCCTCTGTTTGCACCCTTTTTCGCAGGTTATTTAGTTTATTCTTGCCCTAGACCAGCAGAGCTTTGCTTTGGGTCCTTTGAAACTTATTTGTCTGCTATATCAGCACTTCTGTGGTTGTCAGATCATCCATCCATTGTCAAATCTCCTATTGCAAATAGGTTTCTCATAGGTCTTCAACATATGTTTCCACCAGCTGCTTTCATTATGTTGCAGTGGGACCGCAACTTAGTTTTCACATTTTTTGTGTGTGCTCCCTTTGAAGTGCTTCACAACTGTCTCTGTGGCTTCTTACCATCAAAACGGCTTTCCTGGTGGTGATAACATATGCCTGGAGGTTTAGTGAGCTACAGGCATTGTCGTGTCAGCCTCTTTATCTTACCATCTACCCAGACAAACTGGTTGTTTGCTCTAGAGGATCCTGCCTACCGAAGGTGGTAACTCTTTTATGTACTCTAGTCCACCACTTTGCCTAACATTTATGCTCCGCCTGGCCCTTCTAAAGGAGAGGAGAGACTCCATTGGCTACACCTAAAAACAGCACTGTTGTTCTATCTTGACTTCAAGAGCTCCGGGTGGATGATCAAATCTTCGTGTGGGCTAGGTTAGAGGCAAAAGAAGAAAGGTGGTGCAGAAAGGGACCATATCACAACAGATCGTGCTGTGCATCAAGATCTGCTATGCACTGGCCAAAAAGCAACCTCCTGAAGGTTTACGAGCTAATGCGCCCAGAGTAAAGGCTGCAACCACTGTTAGCTCATAGAAGATATGTCTTGGTTATGTCAGTCAGCAACGTGGGATTCCTTGCACACGCTTACTAAGCACTACTACCTAGACAGTCAGGTCCAGCAAGACAGATATTTTGCCTGTTTGATCCTACAGGATTTTCTAGTATAATCCATGTTGCAGCCCCACCCCTGGGGAGGTATGGCTTGAATATTCATTCTGAGCTAAGGAGTCTATTTATGATTAACAAGCTGCTTACCTTTGGTAACGCCTTATCTGATAGAGACTCTATGTAGCCGTACATTCCTTAACGACCCCCACCACCTCTTCTTCATCCTCTCTGCTCTGCGAATGGATTTCAGAGTAAAGGATTGTTTCCTTTTAAGGGCCTTAGGTTCACCACCAGTTGTAAGCGTCCGTCAAGGCTTTGCACTTCTGGCGTGGAAAGTCGCGTAAAGAAGCTGACGTTTGTGCACTAGGGTGGCGTCTATATAAGCACCGCGCATACCGCTTCTGGCGTGGACGATACCATGCAGAGGTAACATCACCACCTACTGGTGCGTAGGAGCATTGCTCATGAAAAATTTTCAGACCCAGACTGACACCTGGGGAATATTCAAAGGTAAGTGGCCATGCTAGCTTTTCCATCGATGATGTATGCATGTCTACCATATGGCCATCAATGAACATGTTGACAAAAAAACTAGTGTATGGTTACCCATGTAAATCGGGAGTTACACATTGGTTAGAATGTACATAATCACCTTTTTGTAATCACTTTACCCTATCCCCCGACAAATGGTTAATACCGCTAAATATCCTCAGTGTGTGAAATCCAAAAAGTCATGTTGCAAAAGGAAAGTTTCTTACCTGTAATAATAGAAGCTTTTCAGGATTCATATTCATAAATACCCTTACACCCCCACAGTATTAGAGGTAGGGTTAAGTAAAAACTGCAAAGCACCTTAATAAAGTTATATACAACAAAACACTGGTCACCACAACAAGGCAAAATAGAATCCGAAGACTGTGACCACATACTGGGTACATTGTGAACTGCATTTTAAACACTAGAGAGCTGGCACTCATCTCTTCTGGTTGATGCTCAAAAAAAATAAAATAGGGATAGCTGGATTCAACCACTAGATGAGGAAGTAATGCACAACATGTGATTCTAGAAAAGCTTCAAAACTATTGGTATAGGTTAGTAACTTTGTCCTTCCTTTGTTAATCTGCACTCCTCAGTTTCACCTCATAGGGTTTTCATTGGGAGTCAATCATGAGGTGAAATTCTACAGGATGAAGTGTTCATCAGAAGAAAAGATTACTTGCTTTCAATAGCTCTTGGGTGGTTACCTATATCTTCCTTCAGATCAGTCACTGTTTTCCACCTTCCCCTGTATACTATAGTGCTCCAAAGGTATGCAGTAGTGCATTGTTGAGAAAGACGTTTTCTATAACCAGTTTGGCACCTGGGGAATATTCATAATAAGAGGAATCGGCTTGGAGATGTAGTGTTAACGAGAAATATTGTTATTGAATGTTAAGTGACTTTTTCTTCTCTAGCATTGTTCTATTCATTTCTCACAGAAGAGGTTACATGTATTTGAACAAGTTGTTTTATCCACAAGGTCTCTGCTTTCACTTGTGGAATACATCCAGACACCGTCCCTGGTACCTAGTCATGTCTAATAGCTATTTGAAATCATTACTAGGTCAGTTTGGGATTATTATCAAGTGATATGTACTTGACTCCAAGATAGTCTTCAAAGTCACTGGGTTAAGCAATCAACATAATCCCTAGGGACTGAATCTACTATCTTAGTAAAACGGAAGAAAGGATGTAGTAAAACGTGTTTTACTTCTAGCACAGTGTCATACATTTACTAATTTCTTGTACAAAATCAGGACATTAGCTGCTCTGTTAGATTAATCCCTGCGTGAGAAATACTCATCAGGAAGTGAAGGCAAGGATGGGAATTTGGCAAATAGTACTTAGCTCAATAACAGAGTATGGTATGGACCAGGTGATGCGTGAAATCTAGAGGTCAAAGACTGCAGATGTCAAGAACTGACTAAAAGCAGGAGTACCAGGAGATATTAAAAGAAGCTACTTTACTAGGTGACAGGATTGATCAGAGTATGGGATGTACTTTCACGTACAGGTCTTCCTTGTAACTCAAGGGAAGCTCTTTAAATTATGCCATCAAATTGGCTTTCACAACAGTCACTAAGGAAAGTTGTAGCCTAGACATGCTTTTAGAGACTGTAGTACTCTGAAAAAGTGGAGCAAAAGGTGACATCTTTTGGCAAGTAAAATTCCAGAGGATCTAAGCACAGACTCTAAAGTCTTTCCCTCGCCTGATTAATGCAAACATCAACCCAGAGGTCACTTGGTAAACAATTATGAGGATAAATTGGGTCACTGATTGATTCAGAAATGGGACTTTTTGTATACTAAATTTAAAATATATCTAGAACAGTTGATACGTACAGTGTATGGTTAGGAACTAGGCCACCATAAAGCATTACAGATGGCATAGATATAATAATAATAGAAAACCAGAACATGAGTACAGAAATGATGAAGAGCAAGCTGTACCTAACCAGCACTTGTCCCTCTTCAATATGGAAACACAAATGTACACTTGAGAGTGTTATTGACAGGCACTGGGACAACAAATGCCCTACTGACCCACACAAATTAGAATATGAGATTCACAGAATGAAGCAATTGCAATACAATAAGCAGGAACAAAATTAGACTCTGAGGCAAAGTAGTACACAAGTAATGCAGAACTGCACAAGGCAGCTACAGTGAACAAAGCATAGCATTGTGAAAGCAGTGACTGACGTGAGTATTGAGGTTACCAGTGAGAAGTTCACAATGCAGGCTGATATGCAGCCAAAAAGAGCACAGAGGAGGTCCTCTGAATTTAGACGGTTGGAAGAATGGCTATTCTGGGAAGAATAAAATTCCTTTCTGATGGACATTTCTTACAGCAGATTTCCCACCTTGTGAACAACCTCCAGGCTTCAGACTCGATCCAGAAACTTTAGTGGGGCTTTCCTGGATATGGTTAATTTGGGGTCATGCAGCTCCCTGCCAAAGTTGTTTCACTCTGACAATGACGGAGCCGCATTTAAGCACCACCCATGTGCCCAATAATGTCATACAGTACTGTGGGGCCAAACTCTGTGGCCAAACAAAGAAGAGCAGTCAAAGTCAAAAGGAAGGTCCTACTCTTGAACCATTCCTGCAGCGGATTGTAGGTGCGGTTGAAATCTTCAGGTAAGTCAAAGAAAAAGAAAAAAAACTGTACGGGAAACATCCCCTTCCTATCATTCTCAGCTAGGGCTTGAGGGCATCAGCCTCGCGACCAGTCCCGCTTGTGATCTCCATTGGAGATGATTCGAAGTATGGTCCCAATTCACTCTTTCTAGTTCCGTTGGCGATGTTACACCAGATAGAAGCCTTCAGGGAGGCTAGGCTGCTTTTTGGGGCACCTTACTGACTCCCTATGGGCATTCCTTTAGTCCCCAGGAAATCACAGGGGACTTTATTCGGTTTCTCCTATTGAGTACATACTCTGCATGCCCTTTGAACTCATATCAGGTTCAGCAGCAACTCAGGTGCCTGCTCCAGTGTTTTGGTTCTGCTTGCATCAGTGTAGATACCGGATAAGGAAGTACAGCCTGTATTGTCCACCACAAATTCACCTCATAAGGAAAGGAATACAGACATTGGCAAGCAAATTATCTCCTATATTAACCGTGCTCTAAGATCAATAAATTCCAGCCTTCTCTTTGTACATTACCCCCGTGCTCTTTTGGGCACGGTGGCTCAAATATTATTGGCTATTTTGGATGACTTTTGGGCACCCCTTACCCATCCTATTCATGACATCTGCAATTCAGCTAACCTTTTGATAAGATCAGTACTGGATTTGATTGATTGCTTGCGACGTGTAATGGGTACCAGCGTCAAGCCTGTATGAGGTCTACGGCCTTCTTTGGGGATGTCCAGGCTTCTTTAATGAATATGTCCTTTGACTTCTGTCCTACAAGGCAATTGCTAGTATAATTTGCCCTCTCCGTCTACCCAGCATCACCTTCCACCGCCTCCTGGTCAGCTGACAGAGGACGATCTGTCACCTTCAGGCAGGAAGTAAAGGCCTTATGGCCAAAGGAACCATCAAGAGGTTTTTTGAACATACATTTTTCTTTTTGAGGTTTGCATATTCAAACAATCAAGAGTGGTTGTGTTAGTTAGGAGGTATCTTAGCATGCCACATAATGTTTGTAGTGATATGCATTGTGATGTAGTGTACAGTAGAGGGTTACAGCCAAGCAGACGCCTAGACCTTCCCTTAGGTCTCTTTTCCATTTAGGTATCAGCGTGAGCCTGGCTCCCTCCTCAGCTGTAGCTTCCGCAGATGAACACGTCTGCGGGTGTCTAGCAGATCACAAAAGGCAGTTGCACCCAGCAAATGTACGTCATCTACCAGCAATGAGGAGAACTGTGGCTCGATCTTTTCGCAATCGTCACCAATGCACAATATTAGCATTTCTGCCTGCTGGAGGTTCAAAACCTGCTCTTACTTTGGGAAGCATTCCATATAGGCTAGAGACTGAGACTCTTGTATAGCTTCCCGTTACTGCCTTTGGTGCCCCACATCCTGAAAAGATCAGGATCAAGACCGAAGTAGTCAGTGGCAATGGATTGGGCCAGGAGAGTGGTACCCCTAGGCATGAGCATCTGCCCTCTGAACAAGCTGCCGCTTCAGGAGGATTTTCTGATGCAGCAGCAGGGCAGGATGTGGCATCTGGGCCTGCACACTTTGCAACTCCATACTTGGAGATTGAGTAGCAGCAGTTGACCTGCTCTCTGTGGTCGTTGATGTCATCTTGGTTGACAGGCGTCCCTCCTCTAAATCATTATCTGCCCTCTGTTGGGACACATTTGTGGATTGGTGCAACACCAGACAAATTTGCCCATTACAGGCAAAGTTATATGAATGTTTGTTGTGTGTTCTTTGTTGGGCCCAGCAATGACTTTCTCTAGGCATGGTTAATGGCTATTTATCAGCACTGCATACTTTCTTGCCATTGCCGGATGATACTTAGTTATTCAGACCACCCTTTCTTATGAGATTCTTTTGAAAGGTTTGTAATATTTGTTTCCCCTATAAAGGTTTGTGATGCCCCAGTGGGACCTGAACATAATCCTCACAGTCTTGATATGCACCCCTTTTCTGAACTTACACAGTTGTCCCTTAAAGCTTATGACCTTACAGATAGTTTTTCTTATTGCCATAACATCGGCTAGACGTGCAATCATATTTCTCCTTTCTTGGTAAGTTGAAATTGAGGACCTGAGTTTAATTTCTACTGAAAGTGGTTCCTTTTCATGTCTGCCAGGCTGTAACCGTTCCCGTATCCTTTGCTCCACCTCATCCCTCTAAGGAGGAAGAGAGACTCTGTCACTTGGATGCTAAAAGAACATTGTTTCCACATCGTTCATTTCAAGGAACATAAAGTGGATGATCAGCTCTTTGTATGGCTTCTCGTGGCAAAGAAGGGCAAAGCAGATTAAAGTGGACCATCTCCCGATGGATTGTTCTCCATATAATAATCTGCTAATCGTTTTAAAAAAAGCATTCCCTAGATGACTTGCAGGCTCAATCAACAGTGGCCAAAACTACTGCCACTGTATTAGCACGCAGAGTGCCTGTTGTAGGAAAGTACTCTCCTTTTGACCCGGTAACCCCACCTTTTGCCTGCTGACAGTGTTTTGGCTCTGTTCACTGGGACCCTGCTAACCAGGACCCCAGCGACTGCTCTATCCCTCTAAATTTGGTTGTTTAGGACTTTGCACACCCCACAATTGGCATAATGGTGCTCCCATATAAGTCCCTAGTATATGGTACCTAGGTACCCTGGGCATTGGGGCACAGGGGTTCCCTATGGGCTACAGCCTGTATTGTGCCACCCATAGGAGCCCATGCAAAATGTGTCTGCAGGCCTGCCATTACAGCCTGTGTGAAAAGGTGCATGCAGGTCACTGCACCAGGTCACTGTAAGTCACCCCTATGGCAGGCCCTCCTAGCCCAGAGAGTAGGGTGCAGGTACCTGTGTGTGTGAGCACCCCTGGATGAGCAGACGTACCCCTACGAACTCCAGCTCCATTTTCCTGGACTTTGTAAGTGTGCAGAAACCATTTTACCCGTGTACTGGGCACAGGTCCTGTGTCCAGCTACATAATGGTAACTCCGAACCTGGGCATCTTTGGTATCAAACATGTCGGAAGCAAACCCCAATATTATTGCCAGTATTGGTTGTATGATTCCATACACTCTGGGGGTTCCCAAGAGGACCCCCAGCATTGCTCCTACCAGTCTTCTTGGGTTTTCCGGGCAGCCTGTGGTCCTGCCACCCCAAAGACCGGTTTCTGCCCTCCTGCTGCTTGACCAGCTCAAGCAGAGGAAGGCAGAACAAAGGATTTCCTTTGAGAGATGTAGGCAACACCCTCTTCCTTTGGAAATAGGAGTTATATGGCTTGTGAGGGGTTGCCTCCCCAAGCCACCGGTGTATGCTTTGAAGTGCACATTTGGTGCCCTCCTTGCATAAACAGGTTTGCGCCAGTCCAGGGACCCCCCGGTCTCTGCTCTGGCGAGGAACTGGACAATGGAAAAGGGGAGTGACCACTCCCATGTACATCACTGTGAGAAAGTAGCCTCTTTCTAGCCTTGTTAACCCCACTTTTGGCCTGTTTGTGAGTATATGTCAGGGTGTTTTCACTGTCTCACTGGGATCCTGCTAGCCAGGGCCCAGTGCTCATAGTGAAAACCCTATGTTGTCAGCATGTTTATGTGTCACTGGGACCCTGCTAGCCAGGACCCCAGTGCTCATAGGTTTGTGGCCTATATGTGTTCCCTGTGTGATGCCTAACTGTCTCACTGAGGCTCTGCTAACCAGAACCTCAGTGGTTATGCTCTCTCTGCTTTCCAAATCTGTCACTAACAGGCTAGTGACTAAATTTACCAATTCACTTTGGCATACTGGTGCACCCATATAATTCCCTAGTGTATGGTACTGAGGTACCCAGGGTATTGGGGTTCCAGGAGATCCCTATGGGCTGCAGCATTTATTTTGCCACCCATAGGGAGCTCTGACAATTCTTACACAGGCCTGCCAGTGCAGCCTGCGTGAAATAACGTCCACGTTATTTCACAGCCATTTACCACTGCACTTAAGTAACTTATAAGTCACCTATATGTCTAACCTTCACCTGGTGAAGGTTGGGTGCAAATTTACTTAGTGTGTGGGCACCCTGGCACTAGCCAAGGTGCCCCCACATCGTTCAGGGCAAATTCCCCGGACTTTGTGAGTGCGGGACACCATTACACGCGTGCACTGTACATTGGTCACTACCTGTGTATAGCGTCACAATGGTAACTCTGAACATGGCCATGTACATGTCTAAGAGCATGGAATTGTCACCCCAATACCATTCTGGTATTGTGGGGACAATTCCATGATCCCCTGGGTCTCTAGCACAGAACCCGGGTACTGCCAAACTGCCTTTCCGGGGTCTCCACTGCAGCTGCTGCTGCCAACACCTCAGACAGGTTTCTGCCCTCCTGGGGTCCAGGCAGCCCAGGCCCCCAGGAAGGCAGAACAAAGGACTTCCTCTGAGAGAGGGTGTAACACCCTCTCCCTTTGGAAATAGGTGTGAGGGCTGGGGAGGAGTAGCCTCCCCCAGCCTCTGGAAATGCTTTGATGGGCACAGATGGTGCCCATCTCTGCATAAGCCAGTCTACACCGGTTCAGGGATCCCCTAGCCCTGCTCTGGCGCGAAACTGGACAAAGGAAAGGGGAGTGACCACTCCCCTGACCTGCACCTCCCAGGGGAGGTGCCCAGAGCTCCTCCAGTATGTCCGAGACCTCTGCCATCTTGGAAACAGAGGTGTTGGGGGCACACTGGACTGCTCTGAGTGGCCAGTGCCAGCAGGTGACGTCAGAGGCTCCTTCTGATAGGCTCTTACCTCTCTTGGTAGCAAATACTCCTTCCTAGGTAGCCAAGCCTCCTTTTCTGGCTATTTAGGGCCTCTGCTTTGGGGAATTCACCAGATAACGAATGCAAGAGCTCATCAGAGTTCCTCTGCATCTCCCTCTTCACCTTGTGCCAAAGGATTGACCGCTGACTGCTCAGGACGCCTGCAAAACCGCAACAAAGTAGCAAGACGACTACTAGCAACCTTGTATCGCCTCATCCTGACGGCTTTCTCGACTGTTTCCATGTGGTGCATGCTCTGGGGGTAGCCTGCCGCCTCCCTGCACCAGGAGCTCCGAAGAAATCTTCGTGGGTTGACAGAATCTTCCCCCTGCTAACGCAGGCACCAAAAGACTGCATCACTGGTCCTCTGGGTCCCCTTTCATCCCGACGAGCGTGGTCCCTCGAACTCAGCAACTCTGTCCAAGTGACTCCCACAGTTCAGTGACTTCTCAGTCCAAGTTTGGTGGATGTAAGTCCTTACCTCCCCAAGCTAGACTGCATTGCTAGGTACCGCGTGATTTGCAGCTGCTCCGGCTCCTGTGCACTCTTCCTGGATGTCCTTTGTGCACAGCCAAGCCTGGATCCCCGACACTCCTTCCTGCAGTGCACAACCTTCTGAGTTGTCCTCCGGCGTCGTGGGACTCCCTTTTGTGACTTCACGTGGACTCTGCTTCACTCTTCTTCCAAGTGCCTGTTCAGGTACTTCTGTGGGTGCTGCCTAATTCTGTGAGGGCTCCCTGAGTTGCTGGGCGCTCCCTCTGTCTCCTCCTCCAAGTGGCGACATCCTTGTCCCTCCTGGGCCACAGCAGCACCTAAAAACCTCTACCGAGACCCTTGCAGCTAGCAAGACTTGTGTGCGGTCTTTCTGCATGGGAACACCTCTGCAAGCTTCATCGCGACGTGGGACATCCGTCTTCCAAAGGAGAAGTCCCTAGCTCTCTTATTTCTTGCAGAACTCCAAACTACTTCCAATCGGTGGGTGCTTCCTTGCACCCTCAGCTGGCATTTCCTGGGCTCCTGGCCACTCTCGACACTATTGTGTATCTTTGACCTGGTCCCCTTGTCTTACAGGTACTCAGGTCTGGAAATCCACTGTTGTTGCATTGCTGGCGTTTGTTCTTCCTGCAGAATCCCCCTATCACGTCTTCTGTGCTCTCTGGGGGTAGTAGGTGCACTTTACACCTACCTTTAAGGGTCTTGGGGTGGGCTATTTTTCTAACCCTCACTGTTTTCTTACAGTCCCCGCGACCCTCTACAAGCTCACATAGGTTTGGGGTCCATTTGTGGTTCGCATTCTACTTTTGGAGTATATGGTTTGTGTTGCCCCTATACCTATGTGCTCCTATTGCAATCTACTGTAATTCTACACTGCTTGCATTACTTTTCTTGCCATTGCTTACCTAAGTTTGGTTTGTGTACATATATCTTGTGTATATAGCTTATCCTCATACTGAGGGTACTCACGGATATACTTTTGGCATATTGTCATAAAAATAAAGTACCTTTATTTTTAGTAATTCTGTGTATTGTGTTTTCTTATGATATTGTGCATATGATACCAGTGGTATAGTAGGAGCTTTACATGTCTCCTAGTTCAGCCTAAGTTGCTTTGCCATAGCTACCTTCTATCAGCCTAAGCTGCTAGAAACACCTCTTTTACACTAATAAGGGATAACTGGACCTGGCACAAGGTGTAAGTACCTCTGGTACCCACTACAAGCCAGGCCAGCCTCCTACAATCACCATCCTGAGGAGTGGTGCCCAGAGCTCCTCCTGAGGGCCACTTGATTCTGCCATCTTGAAATCCAAGGTGAGCCGAGGTCCCTGGGAGCATCTGAATGGCCAGGTCAGGCAGGTGGCGTCACAGCTCCCTCCTGATAGGTGGTGACCCTGGAAAGTGACCAATTCCTGTTCCTTGGGCTATTTAGGGTCTCCCTCCCGGGTGGGTCTTCAGATTCGACATGCAAGATTCCAGCAGGACCCCTCTGCATCATTTACTTAATCTTTTGGCCACCAGGGTTGCAACTGGATCCTTCAGGAGCTGACAATCTGCAACTCCAGTGATTCTGCAGTTCTGCAACATTTTTTCTCCGGCTCCTTCCAGCAACTGCAACATTTGCCTGGCTGTGCATCCTCTGAGGGCAACATGTTTTCGGCCTGCACTAGAATTAAGAGGAACCTCCGCTGGAGTGAAGGAGTCACTCCCCTGCATCTGCAGGCACCAACTGCGACAAAGACCGGCTGTGTGGATCCTTTCTCCTGCGGAACTGCGTGGATTCTGCATCACAAGTGGTGGTCTGGAGTGGTCCCCTTGGTCGTCTCTACCAGCTGTTCAACTTGGGAGACGGTGAGCCTTTGCCTCGCCTTGCAGGACAGTACCACTGTGCACCGCAACTCTTGAAGCTACCAAGGCTTGTTTGTTCCTCCTCCAAGGGATCTTGAGGCTCCTTGGAGCCCTGGCGTCCAGCACTCTTCCCTGTAAAGCACAGTCTCCTTTGTGCTGCTTCAGTGACGTGGTACTCCTCTGCAGGTGTGCTTAGTGGGCCTCACTGCGACTCCTGTGCCTGCTCCCGTGAGTCGCCTGTGGGGGTCTGCCTACTCTTCCTGTGACTCTCCCAGCTGCTGAGTGTAGAAAAGTACCCTCTTTTTGGCATGTTACCCCCAATTTCTGCCTGATGTCAGTGTGTTTTTGACTGTGTCACTGGGATCCTGCTAGTCAGGGCCCCAGTGCTTCTGGTTTATGGCCTGCTTGTCAGTGTGTTTCCATGTTTTCTAAATTGTCACTGGAGGCATGCTAATCAGATCCCCCGTGCTCATTCTCTCTCTGTTTCCAAATTTGTCCTTGCATACTGGTAACTCAGTATTTCACTCCAAATTGGCATACTGGTCCCCCCCTTATAAGTCCCTAGTATGTGGTGCCTAGGTACCCAGGTCATTGGGGTTCCATTGGATCCCTATGGCCTGCAGCATTTCTTTTGCCACCCATAGGGAGCCCATACACAGGCTTCCACAGGGCTGCCATTTGCAGCCTCTGTGAAATTGCACCAGGTCACTTAAAAGTTAACTATATATCAGATCTTTCAACCCTGAAGGCTGGGTGCAAAATACCTGTGTGTGAGGGCTCCCTGCACTAGTAGAGGTGCCCCACGTCGTCCAGGCCCATTTTCTTGGACTTTATGAGTGCGGGGATACCACTTTACGTGTGCACAGGACATAGGTCAATACCTGTGTCCAGCTTCCCAAAGGTAACCCTGAATATGGCCATGGAAGGTGTCTAACAACTGGGAATTGTACCCCAATACTGATTCCAGTATTTTTTGCACAATTCCATGCACTCTGGGGGC
The DNA here is from genome assembly GCF_031143425.1 of Pleurodeles waltl. Classification (NCBI taxonomy): domain Eukaryota; kingdom Metazoa; phylum Chordata; class Amphibia; order Caudata; family Salamandridae; genus Pleurodeles; species Pleurodeles waltl. The sequence continues at coordinate 586,504,441 of NC_090451.1, forward strand.
TCCACTACGGATCCCCAGTACTGCCATATCAGCCTTCTGAGGTTTTCCAGGCATCCCGAGCTGCTGTCATCTCACAGACGTGTTTCTGCCCTCCTGATGCTTGAGCAGCTCAAGCCCAGGAAGGCAGAACAAAGGATTTCCTTTGGGACAGGGGTGTTACACTGTCTCCCTTTAGAAATAGGTGTTGCAGGCATGGGAGGGGTATCCTCCCAGAGCCTCGGGAAATGCTTTGAAGGGCACAGATGGCGCCCTCCTTGCATAATCCAGTCCACATCGATTCAGGGATCCCAGCCCCTGCTCTGGCGCAAAACTGGACTAAGGAAAAGGGAGCGACCACTCCCCTGTCCACCACCACCCCAGGGGTGGTGCCCAGAACTCCTCCAGTGTGTCCCTAGTGTGAGCCATTTTGGATTCCAAGGTGTGGGGACACTTTGGAGACATCTGAGTGGCCAGTGCCACCAGGTGGCGTCAGAGACCCCTCCTGATAGGTGCTTACCTGGTTAGGTGACAATCCCCTCTCAGGGCTATTTAGGGTCTCTCCTCTGTGTTTCTTCAGATTCAGATTCCAAGACTCCAGCAGTAATACTCTGCATCCTTTACTTCATCTTCTACTGACGTAACAACAGCTGACCACTCCAGGAACTCTACAAAACTGGAACAAAGAAGCAAAGATGACCTCTGCAACATTGTAACTTCAGCTCCTGCCAGCAACTGCAACAGTTTCCAGGTTGTGCATCCTCCGAGGACTGCCTTTCTTTAAGTTGCACCAGAAAAACTGAAGGAATCTCCTGTGGAGTAACTGAGTCTCTTCCCTGCTTCAGCAGGCACCTCTCTGCAGCAACGACCGGTGGCTTGGGTCCCCTCTCCAGACGACAGGTGTGGATCCAGCAACACAGGTGGTGGACTAAAGTGACTCCGACAGACCCAATGTCCAGCTGTCAAACTTTGTTACAGGTATGAGCTTGCCTCCCCACGCAAGACACTACCCCGTGCACCGCATGACTTGCAGTTGTCAAGGCTCTTGTGTGACCTTCCAAGAAGTTCTTCATCCACAGTTCAGCTTAGGCCCCCAGCACTCCATCCTGCGACGCACAGCTACCTGTGTTGTTCTCCGGCGGCGTGGGAATCCTCTGTGTCATGCTGTGTGGGCCTCCATTTGCACCTTCTTTGTACCCGGGCTGTCGGACTCCTGTGTGCCCTGCCTGGTCTTCTGAGCCCCCCCCCCCCCCCCCCCCCTCCTGGCAACAGGCTACCAGGTCTATCCTGGTCCCAGACAGTGCCATTTTCCGCTAACTGTGAGCTTTGCGTGTGCAAAGGGTTGTTGACGGAATCCAGCGACTCAAACCAGACTGCATTCATCCATCCAGCTTGGGACATCTTCTGCCCCAACCAGGAACTTGCATCTATCTTCTTTGGTGCAGTACTGACTTTGTCGTCTCACCAGTGGTTCTCCTTTCAAACCTTCATCCGGGTTAGCAGGGGCTTCTGTTCTCCCTGGACTCTTCAGCGCTTCTGGGACTTGGTCCTCTTCTTCCACAGGTCTTCAGGTCCAGGAATCCATTGTTGGTGTCTTGCAGTCTCTTCTGGTTCTTGCATAATCTTCTATCACGACTTGTGTGTTTTAATAAACTTACTGTGATTTACTTCTGTTTTTCTGGGCTCTGGGTTGGGGCCTATTACTTACCTTTGGTATTTTCTTTCACTCCCTGCCCCCCTCTACACACTACACTTGCCTAGGTGGGAAACCGACTTTCGCATTCCACTATTTTAGGATATGGTTTGTGTTATCCCCTAGGCCCATTGCAACCTATTGGGATTTTCACTACTTGCACTGTTTTCTGACTATTTACTGACCTGTTTTTTGGTTACTAATGCATATATATTGTGTATTTTACTTACCTCCTAAGGGAATATAGTCTCCAAAGTATTTTTGGTAACACTGAGCATTGTCTTCGATGTGTGTAAGTACTGTGTGCTACAATGGTATTGCAACAGCTTTGCTTGTCTCCTAGTTCAGCCTAGGCTGCTCTGCCTCCAGCTACCTCTAGACAGCCTAGCTTCTAGACACTGACTACATTTCACTAATAAGGGATAACTGGACCTGGCATAAGGTGTAAGTACCTTTGGTACCCACTACAAACCAGGCCAGCCTCCTAAACTGAGGGTCACCTCGAAATCCCCTCCTTTGGGTTGAGTCCCGTGTACCTTGCTGGTCCTCTTCAGCCTTGCAAAACCTTCTTCTCAGACTGTTGCAGTTGCCAAGGCTTGTTGGTGGTGTTCCAGCACCACTGTCTGACTGCAACACGACTGCTGACATGGTACATCACTTGCATCACTTCTGGAGCTGGAGTGATTAGCATAGAAAGCAATAGCAAATAGTAAAAACAATAGCATATAGCGAAAGCCCTAGGGGGGGTCCTAACCATTTACTAAGTAAGTGGAATGTGAAAGTCAGCCCCCCTGACCCAAGGAAGTGATATCAGTAGAGAGGAGCTGGATGAACTAGGAACCCCAAAAGGTAAGTACCAGGGTGCCCCCCAGAGACCAGGAGAGATGAGGCGAGTACCTGTTTTTTCCCCAAAACCACAGGAGAACTTTGGACAAGCTCCTCCAGGTGGCCACTTGATTCTGACATCTTGAATCCAAGGTGGGCAGAGGCCCCTGCGAACATCTGAGTGGCCAGGTCAGGCAGTTGTCATCACAGCCCCCTCCTGATAGGTGGTCACCCTGCTAGGTGACAAATCAACCTTCCTGAGCTATTTAGGGTATCCCTCCTGGGTTGTTTTTCAGATTTGATGTGCAAGATTCCAGCAGGACTCCTCTGCATTGTTTACTTCATCTTCTGGCCACCAAGACTGCAACTGGACCCTCCAGGAACAAAAAATCTGCAACTGCAGCAACGACTCCGCTCTGCAACATTGTTTCTCCGGATCCTTCCAACAACTGCAACATTTCCCTGGCTGTGCATCCTCTGAGGGCAACGAGTCTTCAACCTGCATAAGAAGTAAGAAGAAATCTCCCTGGGAGTGAAGATGTCACTCCCTTGCAACCGCAGGCACCAACTGCAGCGATGACTGGCTGCATGAATCCTCTCTCTGTCGGAACTGCTTGGATCCTGCATCTCAGGTGGTGGCCTGGAGTAGTCCCGTTGGTCCTCTCTACCAGCTGTCCAACTTGGGAGACTGTAAGCTCTTGCCTCTCCTTGCAGGACAGTACCCCTTGCAGCTGCCAAGGCTTGTTTGTTCCTCCTCCAAAGGATCTTCAGGCTCCATGTAGCCCCGGCCTCCAGCGCTCTTCCCTGCAAAGCAGTCTCCTGCCTGCTGCTCCAGCGACATGGGACTCCTTTCAAGGTGTGCTGAGTGGGCCTCACTGCTACTCCTGTACCTGCAGCCTGTGGGGGTTACCTCTTCTTCCTGTGACTCTCCCAGCTGCTGAGGGTCACCTTGGCTCCCATACATGTGTCGAGTCCCCTGGGCCTTGCTGGTCCTCTTCAGCCTTTCAAAACCTTTCTCTATGTCATTTGCCAAGGCTTCTTGGTGGTTTTCAACACCACTGACTGACTGCAACATGACCGCCGATGTGGGACATCACTTCTGGAACCCCTCTTCTGCTCCTGTGCTCTACTGCTGACTTTCACCACCACCATTGACCTGGTCCTGCATCCACAGAAGGGTAGGCAGTGACTCCTGCCACAGCCGGACACTCCAACTCGAACTGGACTTGGTCCCCTTCTTTTGTAGGTCCTCTTCTGTCAGGATCCACCTTTTGGTTTCTTCCAGTCTTGTCTCGATCTCGCACAGTCCTTTTCCAAAGTTCTCCTGTGGGTTTGGGGAAAAATCAGGTACTCGCCTCTTCTCTCCTGGTCTGTGGGTGGCACCATGGTACTTAACCTTTTGGGCTTCCTTGTTCCTCCAGCTCCTCTCTACTGATTTCACTTCCTTGCGTGGGGGGGGGGGGCTGACTTTCACATTCCACTTACTTATTATATGGTTTGGACTCCACCCCCGTCCACACCCTCATCCCCCCCGGGCCTTCACTATTTGCTATTGTTTTTACTATTTGCTTTTGCTCTCTATGCTAATCACTGACTTCTAAGGTGTATATACCAGTGTGTTTACTCACCTCCTAGTGGAGTATTGCCTACACAGTATTTTAGTATTCTGTTACTATAATAAAGTACCTTTATTTTTGTAACACTGTGTGGTTCTTTCATGTGTGTAAGTGCTGTGTGACTGTAGTGGTTTGCATACGCTTTGCATGTCTCCTAGATAAGTCTTGGCTGCTCATACACAGCTACCTCCGCTACACCTCGCCAATAGGGGATACCAGACCTGGTATAAGGTGACAACACCATAGGTGCACACCACACACCAGGCCAGCTTCCTACACCTGTCCTGAATATCACTGAGATGACTACATGAGCATTGGTACACATGTTTTAGAAACTCTCCTGCCTTGAAATTCAGATAAGGTGAGAGGTGCATTTTGCCCACTCAGCCCCCCGGACATTTTCATCTGAGCCAGTTCAGACCCACCACCATGTTACTGCCATTGTATCTATTCGCAAGCTGTGAGGCATCTACAGTTAGAGGTGTCCATCAGAACAAGTTACTTAGTTTCCGTAATGATATTTCTGGTGGAAAAACTGTTTAAATGCAGTTTACATCTATAAATGTCCCCATCCAGTGGATTTTATACTGGTCATACCAATTTGTTGATGGGTTTTGATTTGAGGACACAGACAGCCTAGAAAGCAACTGACTTCAGTGCTCATGGATGGTGCTAATGCAGCTCCACATGTGACCTTCGGAGCGGAACAGCATTGGCACAGAACAGCACAACCGCTTCCTAGTGGGTGTAGGAGAACTGTTCTAAAAGTTTTTGTATCCAGTCTGATGCCTGGGGATTATTCACACAGTGAAGAATCTACTGTTAGAGTATCTACCAGAAAAACCGATACCAATGGTATGTGACTTGTTTTTTACTCACACCCTCACAGGTGGTGTTGATTGCAACAGAGATTAGGTGAGGGCATCTCTATGTTCCTAGGCTTTGCCAAGGTACCATACAAGTTAATGCTCGATCTGAGCAGAGAAGATGACAAAAAGGGACTGATATCCTGGACACAATGGCAAAGACCATTACCTCACCAGAGTCCCAAAACACCATTAGCCTCCGTTTCGGTGGTTCTGCTTTAAACTCCTGATATTTAGGACAAATGCTTTGTTCAGTGTGCTGTATGCATTGAGTCTATTAATTACATAACTGTGGCTATGCATAGTTTGAGTGTTTGTGTATTGTTTGCAGACTGCATCAGACATTGTGACAAAAGATGTGCACAGAGGGTTACGTACGCCCAGGAGATCAGCACAGGTCATGACCAAAGATCAGACCCTGAGCTCCATCTTTGCTAAATGTAGGCAAAGGAGATATACATGTTTTATGTCCACACACGTGTAGGGGCCCCCTGAAAATATAGTACTTATTCTTTTGAACTGTGAAGTACAGTTTCCTTCGCGTCGTGCAATGGAGGTACACATTCAACATAATTGAAATACAACAAGTGAACGCTTTATAGTGCACAGCTCTCATTTTTCAGCCTGAGCTCTGTGCCCCCCAGATAATCAGGTTTGCCTCCCCTCTCCTGTTGCAGTAGATTTCTGTCTACCCCAAAGTGGAAAACTCTTTGAAATAACCTATCCTTGAACATTTCCCGAGATTCTGGAATAGAGTTGAGCTCTTTACTATTTCTACAATTTCCTAAACATTCTTGCAAGATATCAAAACTTGTGAAAGCCACCTAAAATTGAGAGGTTTGCTAGGAATGTTCTCTTCTTAGGTTCCTTTACATTCCAATTGTGAAATATCATGATAGGTGTATATGTATAGATACATTATTTTACTCTCATGATGTGTATTTAGATTGTTTCTTTTCTTTGTTAGATTTGTTTGGAGATGATCAACTATTTATCATCCTGGAGTTTGAATTCGGAGGCAGCGATCTGGAAAACATGAAGAACGAGGTATGAAGAACACGATGTGTGCTGCTTTTGCTCTGCGGTACTGAAATGTTGACTGTTCATTCCCATTTGCTAAGAATATCGCTATTGTTTTCTTTGCATTCTAGGATTAGATTTGGTTAGTCATGCTTTTGTTTATCCACAGCTATCATCTGTCAACTCAGCCAAGAGCATCTTGCACCAGCTCACTGCAGCACTGGCAGTCGCAGAAGAAGCTCTGTGTTTTGAACATAGGTAAGATGTGAGACAAGCAGAATAATCTCTCCACACAGAAAAATAGTAGTGGAATGCTAACAATGATTACAAAAGGTTTAACATTCCTTTCGCCGTTGTCTCCCAACCTTTTACTGCACCGATAATACCTGTAAACACTTAGTTCAATCTCGTTGTGAACTGATTTCTCGGATACTTTATATGCCATCCTCTGCGCCTCTCATTAATGCATGCATTAGACCTCATACAATATCTCTCCAGTGTCTGTTGATCTCTCATACCCACTTTTTTCTCTTCTCTCTCCTTTTAAAACATGAGTTTCTGTTTTTCTCAGTTTACGATGCCCCAGGTTGTCCTTTTCGGGTGTACACAACATCTTTGTGATTCGTTGGATTTATCAGCCTGACTGTTGCTAGTCCGTTGCACCTGAAATTTATTTAGGAGCAGGAGTTCAAGCTATTTTTGGTAAGGATACGCAAGAATACTTCTAAAATGGCCCTCTCTAATCTGCGGGGTAATCTTCCGATTTAGCAACTACCCAAGGGACTCCTACAACAAACACTGCTCATAAAGTTCGTCCTCTTTTTCCTTCACGAAATAATCCCTCTCCCAGGAGTAAGAGAAGCGATACTGAATCTTAGTCTTCCGTTTTGTGCCCAGATTTTCCTGCAGTACTATTTTAACTTTTAAAATGAGCATTTTTAAATAATAGGGCACTTTTAATATCCCTTTACCCACCTTATTGCTGTGAGTGTGTTGTTTTCAGCGGAATTTAGGACACCAAACACTGGGAACCGATCGGGTAGAAAGGGTGCAGAGCCTGTAAGTGCTCGGAGCCCGTATGACCCAGGCAACGTCTCTGACGCGCCAATAAGACAAGCAATACTTAAGGTTGGACGTGTGTGTTGGTCCAATTTTTTCTTCAGTACTATTTCAACTTTGAAATTTAGCATTTTTAAATATCTGGGCACTTTTAATATCCCTTTACGCACATTATACCTTTCTTGCGTGTCAGACCAAACACAGGGAACCAATCAGGTAGCAAGCAGGCAGAGCCATATGATGCAGGCAGTAGTGCAGGTGCGCCGCTGGCGCGCCAAAGGCAAGCCTGTCCACGCATGGACTGCGCCTTTTGCCAGAACCACTGGCCTATTTTCCTATCCAGCGGTGCTCTAGAGAACTGCTTCTACAGCTCAACACTCCATTTATGTATTCTTTATGTAATACATTTGAGCAAAGTAATGGACAGGAACATTTCCATTGTACCAACTGCCCTTTCTCCTGTCAGCTGAGTTCCTTACCCTCATGGCCTACTCCTAGTCAAAAAAATGCTGTCCCTCCTTCCACAATTTCGGAATGTGTTTATAATCTGACCTGTGTCTTAATACTCAATCAGTAATTAAACACAAATACAAATTGTTTGATTATTTACACACACATTCTCCGGATGTATGTTTTCTTACCAAGACAAGAGCAGATGAGGCATCTGATCCAGATCTAGCTGCCACAGACCCGACAGGCAACGTTACTTTTAGGCTAGACCGCATGTCTAAATCTGGTGGTGTAGTGTGAACCATCTGATAGAGACTTCCGGTTGCAGATTCCTTACCTTAGAATTTCCCCCAGGCGTCACACTGGATCCATAGATTTTTCTTCGAGCAGTACCCTTGCGCACTGTCAGGTGGCATCATTCGACTCCGCGTTCGTCGTTGGCATCATAGTCGCTGTGATGACATCGCGGTCGTACTTAAGCACCACCCCTGTGTGCTGACGTCAGATTCTCTCCTTTTGCGCCACATGCGGATCCGGAGAAGAGCAACCATGGTCAATTTTTGACTGACTTAGATCTTTTTGTTGGCTTTTTGGACTTTGATGTGTCGAAGGATGTCGTGTAAGACCAGCTTCATGCCTTGTGACGCCTGTAACTGCATGATGTTGGTGACGAACCCGCACCTGGTCTGTTTGTGGTGACTGGAGCGTGACCATGGCCCGAAGTCGTACTCCGGGACCTGGACCATGAACCTGAACACTATGGGGGAGTGGTCCCTAAAGCTTATGGCGACTGGGTTCTCGACTCTGCGTCGCTCCTGTTGTCGCTCAAGAGGAAGGTCTTGAGACCGCTCGCAGTCATCACCACTCCTCCTCTTTTCACAACTTTCCACGCCAATAGGACGGAGCCATGAAGAACACTGAAATTGGGGCACCAGAGCTAAGACCCTGAAAGTGGAATTCCTGTCCCTAGAAATCAGTTCTCAAGCTGGAAAGATGGGTGGGTCAGAAAGGAATCTGCAACTAGAATATGTCTCTACCAGATGAATTGTTACCGAAGGTAAGTAACTTGTTCATCTAATAGAGACTTCTATTTGCGGATTCCTTACCTAGGAATAGATACCCAAGCATTATCATCCCCAGTGGTGGGCTGCAAATCAAAATCATACTCAAAAGTTCTGCAGAACCGAATGACCAAAGTAGCAGTCTGTGGACCTGACTCTCTAGGCAGTAATGTTTGTGAACATGTGCAGAGATGCCCACGTTGATACCTGGCGGATATCCAGGACAGGAACTCTGCGTGCTAACGCTGTGATAGCAGTTGCTCTGGTTGAGTGAACATGCAAGCCCTCAGCAGGTTTCATCTTTGCCAGAGCGTAGCACACTTTGATGCAGAGCAATACCCATCGCGAGATGGTACGATTCTGCATCACCTTCCCTTTGCTCTGTTTCCAAATTTGTCACTAAAGTCTAGTGACTCCATATTCCAATCCAGATTGTCAAACTTGTCCCGCCTTATAAGTCCCTAGTATATGGTAGCTAGGTACCTGAGGTTCCAGGAGATCCTTATGGGTTGCAGCATTTCTTTTGCCACCCATAAAGAGCTCATACAAACACTCCTTCAGGACTGTCACTGCAGCCTGGGTGGAATAGTGCAAGCACTATTTCACAGCCATTTTCACTGCACCAGGTAACTTAAAGGTCACCTACATGTCTAACGTTCAGTTATTGAAGGCTAGGCGCAAAGTTATTGTGTGTGAGGGCACCCTTGCACTAGCAAAGGTCCCCCACGTTGTCCAGGACCAATTTCTCTGACTTCGTGAGTGCGGGACACCATTATAAGCATGCACTACATACTTTTCAATACATATGTGTAGCTTCACAATGGTAATCCGAATATGGCCATGTGAGTTGTCTAAGATTGAGAAATTGTACCCCCAATCCAATACTGGTATTGGGGGCCAATTCCATGCACCCTGGGGGCTCCACCATAGACCCCCAATACTGCCAAACCAGCTCTCTGAGGTTTCCACTGCAGCCCCAGCTGCTGCCACCTCACAGACAGGTTTCTGCCTTCCTGGGGATTGAGCAGCTCAATCCCAGGAAGGCAGAACAATGCTTTTCCTTTAGGAGAGGGGTGTTAGACCCTCTCCCATTAGAAATAGGTGTTACAGGCATGGGAGGAGTATCCTCCCAGAACCTCTGGGAATGCTTTGAAGAGCACAAAAAGTGCCCTCCTGGCATAATCCAGTCTGCACCAGTTCAGGGACCCCCAGTCCCTGCTCTGGCGCGAAACTGGACAAAGGAAAGGGAAGTGACCACTCCCCTGTCCCTCAACACCCCAGGGGTGGTGCCCAGAGCTCCTCCGAGGTGTCCCTGACGTTAGCGATCTTGGATTCCAAGGGGTGGGGACCCTCTGGGAGCATCTGAGTGCCAAGTACCGGCAGGTGACATCAGAGATCCCTCCTTATAGGTGCATGCCTGGTTAGGTAGCCAATCCCCCTCTCAGGGCTCTTTAGGGTCTCTCATCTGAGTGTTTCCTCAGATTCAGTTTCCAAGACTCCACCAGGACTCCTCTGCATCCTCTGCTTTAGCTTCTGACCGTCGGATCAACCGCAGACTGCTCCAGGAATGCTGAAACTGCAACAAAGTATCCAGGAAGGCTACTGTGACACTGCAGCTCCAGCCAGCAGCTGCAATGGTTTCCACGTTGCCCACTCTCTGAGGACTGCCTGTCTTCATTCTGCACCAGAAGGACCGAAGGAATCTCCTATGGAGAGACAGAGTTACTTCCCTGCTTCAGCAGGCACCTCTCTGCAATGACAACCAGGGCTCTTGGACTCCTCTTCTGTTAACGAGCATGATCCCTGGAACACAGGTGGTGGACCGAAGTGATCCTGACTGTCCAAAGGTCCAGCTGTCCAAATCTGCTGGAGGTAAGGGCTTGCCTCCCTGTGCCAGACAGTACCCCTGTGCACAGCGTGTTCTGCAGCTCCTTCGGCTTCTGTGCACTTCTTCCAAAAGTTCTTCGTGCATAGCGAAGCTCTTACCTCCAAGAAATTTGGACAGGTGGACCTTTGGACTGGCTGGGCCACTTCAGTCCACCACCTGTGTTCCAGGGAGCAGGCTCATCGTCAGGAGAAGAGTCCCAGAGTACAGGTCGTCGCAGAAGGGTGCCTGCTGAAGCAGGAAAGTGATGCCGTCACTCCACGGGAGAGTCCTTCGGTTCTTCTGGTGCATGACTAAAGAAATCTCCCTTGGGGGGACGGAGTCACTCCCCTGCTCACGCAGGCACCTTCCAAGACGACAACTGGTACCCTTGGACTCCTCTCACAGAGACGCGTGTGCTCCTAAGGACATCGACATAGGCTGTCCTGCTGACGCAATTTGGAGGAGGTAAGACCTTGCCTTCCCTGAGTGCTATGGTACCCCCGTGTACTGCGTCTTCTTCACCACCTGAGGTCTCTGTGCACTATTTGCAAAATTCCTTCATGCAGAGCCTAGCCCAGGTCCCCAGAACTCCACTCGCTGAGTTGTTCGGCGACGTGGGACCTTACCCTGTCTGATCTGGACCACTGCTGAGTCCCTGGTCATCTTGTAGGAGAAGATTTAAGAGGAACTCCTTATTTGGAGTCTTCCTAATCCACAAACTTCTTCCAATAGAGACCCCTCAAACATTTAAAGTTAAGACTTTCATATGTTGTTTTCACAACTCTAGGGGTAGCTTCTACAGAAGTCATATTGAAAGAGAAAAAAAAAGTTTGGGAAAGTGAGTAAAACGTTAGTAGAATAACAGAGAACTTTTCAAGAGTTTGTAAAAATTGTGCGAAGTGTAAAGAACTTTTAAGAAAGTTAGAAAATTACTTCTAGGTATATATTATATATGCTCTTAGTATCAGAACAAGCTTTTCTTGTGAAAAGCACTAATAACAAAAGTTGTAAAGCAATTGCAAGTTCTTATCCCACCGCTGCACAACCAATGTAGGAGGCTGGCCTGGTTTCTAGTGGGTACCTTGGATACTTACACCTTATACCAGGTCCAGTTATCCCTTATTAGTGAAGTAGTAGTGTTCTAGCAGCTTAGGCTGATGGAGGTAGCTATAGCAGAGCGAGCACCTTAGTCTGAACTAGGAGACATGCAAATCTCATGCAATACCACTTATAGTTACACAGTACTTATACACAAGTAAAGACAATACTCATTGTTACCAAAAATAAAGGTATTTATTTGGGTGACACAGTACCAAAAATATCTTAGAGAAAATACTCCTTCTGGAGGTAAGTATTGTAAGGAAATACCTCCTTGGCATGGTTACCCCCTACCTTTGTCTCCACAGTTGGCACAACCCTGGCACTCAGGTAAGTCCCTCGTAACTGGTACCCCTGATACCAAGGGCCTGATGCCAAGTAAGGTCTCTAAGGGCTGCAGCATGTCTTATGCCACCCTGGGGACCCCTCACTCAGCACATGCAGACTGCCTCTCAGCTTGTGTGTGCTGATGAGGAGAAAATGACTAAGTCGACATGGCACTCCCCTCAGAGTGCCATGCCAACCTCACACTGCCTGTGGCATAGGTAAGTCACCCCTCTATCAGGCCTTACAGCCCTAAGGCAGGGTGCACTATACCACAGGTGAGGGCATATATGCAGGAGCACTCTGCCCCTACAGTGTCTAAGCAAAACCTTAGACATTGTAAGTGCAGGGTAGCCATAAGAGTATACGGTCTGGGAGTTTGTCAAACACGAACTCCACAGTTCCATAATGGCTACACTGAAAACTGGGAAGTTTGGTATCAAACTTCTCAGCACAATAAATGCACACTGATCTTAGAGATGCCCCCTGAATACCTACCCAACCTCTAGTGTAGTCTGACCAGTTTTTGCCAGCCTGCCACACACCAGACATGTTGCTGGCCACATGGGGAGAGTGCCTTTGTCACTCTGTGGCCAGAAACAAAGCCTGTACTGGGTGGAGGTGCTTCTCACCTCCCCCTGCAAGAACTGTAACACCTGGCGGTGAGCCTCAAAGGCTCACCCCTTTTGTTACAGCGCCCCAGGGCATCCCAGCTAGTCGAGATGCCCACCCCTCCAGCCACTGTCCCCACCTTTGGCGGCAAGGCTGGAGGAGATAATAAGAAAAACAAGGAGGAGTCACCCACCAGTCAGGACAAGCCCCTAAGGTGTCCTGAGCTGAGGTGACCCCTACCTTGAGAAATCCTCCATCTTGAGTTTCCCCCAATAGGATTAGGGATGTGCCCCCCTCCCCGCAGGGAGGAGGCACAAAGAGGGTGTAGCCACCCTCAAGGACAGTAGCCATTGGCTACTGCCCTCCCAGACCTAAACCCACCCCTAAATTCAGTATTTAGGGGGCTCCCCAGACCCCAGGAAATCAGATTCCTGCAACCTGAAAGAAGGACTGCTGACCTACAAGCCTGTAGAGAAGGAGGAAGACAACCATTACACATGTGCACTACATATAGGTCAATACCTATATGTAGCTTCACAATGGTAACTCCGAATATGGCCATGTAACATGTCTAAAATCATGGAACTGTCCCCCCCATTCCAAATCTGGTATTGGGGTACCAATTCCATGCATCCCCAGGGCTCCACTATGGACCCCGGGTACTGCCAAACCAGCTCTCTGGGGTTTTCTCTGCAGCTACCGCTGCTGCCACCCCACAGACAGGGTTCTGCCCTCCTGGGGTCTGGGCAGCCCAGTCCCTGGAAGGCAGAACAAAGAATTTCCTCTGAGAGGTGTTAAGGGCGGATGAGGAGTAGCCTCCCACAGCCTCTGGAAATACTTTGAAGGGCACAGATGGTGCCCTCCTTGCATAAGCCAGTCTACACCGGTTATGGGAACCCCCCAGTCCCTGCTCTGGCACGAAACTGGACAAAGGAAAGGGGAGTGACCACTCCCCTGTCCATCACCACCACAGGGTTGGTGGCCAGACCTCCTCCAGTGTGTCCCAGACCTCTGCCATCTTGGATCCAGAGGTGTGAGGGCACTGTGGTGACCTCTGAGTGGCCAGTGCCAGCAGGTGATGTCAGAGACCCCTCCTGGTAGGTGCTTACCTGACTAGGTGGCCAATCCTCCTCTGAGGGCTATTTAGGTTCTCTCCTGTGGGCTTTTCCTCAGATAATGACTTGCAAGAATTCACCAGAGTTCCTCTGCATCTCGCTCTTCAACTTCTGCCAAGGATCGACCGCTGACTGCTCCAGGACGCCTGCAGAACTGCAACAAGTTAGCAAGAAGACTACCAGCGACATTGTAGAGCCTAATCCTGCCGTCTTTCCAACTGTTTCCTGGTGGTGCATGCTTTGGGGGCTGCCTGCTGTCATCCTGCACTGGAAGCCACATAGAAATCTCCTGTGGGTCGACGGAATCTTTCCTCTGCTCCAGCAGGCACCAACCTTCAGTGTCACAGGTACTCTGGGACACCTCTTATCCTGATGAGCATGACCCCTGGAAAACAGGTGGTGGACCAAAGCGACCCAGACTGTCCACTGATCCAACTGTCCAAATTTGGAGGAGGGAAGTCCTTGCTTCCCCCTCCAGACAGTTAATCCTGTGCACCACATGAACTGCAGCTACTAGGACGTCTGTGCACATTTCCAAGAAATCCTTCATGCACAGCCAAGTCCAGGTCCCCAGCACTCTGTCCTGCAATGCTCAGCTCCCTGATTTTATTTCCGGCTTTATGGGACCCTCTTTTGCAGTGTTGAGACAATCGCCATGTTCAGGCACCTTGAACCCGTGTAAAAGTGCTTCTGTGGGTGCTACCTTCTTGTGCGTGGGCTCTCTACGTTGCTGAGGGCCCCCTCTGTCTCCTCTCCCAAGGGGCGACATCCTGGTCCTTCCTTGGCCCGGGCAGCGCCCTTTTTCTTCACTGTGACTCTTGCAGCTAGCAAGGCTTGTTTGCGGTCTTTTGCCAAAGAAACAACTCTGCATCCTCAAGCACTCTGTGGGGCATCTTCTGCACGAAGGAGAAGTTCCTAGCACCTTTCATTGTTTGCAGAATCCTCAGCTTCTTCTATCCGGAGGCAGCCATTTTGCACCTTCATCCGGGGTTTAGTGGGCTCCTTCACCCCCTGGACACTTTCATGACTCTTTGACTTGGTTCCCTTCCTTTGCAGGTCCTCAGGTCCAGGAATCTGTCTTGAGTGCTTTGCAGTCTGTTGTGGTCTTTGCAAAATCCTCTATCACAAGTTTAGTGTTTTTCTGGGGAAATAGCAGTAATTTACTCCTACATTTCAGGGTCTTGGGCTGGGGTATCTTGGACACGCTTAGTGTTTTCTTACACTTCCAGCGACCCTCTACACACTGCACTAGCCTAGGGGGTCCATTCGTGGTTCGCATTCCACTTTCTTAGTATATGGTTTGTGTTGCCCCTAGGCCTATTGCCTATTATATCCTATTGTATTCTACAGTGTTTGCACTACTTTCTGACTGTTTCTTACCTGATTTTGGTTTGTGTGTATATTTTGTTTATTTTACTTACCTCCTAAGGGAGTATATCCTCTGAAATATTTTTGGCACATTCACTAAAATAAAGTACCTTTATGTTTTAGTAACTTTGAGTATTGTCTTATGATATAGTATCTATATGATATAAGTGGTATAGTAGGAGCTTTGCATGTCTCCTAGTTCAGCCTAAGCTGCTCTGCTATAGCTACCTCTATGAGCCTAAGCTGCTAGAACACTACTAATAAGGGATAACTGGACCTGGCACAAGGTGTAAGAACCATCAGGTACCCACTATAGGCCAGGCCAGCATCCTACACTGGGCATTTAGGCTGGGTTAAAACATGTGACAGACTTGTTCCACATTTTCACTGGCCCCATTTGTCAGAAGACACAAAGGAGTTTTGTCACTCCTGTGTCACCTGGCAAGACTGGTAGCACCCCAAAGGCCCCCTTAATGCCATTGCCAGTGGTTGGGGTGCCCTTTGAAAGGATAGGGGTTGATATTGTCCCCAGTCCTCGTTCTGGCGCAAAACTGGACAAAAGAAAGGGGAGTGACCACTCCCCTGTCCATCACCACCCCAGGGGTGTTGCCCAGTGTCCCTAGCGTTGGCCATGTTGGATTCCAAGGTTTGAGGACCCTCTGGAGACCTCTGAGTGGCCAGTGCCAGCAGGTGATTTCAGAGACCCTTCCTGGTAGGTGCATACCTGGGTAGGTAGCCAATCCCCCTCTCAGGGCTGTTTAGTGTTTTTCCTGTGTGTTCCTCTTCAGATTCGGCTTGCAAGAGTCCTCTGGGAATCCTCTGCGTCCTCTGCTTCAGCTTCTGACCGTCGTATCAACCACAGACTGCTCGAGGAACCGCTGTAACTGCAAAAAAGTATCTAGTGCGGCTCCTGTGACCTGCAACTTCAGCTCCAACCAGCATTTGCAACAGTTTCCAAGGTGTGCAAGCTCTGACGACTCACTGTCTTCACCCTGCACCAGAAGAACTGAAAGAATCTCCTTTGGAGTGATGGAATCACTTCCCTGCTCCTGCAGGCACCTTCCAAGACGACAACCTGTTCTTTGAGACTCTTCTCCTGACGACGGATGTGCTCCCTGGAACACAAGTGGTGGACCCATCTGACCCTAACTGTCCTAAGGTCCAGCTGTCCAAATTTGGAGGAGGTAAGAGCTTGCCTTCCCGATTTGCGACAGTACCCCTGTGCACTGCATAATTTCTAGCTCCATGGGCCTCGGTGCACTTCTTCCAAGAATCCTTCATGCACAGTGTAGCCCAGGTCCCCAGCACTCCATCCTGCAACGCTCAACTCGCTGAGTTGTTGTCCGGTGGCGTGGGACCTTCCTTTGTTGTGCTGCACCAACCGCAATTTGCACCTTCTTTGTCCCCATGTCCTGGGACTTCCGTGGGTGCTGCTTGGTCATCTGTGGGCTCTCTCCAGTGTTGGGAGCCCCCTCTGCCTCGTCAGTCTGAGTTGAGGCCCCCAGGTCTCTCCTGGGTCCAGGCAGCGCCATTGTGATGCAAACCGTGACCTTGCTTGAACCAAGGTTTGGTGGACGAATCCAGCGACGCAAACAGCCTGCATCCAACATCTCGATGTGGGACACCTCCTGCACCAAGCAGTAACCCGCAGCCATCTTCTTTGGTGCTCTTCTGTACTTTTCTTCTGACCGAAGAATCCACTTTTGCACCTTTTTCTAGGTTGGCAGGGCCTCCTGTTCTTCCTGGATTCTTCTGCGATTTCTGGACTTGGTCTCTTCTCTCTTCAGGTCCAGGAAACCATTGTTTGTTGCGTGCAGTCTTGCTTGTTTGTTACAAAATCCTTTAACACGACTTGTAGTGTATGCTGAGGAAACTTGCTGTACTTTACTCCTGTTTTCCTGGGCTCTGGGGTGGGGTACTTTATTTAACTTTGGTGTTTTCCTACACTCCCAGTGCCCCTCTACACACTACACTTGCCTGGGGGGAATTCAACATTTGCATTCCACTATTTTAGTATATGGTTTCTGTTGCCCCATGGCCCATTGTAATCTATTTTATTTTCTACTGTTTGCACTATTCTGTGACTGTTTTCTTACCTGATTTTGGTAACTACAGGGAGTGCAGAATTATTAGGCAAGTTGTATTTTTGAGGATTAATTTTATTATTGAACAACAACCATGTTCTCAATGAACCCAAACAACTCATTAATATCAAAGCTGAATATTTTTGGAAGTAGTTTTTAGTTTGTTTTTAGTTTTAGCTATGTTAGGGGGATATCTGTGTGTGCAGGTGACTATTACTGTGCATAATTATTAGGCAACTTAACAAAAAACAAATATATACCCATTTCAATTATTTATTATTACCAGTGAAACCAATATAACATCTCAACATTCACAAATATACATTTCTGACATTCAAAAACAAAACAAAATCAAATCAGTGACCAATATAGCCACCTTTCTTTGCAAGGACACTCAAAAGCCTGCCATCCATGGATTCTGTCAGTGTTTTGATCTGTTCACCATCAACATTGCGTGCAGCAGCAACCACAGCCTCCCAGACACTGTTCAGAGAGGTGTACTGTTTTCCCTCCTTGTAAATCTCACATTTGATGATGGACCACAGGTTCTCAATGGGGTTCAGATCAGGTGAACAAGGAGGCCATGTCATTAGATTTCCTTCTTTTATACCCTTTCTTGCCAGCCACGCTGTGGAGTACTTGGACGCGTGTGATGGAGCATTGTCCTGCATGAAAATCATGTTTTTCTTGAAGGATGCAGACTTCTTCCTGTACCACTGCTTGAAGAAGGTGTCTACCAGGAACTGGCAGTAGGACTGGGAGTTGAGCTTGACTCCATCCTCAACCCGAAAAGGCCCCACAAGCTCATCTTTGATGATACCAGCCCAAACCAGTACTCCACCTCCACCTTGCTGGCGTCTGAGTCGGACTGGAGCTCTCTGCCCTTTACCAATCCAGCCACGGGCCCATCCATCTGGCCCATCAAGACTCACTCTCATTTCATCAGTCCATAAAACCTTAGAAAATCAGTCTTGAGATATTTCTTGGCCCAGTCTTGACGTTAAAGCTTGTGTGTCTTGTTCAGTGGTGATCGTCTTTCAGCCTTTCTTACCTTGGCCATGTCTCTGAGTATTGCACACCTTGTGCTTTTGGGCACTCCAGTGATGTTGCAGCTCTGAAATATGGCCAAACTGGTGGCAAGTGGCATCGTGGCAGCTGCACGCTTGTCTTTTCTCAGTTCATGGGCAGTTATTTTGCGCCTTGGTTTTTCCACACGCTTCTTGCGACCCTGTTGACTATTTTGAATGAAACGCTTGATTGTTCGATGATCACGCTTCAGAAGCTTTGCAATTTTAAGAGTGCTGCATCCCTCTGCAAGATATCTCACTATTTTTGACTTTTCTGAGCCTGTCAAGTCCTTCTTTTGACCCATTTTGCCAAAGGAAAGGAAGTTGCCTAATAATTATGCACACCTGATATAGGGTGTTGATGTCATTAGACCACACCCCTTCTCATTACAGAGATGCACATCACCTAATATGCTTAATTGGTAGTAGGCTTTCGAGCCTATACAGCTTGGAGTAAGACAACATGCATAAAGAGGATGATGTGGTCAAAATACTCGTTTGCCTAATAATTCTGCACTCCCTGTAGTTTATATATTGTGTATAATAATACTTACCTCCAGAAGGGGTATTGCCTCTAAGATATTTTGCCTTGTGTCACTAAAATAAAGTACCTTTATTTTTGGTAACATTGAGTATTATCTTTTATTGTATATAAGTACTGTGTAACTATAGTGGTATTGCAGGAGCTTTGCATGTCTCCTAGCTCAGCCTAAGCTGCTCTGCTTCAGCTACCTCTAAATAGGCTAAGCTGCTAGAACACTGCCTACATTTCACTAATAAGGTATAACTGGATCAGGTTTAAGGTGTAAGTACCTCAGCTACCTACTACAAACCAGGCCGGCCTCCTACAAACACACTCCCCCACACCCAAGGCCCATTAGTGCCATGTCTGGAAGGAATACACTTTACACCCCTAGAAAGCCATTAAAAGTCATGTAACACTGGCAGACTTTTGGTTTCACTAGAAAATGTCAGTACTATAAAAGTGGCATTTTCAGAAAAGGAATTTAAAATCCGTCTTCACCATTGGAGAGTATTTGATATCATAATTAAAATGAGTGGGAGACGTTTTTGCTCTATCTTCTCCCACACTGGAGTTTTCGCTTAAGTGTAATAAGGTCGACCGTATGTGGGAGAGGTAGTTTGCTAAAGTGAAAAATTATTTTAGGCGTTTTTCACTGTCAGGAGATGTAGAACTTAAGTATACATGCCCTACTTTCTAAATACCTTCCTCCCAGCCCTATGAGTGTTTAGGGCCTACATTTGGGTTGGCTTTTAAGTATTAAACAGAAAGGTTTCAACAAGGCAAATAGTTTATTTTGCCAGGTCGGAATGGTAATTGGTGGCTGCATTGGTGGTCCGGAGACACTTTCAGAGTGCTACTTAGTGGGTGGCGCAATCAGTGTTCAGCCCACTTGTAGCATTTAATTTACAGGCCTTTGGTGTAGTACTATGCACTAGAGTTTTATCAGTAAATTAAACGTTCCAATCAGGTGTATACCAGTCTTACCATGTTCTTGACAGCCAAAGAGTCTAAATGCCCACAGGTTCAGCAAAAAAAGGGTAGTTAATGCAAAACAGTCTGGGAGAATATCACACCAAGGCTGTTGGGTCTAACATCCTTGCACTAGCATTCCATGCACCCTCAATGAGGGTAGCAGCAGTTTGTACTGCTCTTCCCAGTGGTGTCCTTCCACTTGACCTTCCTTGCACACCTGTGCAAAAACAATACTGTTTTATGGTCCACACAGACGGTGATGAATAGTTTGCTGGAGTTGGCATTGCGTGTCACCACCTGGTGGCACTGGAGAGCTGTTGATGGAAAAAAGATTTACGTATTCAGGGCCTGATTTAGATCCTGATGACTGGATTACTCCGTCACAAAAGTGACACCGTATTACGATCTCCATAGCATATTAGGGGATCATAATAGGGTGGACAGGCTATCTGTCACGTTTATGACGGAGTATTCTCTGCCGCTGTGATCTAAATCAGGCCCTCAGTCTGTCGCCTGAAAGGGAAATTGAAGAAGCACAGACCGCTATGTATGCAGCCTGTTAATTGTTGCCTGGCAGAAGCATTGTGTTGAAGCTTCCTAGAATTGCAGTCTGCAAATCAGTAAAGTGGAGACAGTGTTCATAAGAACCAATGTCAAAACACTGCTTTATGATCAAAACTTATAACTGCAGATTCTTCACCTTTTGAACCTCCCAGGTTCCAAACTGCCTCTAGAGACATTTCTTGCAATAGCTTCTATGTGCTGGTAGGTGGTGCCTTCTGACTCAGCGGCTCTGTCCTGCCACCGTAAGTGGCAACTTGGAGCCATATATAAGCTCCACCACTACCCACTCACATCACTTTGGGCCAGATGTAGCAATTTCCAAATTTGCGATTCGGAATTTGCGAGTCGGTGCGACTCGCAATTTCCGAATCGCAAATTCGGCTGCAGAACGGTGTCTCAGACAACGTCTGCGAATCGCGATGGGGTCGCAAAGACCCTCCTCATTAATATTAATGAGGTGGGCCGCATTTTGCGACCCCATTGCCATTCCCTGCACTCACAGGGATGGTGGCCTGCTGGAGACAGCAGACCTCCATGTCTGTGACTGCTTTTTAAATAAAGCATTTTTTTTTTTTTGTATTGCAGCTCGTTTTCCATAAAGGAAAACGAGTTGCAATACAAAAAAATAACGAAACCATTTGGTTTTGTTTTTTCAGAATAGGCAGTGGTCCATTTGACCACTGCCTGCTCTGAAAAAACATTTTCGGCAACATTCACTAAGGGGAAGGGGTCCCATGGGGAGCCCTTCCCTTTTGGGAATTGGTTACCACCAGTGTGACACTGGTGGTAACTGCGAATTGCTTTGCGACCGCGTTCGCGGTCACATAGCAATTTAACATTGCGGTGCGAGTTGCAAATAGGAAGGGGACACCTCTTCCTATTTGCGAGTCGCATTCACATTTTGCGAGTCGGTACCGACTCGCAAAATGTGAATGAGCATCGTGATGTGCGTTTTGCATGGCGCAAACTGCGATTTTCGCAGTTTGCGCCATGCAAAATTCTACCTACATCTGGCCCCTAGTCTTTTAACACAGCTTGTGTTTCAGATCCAGAGCTCCACTCCTAACATTTCCTTGATATTTTAAAAAAATTCCAAATTATTATTTTTGATAGTGTGACCAGGAAATGTTCAGTCAGAAAACTGCAGCTATTAAACTGTGCAGTACCTACAGGTCATAGAAGGTCTTTGGCGCTTGGGTTCCATGCATGCATGAATGAAAGCTCTGTGAAAAAAGGTTCCTAATCCACTCAAAGGCTATCAAGGAGTGAAACGTTGTATGTCACCAACCATAGGAAGCAAGGTCAATCCCACTCAAATTACAGGGGTGGCTCCTGATGTTGATCCACATCACCGTCCTTCAGTAGTTGAGGTGAAAGAACAAGTCTAAATGAAAGAAGAAGCCCTCCAAGTGGAAATCTACTCCTCACAGTCCTGGTAAATCATGCAGCCACATTCTGACACCAGCGGTGGCTTCCGACTCCGAGACGATTCTGAGATAGGAACTGATGCATCTGCGTTTACCAGGCCATTGTCAACCGAGCTGCAGATTTAATCCTTCAAAGAGGCTCCACGTCTCTCTGGCAAGCTTTCAGGCCCCAAATATTTGCCGGGCCTCAGTCAGGCTGCCACTGGTTGGACCTTTCCCAGAGCTTATTCAACGTGCTTGACCCCTAGCTGTGCCTCAACACCCTTAAAGCAAGCCATACCAGTTCTTATCAGTTCGGTTCTGACTTTGATTCCAAAGGTGCCTGTTCAAGATGCAGCTCTAATTTGGGGATCTGATCCAGAAACTAGTTCATGCCTATGCCATGCTTGCTATCAAATCACTAAAACACTTGTGATCTGGAAGGAATAAGAATACAATGCGCAGCTGTAGGAACATACCCCCCTTTTTCGGCCTGATGTCAGTGTGCTTGACTGTGTTCACTGGGATCCTGCTAACCAGGACCCCAGAGATTATGCTCTCTCTCCCAAAATTCTGTATTTCATCCACAATTGGCACACTGGTGCCCCATTATAAGTCTAGTATATGATACCTAGGTACCCAGGGCATTGGGGCTCCATGGGATCCCTATGGGCTGCAGCATATCTTGCCACCCATAGGGAGCCTATGCAAAGGCTTCTCAAAGACTGCCATTTCAGCCTGCGTGAAAAGGTGCAAAGACCCTTTCACTGCCATTTTTCACTACACCAGGTCACTTATAAGTCACCCCTATAGTAGGCCTTCTAGCCCAGAGGGCAGGGTGCAAAGTACCTGTGTGTGAGGGCACCCCTGCACTAACACTGGTGTCCCCATGAACTCCAGGCCCATTTTCCGGACTTCGTGGGCACCATTTTACACGTGTGCTGGACATAGGTCACTCCCTAAATTGAGCTACATAATTGTAACTCCGAACATAGGCATGTTTGGTATCAAACATGTTGGCATCATACCCCAAGGCTTTTGCAAGCATTGGTTGTATGGTTACATGCACTCTAGGGGCTCCTTAGAGGACCTCCAGTATTGCTGTTACAGCCTTCTGAGGGTTTCCAGGAAGCCCAAGCTGCTGCCACCTTCCAGACAGGTTTCTGCCCTCCTGTTGCTTGAAAAGCTTGAGCCTAGGAAGGCAGAACAAAGGATTTCCTTTGGGAGAGGGGTGTTACACCCTCTCCCTTTGGAAATAGGTGTTACAGGCTTGGGCGGGGTTGCCTCCCCAAGCCACTTGAGATACTTTGAAGGGCACATTTGGTGCCCTCCTTGCATAATCTAGTCTACTCCAGCACAGGGACCACTCCCCCGTGGCCCCCCCACCGGTCTCTGCTCTGGTGCAAAACTGGACAAAGTAAAGGGGAGTGACACTACTCCAGAGGGTCCCTGGGTTTTGCCATCTTGGATTCAAAGTTGGCAGGGAACTCTGGAAGCATCTGACTGGTCAGTGCCAGCAGGTGACGTCGGAACCCCCTCCTGATAGGTAGTCACCCAGCTAGGTGACCAGTCCCCCTTTCAGGGCTAGGGTCTCTCTCTCTCTCTCTTGGGTGGTTCCTCAGATTCGAATTGCAAGACTCAAGCAGGAATCCTCTGCACCCTCCATTTCGACCTCTGACCGAAGAAACTGCTTCTGGACTCTTCAGGGCCCTACAAGCTGCAGCAAAGAAGCAAGACGCCTTCTGCAATATTGTATCTCCGGCTCCTTCCAGCAGATGCAACATTTCCTTGGTCATGCATCCTCTGAGGTCAGCCCGTCTTCAGCCTGCATCAGATGAGAGAAGGAATCTCCCTTGAAGATACGGAGTCACTCCCCTGCTTCTGCAGGCACCAACTGCGACGACCGGCTGCGTGGATCCCCTCTTGCTGAGAGGCTTGGGTCCTGCATCACGTGTGGTGGACTGAAGTGGTCCTGATGGTACTCTCTTCCAACTGTCCAACTTTGGTGGAGGTAAGTCCTTGACTCCTCACACAAGACAGCACCCCAGTGCACCACGTCCTTTGCAGCTGCCAAGGTTTGTTGGCATCCTTCCTCCAAGATCTTCGTGCATCTTGAAGCTCCAGCACTCTATCCTGTGACGCACAGCTCCCCGAGTGGTTCTCCGGTGGTGTGGGAGCCTTTCTCGTAGTGCTGCGTGGGCCTCTTCTGCAACTTTGGTGTCTCTGTCCTGTAGGACCCCTGGGTATACTGACTGGTCTTCTGTGGGCTCTCTGTCGCTGAGGGCTCCCTATGACTTCTCCTCCTGGGTAGAGTCCACTTGGTCCTTCCTGGTCACCGCAGCGCCATTTTCTGCTAACTGCGAGGTTTGCGTGTGTTAAGGCTTGTTGTTGGACTCGATGAAGCAAACCCAACTGCAATCCTCCTTCCAGCGTGGGACATCACCTGCACCCTCCAGAAACCCGACTTAGTCTTATTGAATGCAGTGCTGACTTTTCTTCTTCACCGGTGGTTCACTTTTTGCACCTTCATCCGGGTTGGTAGGGGCTCCTACCCTTCATGGACACTTCTGTGCTTCTTGGACCTGGTCCCCTTCTTCCACAGGTCTTCTTGTCCAGGAATCTACTGTTGGTGTCTTGCAGTTTCTTCTGGGTTTTGCAATATTATTCACTTCTCTGTGTGTGTTCTGGGAAACTTACTGTCATTTACTCCTGTTTTCCTGGTTGCTGGGTTGAGTTGTGGCACTTACCTTTGGGTTTTCCTAGTCCTCCCAGCTCCCCTCTACACACTACACTTGCCTAGGTGGGGGACCAACTTTTGAATTTCACTTTCTTAGTATATGGTTTGTGCTCCCCCTAGGCCCATTTCTAACTATTGTGATTTTCAGTAATTGCACCGTTTTCTAACTGTTTTATGCCTGTTTCTGGACACTAGCTTATATAATTTGTGTTGTACTTGCCTCCTAAGGGAGTATAGTCTCTATGGTATTTTTGGTATTTGTGTCACCAAATTAAAGTGCCTTTATTTTTGTAACACTGCGTGTTTTCTTTCATGTGTGTAAGTACTAAGTGTGTTGACAGTGGTATTGCATGAGCTTTGCTTGTCTTCTAAAAAAAAAAAAAAAAAGCAGTGGGTGCTCATCCACAGCTACCTTCTGAGAGCCTGGCTTCCAGACACTGACTACACTAATAAGAGATAACTGGTATAAGGTGTAAGTACCATAGGAACCCACCACACACCAGGCTAGACTTTGAAGTGGAGAATGTCGGAATTGTGTATTTTTCCAAATTCACTTTAATATTTAGTAATTAATTTAAGAAAATATTACCATATCCAGATGTTATTTCTTTAATTAAGCAGTTGAAAAATGAAAATCCAAGTATTAAACATTGTTTTGGCGATCTTGCATTACATGGAAATTATTTAGAATATCATAGAAAATACCATTAGTAGAGACCCGGCAAAATAAACTAATTTTACCTTGTCTCGCTCCTTATCCTGATGGTCTTTTTTGCTTTACTCCCCACATTTTGGTACCTGCCTTTACCCTACCTCTCCCCTGCTGCCATTTCCTATTTCTTCTGTTACAGTCTCCAACTCCATGACTCTTACTTTATTTCTCGTCTCTACGTGTTAAATGCATGAATGTTTACCCTTCTTGCTGTATGTCCTCGTCCGTCTCATATGGTCGCTTTTACCCAAGCCCCTCTGTAGGAGGCTGGACTGGCTTGTAGTGAGTACCAAGGGGTACTTGCACCTTGCACCAAGCCCAGTTATCCCTTATTAGTGTATAGGGTGTCTAGCAGCTTAGGCTGATAGATAAAGGTAGCTTAGCAGAGCAGCTTAGGCTGAACTAGGAGACGTGTGAAGCTACTACAGTACCACTTAGTGTCATATGCACAATATCATAAGAAAACACAATACACAGTTATACTAAAAATAAAGGTACTTTATTTTTATGACAATATGCCAAAGTATCTTAGAGTGTACCCTCAGTGAGAGGATAGGAAATATACACAAGATATATATACACAATAGCAAAAATATGCAGTATAGTCTTAGAAAACAGTGCAAACAATGTATAGTTACAATAGGATGCAATGGGGAAACATAGGGATAGGGGCAACACAAACCATATACTCCAAAAGTGGAATGCGAACCACGAATGGACCCCAAACCTATGTGACCTTGTAGAGGGTCGCTGGGACTATTAGAAAATAGTGAGAGTTAGAAAAATAACCCTCCCCAAGACCCTGCAAAGTGAGTGCAAAGTGCACTAAAGTTCCCCTAAGGACAAAGAAGTCGTGTTAGAGGAATAATGCAGGAAAGACACAAACCAGCAATGCAACAACTGTGGATTTCCAATCTAGGGTACCTGTGGAACAAGGGGACCAAGTCCAAAAGTCACAAGCAAGTCGGAGATGGGCAGATGCCCAGGAAATGCCAGCTGCGGGTGCAAAGAAGCTTCGACTGGACAGAAGAAGCTGAGGTTTCTGCAGGAACGAAAAGGGCTAGAGACTTCCCCTTTGGTGGACGGATCCCGCTCGCCTTGGAGAGTCGTGCAGAAGTGTTTTCCCGCTGAAAGAACGCCAACAAGCCTTGCTAGCTGCAAATCGTGCGTTTGGCGTTTTTGGACGCTGCTGGGGCCCAGAAGGGACCAGGAGGTCGCAAATTGGACCTGAAGAGAGAGGGGACGTCGAGCAAGACAAAGAGCCCTCACTGAAGCAGGTAGCACCCGGAGAAGTGCCAGAAACAGGCACTACGAGGATGCGTGAAACGGTGCTCGCCGAAGTTGCACAAAGGAGTCCCACGTCGCCGGAGACCAACTTAGAAAGTCGTGCAATGCAGGTTAGAGTGCCGTGGACCCAGGCTTGGCTGTGCACAAAGGATTTCCGCCGGAAGTGCACAGGGGCCGGAGTAGCTGCAAAGTCGCGGTTCCCAGCAATGCAGCCCAGCGAGGTGAGGCAAGGACTTACCTCCACCAAAATTGGACTGAAGAGTCACTGGACTGTGGGGGTCACTTGGACAGAGTCGCTGGATTCGAGGGACCTCGCTCGTCGTGCTGAGAGGAGACCCAAGGGACCGGTAATGCAGCTTTTTGGTGCCTGCGGTTGCAGGGGGAAGATTCCGTCGACCCACGGGAGATTTCTTCGGAGCTTCTGGTGCAGAGAGGAGGCAGACTACCCCCACAGCATGCACAAGCAGGAAAACAGTCGAGAAGGCGGCAGGATCAGCGTTACAGAGTTGCAGTAGTCGTCTTTGCTACTATGTTGCAGGTTTGCAGGCTTCCAGCGCGGTCAGCAGTCGATTCCTTATCAGAAGGTGAAGAGAGAGATGCAGAGGAACTCTGCTGAGCTCATGCATTCGTTATCTGAAGTTTCCCCAGAGACAGAGACCCTAAATAGCCAGAAAAGAGGGTTTGGCTACCTAGGAGAGAGGATAGGCTACTAACACCTGAAGGAGCCTATCAGCAGGAGTCTCTGACGTCACCTGGTGGCACTGGCCACTCAGAGCAGTCCAGTGTGCCAGCAGCACCTCTGTTTCCAAGATGGCAGAGGTCTGGAGCACACTGGAGGAGCTCTGGACACCTCCCAGGGGAGGTGCAGGTCAGGGGAGTGGTCACTCCCCTTTCCTTTGTCCAGTTTCGCGCCAGAGCAGGGGCTAAGGGGTCCCTGAACCGGTGTAGACCGGCTTATGCAGAATTGGGCACCTCTGTGCCCAACAAAGCATTTCCAGAGGCTGGGGGAGGCTACTCCTCCCCTGCCTTCACACAATTTTCCAAAGGGAGAGGGTGTC
Organism: Pleurodeles waltl; assembly: GCF_031143425.1. Classification (NCBI taxonomy): domain Eukaryota; kingdom Metazoa; phylum Chordata; class Amphibia; order Caudata; family Salamandridae; genus Pleurodeles; species Pleurodeles waltl. The sequence goes on from NC_090451.1 coordinate 586,531,804, forward strand.
ACACCCTCTCTCAGAGGAAGTTCTTTGTTCTGCCATCCTGGGCCAGGCCTGGCTGGACCCCAGGAGGGCAGCTGCCTGTCTGAGGGGTTGGCAGCAGCAGCAGCTGCAGTGAAACCCCAGGAAGGGCAGTTTGGCAGTACCAGGGTCTGTGCTACAGACCACTGGGATCATGGGATTGTGCCAACTATGCCAGGATGGTATAGAGGGGGCAATTCCATGATCATAGACATGTTACATGGCCATATTCGGAGTTACCATGGTGAAGCTACATATAGGTAGTGCACGCGTGTAATGGTGCCCTCACACTAAGTAACTTTGCACCTAACCTTTACCAGGTAAAGGTTAGACATATAGGTGACTTATAAGTTACTTAAGTGCAGTGTAAAATGGCTGTGAAATAACGTGGACGTTATTTCACTCAGGCTGCAGTGGCAGGCCTGTGTAAGAATTGTCAGAGCTCCCTATGGGTGGCAAAAGAAATGCTGCAGCCCATAGGGATCTCCTGGAACCCCAATACCCTGGGTACCTCAGTACCATATACTAGGGAATTATAAGGGTGTTCCAGTAAGCCAATGTAAATTGGTAAAAATGGTCACTAGCCTGTTGGTGACAATTTGGAAAGAAATGAGAGAGCATAACCACTGAGGTTCTGATTAGCAGAGCCTCAGTGAGACAGTTAGTCACTACACAGATAACACATTCAGGCACACTTATGAGCACTGGGGCCCTGGGTTACCAGGGTCCCAGTGACACATACAACTAAAACAACATATATACAGTGAAAAATGGGGGTAACATGCCAGGCAAGATGGTACTTTCCTACACCCTCTACCTGTTTGCGGTCATTCTCCTTTAAAGTGTTTCTTTATGCACACTTATTCATTTTTAGTGATAACCAGCATACCTTTTTCTGCTTCTTATTCGAAACTATCCCTTTGCCATTTGTTGTTTTCTTCTTTATTGAGAATCCTATTTGTGACCTTAACCCTACACGTCCTCCAAGTTTTTCCGTTCATCAGTCTTACATCCAACTTCTCAGATTCTTAGTCATTCCTCCTCTAAGCACCCCTTATTGTAGTTTTGGTACATCTCTTAATTTTCCTTTGGTCTCCACCTGAAGCCTCTGGTGACAGTATCCTGAAAATTGTTTACTACTCCTTGCGTTTGGTCCATTTCAGAGACCTTCACTGGGGCAACGTTCTGGTGAAAAAAACATCGGTCAGCACAATAAAGTACAAGCTTAATGGTTCAACTCGCCAGATTCCTACTCACAAAATTGAAGTGAACATCATAGACTACACACTGTCGCGGCTGGAAAAAGGTATGTCCAATGTACTGTAAGAGAAAGATGAAATGAAGTATATTATAAGCTTTTCTGTCTGACAACTCCTATTTGCCTAATATGTTCTTTGCACGAGCCACAGCAGCAGGCATAATTCCAATAATGATGGACAAATCTCTGAAATCAAGATTCTATGAAATAGGTTCTAACATCAAAGCATAACATTCATGTGCTACTATATATATATATATATATATATATATATATATATATATATATATATATATATATATATATCCATATAATTTTTATTTTGTTTGTTTTTTAGCTTGAATCTTTTCAAGATTCACATGCTTTGCATTATTCCATCATCTATTGGTTAGGTTTGGAATTCATTCATTCTTCTTTCTTTTTTTTTTTTTTCCACTGGTAACGTTGACAATTTGGTGTCTGTCTGTCGTATATGATGTCATACTTAGGCCCAAAAAGTGTCTGTGCACGGTCACCATCTTAAAATTATTTTTTCCACTCATTGTGTCTAAAAGCAAACTACAACATTTGATCAGCGAATGTTGAAACCCGGAGAAAAGAGAGAGAATAAACTAAATCAAGGGACACAAGGTGGAGCAGAAGACAGATAACCTCCAGAAATCCAGGTTTGTTCAGAGACTTCAACCATGCAGTTGGAGAATGCCCAGTTCGTGGTATGCAAAGGCTGTCCAGGCATGAAGCAGTCATTCATGAAGGAAAGGATGGCTGGGCAGACTAGGAATTCAGGTTTGAAGAAACCACATACTACCAACTGTAGAAGGATCAAGGAGCATTGAAAAGGGCACCGAAAGACACTGCCGTACTGAAAAGATGAGCGCACATTTGGGCCACTAGTTTGAGTCAATATTTTTGAACTCCGGGAACACACAACACACCAAAGTGCAGGTGGACCTAGCCAAAAAAAACACAGTTCTAAGACAAAGGATACCAAAGAGGACACACCTATGAATACTCTGTCCTGAAAGATGTTCAGGGGTGGCAGAGATCCAAAATGGAAGGGTATTGTGAGGCTGAAAAAAACACCCGGTCAGACAGAGAACACAGATGCTCAACATCAAAAGGCAAAGTTGAGCCTTGAAGCTGAAAGGGAGGCTCTTCAAAAAGAAAAAAAAAAGACCAACTCCAATGATTTAATAACGTTTTTTGAATCCCCTTAAAGTTCTCCAAAACAGCCAAAACAGAGGAGCAGTCAGAACGAAGAACAGGAGGATTTCCACCAAGAGGATGAGTAGGCAGTGTCAAAAGAACACCAAGAAGGGGATGCATGGAAAGATATAACTGCATACTCATCTGAGTAAGTATTTAAACTTTAGCCCTTGAGACTTTCACCGGTAGACAACCTCCTCCTTTATCACTACCTGATCAGAAGAGCTGAAGACACTTGCAGATGCTGTTAGAAGAAGACCATTCCGAAATTTGCTTCCACCTGTCCTCCTGGGGACACTGCTACCTGCATAGAAGAAGCAGTTCCTACCCATGCTGCCCCACACATTAGCCTGAGGAACAAGCATTGTCCAAGACATCAGCCTCAGGATAGAGATGTACAACCTGTCCAGCAAGGTATCAGTGTACATCAGCAACAACCACTGCTAGGGTTAGAACCAATTCATCCTCTTCCTCTCATCCACCACCAGACAAGAAGATTGACTTAGTAGGAGGTAAGATGGAAAGAACAGCACTCATGTAGTGGATTAAATATGATCTCCAGTGCCCTGGTCAACATGTATGGTCACCAACAAAAGGCGGAGATCAAAGAACTGATGCAGCACGTCCCTGACCAGAATAATAATGAGGGTAGAGTGTTTTATCCAGAAAGGGAAGAACATCACATGCCTGGAATCGGTACTTGATTCAGTAGACACTTGGACACTGCCAGCAGACAAATGTGTACTGCACCACCTTGAAGAGGTACACTTGGCTGAGGGTCTCTGGCTTCAAGCAAGAGGTTCAAGTCTCCATCATAAACATACCCTTCACTAGTGAGAGAGTCTGTTGAGTACAGTTGTCTATGACTGTCCTCGGGAAATGAAGAAAGATAATGACACAGCAATAGTGATGCATGCTTTTCCATTTAGAGGGTTTTTCAGAAAAAGAAACAACACCTAGCAGAAGGCTGATAGAGAGAAATGGCTTCCAACCCCGCCACCGCCTCCACCATTACCACAGCCTACTGCTACTCAATGAAAAGGTACATCATGGCTGTACTACCAATACCAGAGACAGCCCTTTTGGGGCAGGGCCTGAAGAAAAGGCCCAGCTATTAAAGGATCAGCAATGGCCTTTAAGTAACTCAGTAAGGTAAGACCGCCAACACCAGACAACAGAAGGGTGCAAACTATGGGGATTCTTTGAGCAGTGGAGAGAGGTACCCTCCGAGAAGTGGGTGTTAAATATGATAAAACATGTTTTTTGTGCAAAGAAAAAAATGTGAATGCAAGGACGAGGCTGGACAAAGGAGAAGAAAGCTCTTGCATTAGGAAAGGGGCTACTACAGAAACAACGTTTTTGACAGAGACTTCTATTCACAGACTCCTCACCTTTTAAATATTCCCCAGGCTTCAGACTGGATCTGGAAACGTTTCAGCAGTACCTCTGATCGCCTGCAGGTGGTGCGTGCAGTTCTGCAGTGATGAACAGAGCCTAAATATGCAACAGTCCAGCATACTAAGATTAGTTTATTTCTTTCTGCGCAACCAGACGCTGATTCAGGGCTCTCTCAGGTCTCTCAGAAATACATTACCTTGATATATCGAAAAATTTACTTAGTGTGCAAGCGATGTTAAATCTTAAAATGACTAGTTTTAGGTCTTGTGGGGACTGTCGCAAGCAAATGTCCACGACAGATCTCCAACAGATGACACTGGATGCCTGTGGCTGAGTCACAACTCGAAAGCTTGGGGTTACTGCACTTCGATAAACTTGAAGGCCACCCAGGACCACTAGGTGAAATTAACATGTCCAAGCATAATCACCTCTCCATTTGCATGAGCAGGAGCTAAGGCAGCACCATGGATCTCAATCTCACTCCATTTGTTGGCTTTGCATCCTTGCCAGCTCCCTCAGGCAAAACCTTGGGCTCCAAGGAGCAAGAGGCCTTCCACCTAAGGTAGCATTGGTGAGTTTGTTCTAGGCGCCAGTTGAATCCTTCAAACTCATTATCTCTGTCTTTAGTCCAAACCCTTCTCCAGCACCACAGTCCATGCCAGTCCCTGAGACTTGAACACTGATACTGAATCCATTGTCACCTAGCTAGTACTGTCCGATGACTGTTGAGACACCGCTTCCTCCACTTACTCTGCCGCATCCACAGGGAAGACAACTCACTCTACATACACTTTTCAGGACGAACTTGAATTTCTTTTATGATGTGTCTGATTTCACACAGATGTCAGTTGGTATGATGACTTGCAGGAGGTTAGTGGTCTTGGTACCTCCCTTGAAACAGGCCTTCTCTCAGCCCCTGGACCAGCCACAGAAAGGTCTGCTTCCTACACAATGGTAAGGCACAGTTGGCTAAAGCCCTTGACCTCCAGCTCCCCACCTTGGAGATAAAGGTGTGGAGCTGCTGTCCAGCTAGGGTAAATATCTACTGAGTCCCTTCTGCCATTTAATGAGGCCTTCGCAGATACCTTATTGGGAGCATTTGGCAAACCTTGCTCTGGTCTGCCAATCAGTTGCCACCTCTGTGATGCTATCACCGTGCCCCAAGCGATCATGCATTTTTTCCTCCGCACCCCTTCCTGGAAGCTTAGTGTGGTCCAAGTGTTTACAAACAAACCTAACAGTAGCATGTTTCCAGCCTCTCCCCCTGCTAGGAAGTCTAAATGTGTTGAAACCTTTGACAAATTATTTCTTTTTTCACCCACCAGCTTGATTCTTGCTGGAGTACTATTCTTACGCCCTTTAGGACTCATGGCCTAAGTCCTCCTAGGTGTCCCTGAAGATCTCCGGTCTGTCTTTGCCTAGGCCATTTAGGAAGGGCAAGATACTGCCAAGTTCATGATTCCTTGTGGCTTGGACCCACTAATTCCTTTGGGTGCACCATCTGCACCAGTGTTGCCATTCGCTGCCACACCTGGCTGCAGTCCACCTGTTCTTCAGGCAATGTCCAGTCATCCCTCAGGGACATGCCCTCCAATGGGACTCTCCTATCTGGGTACAAAGCTGACCTGCTCTCGAGTGGTTCCCCCCCACCCAACCGCTGCCAGTTGCATCAGCCATCCCGCTTCTTTTCCAGTTTCGACAGAGGTTCCCAGTACTGCCAGCCAATCCACCACACCCAGCTTGATGCCCCGCTATTTTGTAGCTGTAGTGCCTACCAGTCCTGTCAAAGTCAATGGGCTGCCCGGCCCTCTACCCGCATTGCAGACCCATCTACAAAACCCCTTTAGCATGCTCTTAGTGATGCACGACCACAAGGTGGGGGGCAGGATCCAGTGATTCTTGCCAGATTGGCAGACCATAACATCAGACAAGGTGGAACCTGCAAATTGTTTCAAATGGTTATGCCTGCACCTTGCTGTCTGCACTGCTGCACCTTCCACCGTCTCCCCAAAGACTGACGGAGGACTATCTTTTCATTCTGCAACATGAATTGCAAGCCCTTTTGGTCAAAGGGGCTATTGAGAGGGTGTCAGAAGTGACAAGTGTAGTGCCTATAGGTGCTAATCCATTTCGCTGACATCAGTTATTTTCTTTCTGCATCATCAGCTCAGATCCAGCGAGAGCTATATCTGTCTTTTTTGGGAACAACTTTGTTTGAATTGTTTGCTGACATCCTTTTGAGACCTTGTCTCCCAGTGTGCGAGGCTGTCACCCAAAAAAAACAGTGGAATTTAAAACTTGTGGTGTCAGTCACAGGCAGATGTCTATGACAGACATTCACTTGGTTTGCCTCTGATGCTTGGAGCCGGGCCACAACTCAAAGACCTGTGAGGACTGCCAGTGCCATGAACCCCAAGGTGTTGCTGGAATGCTCTCTGAAGCTCTTGGTTGCCCTGACGCTGGTCAACTCAATGGCGCAACAGGTCCCAGTTGCTTGGATGGTCCTGGACCCATTCATAGAGCCCTTCAAGGCGCTCATCATTGTGCTTAAAGTCGTTGGGTAAGTCTCTAAAAAAAAAATCAAAGAAGTCGAACCGGAGATTCTGGTTGCCCTGGCCCCCCCCCCTCCAAAGTTAACCATGGCGTGTTCCCTAACCCACCACTGGATAGGGAATCTGAATGGCTGGAGACCTTTGGCAAGAGGATTTTCTCTTCTGCCGGCCTTGCACTGTGGCTGATAAACACTGCATGCCTCTTGGGGTGAAACACCCACAGCGTTTTGGATTTGGTTGCTCAAGTGCTGCACATGGTGTTGGATGAGGGGCGAGTGTTTTGATCCAGGCTGTTACCTATGGCAAGGATGCAGCAAAGTTGACTATTCACTGCAGGCTGAATATAACTGACTTGCTAGGCAGAGCAATTGCATCATCAGTGGCACTCAGACGCCACACCTGGCTAAAATCTACTGGCTTTTCGGAGTATGTCCAGGCATCCCTTATAGACATATGCCCTTCAATTGCACCTGCCTCCTCAGTGATAAGGCAGATTCTGCGCTAGAGACTTCAAGAACATCTGTGCCACTGCCCTGCTCCTGGGTCGCTCCATGGCCCCTAATCATCCCTATGCTGCCTATCGCCCCTTCCGTGGCTACGGTAGGGGTTACCAGCCATGTTAATTCAGTCCGGCCTCTTTTGTCTACAGGCTTCCCAACCCTTTTGTGCCTGTAGCTCCATTAAACCTCTTAGGACACACAGACCTAGGTCTACCCAGTGCGCCAACAAACCCCCCTTCCCACCAGCCCCCACTTAGGCATTTGCAGTCTCAAAGCCCCTTTAGTTCTTCCTCTTACCATCCTGGGCACCCAGTGGCTAGCAGGATTCAACATCACCTGTCTTGCTAGCCGTCCATTACTGCAGGCAAGTGGGTACTTCACATTGTTCAGTGGGGTTACACCATCCCTTTCTTAGAAACCCCACCATCCTCAAACCAGCTGAGGCAGGGCCACCTCTCCCTGCACTGTCGGGAAGTAGATGCTCTTTTGGCCATTGGAACCATTGCGAGGGTGCCTGCATCAGAAGTAGGGTGTAGTTGCTATGCCCTGTACTTTCTGGTGCCCAAGAAGGACAAAGGCCTCTGCCCTATTATAGATCTGTGACCTCCAAACTTATTCTTGAAGCAGAAATTGAATAGGCTCACGTTGGTTCAGGTTCTGTCTGCCCTGGATCATTGAGACTGGATTGTAGTCCTGGACTTTCTGGTTTCCTATTCCCATATCCCGGCCTTGCCACAGGCATTACATGTGATTTACAGTGGGCCACAAGCATTTTCAGTTGGCTGTGCTCCCTTTTTACCTCTTAGATATCAACAAGGTAATGGCTGTGGTTTTAGCACAGCTGCAGTGGTCTGTGGGTTTAGTCCTTCTTTACGTTGATGACTGGCTTTTGAAAGCCGGCTCATCCCAGAGTGTCCGCTCCCACCACCAGACTAAGGTGGACCTCCTGCATTCGCTGGAGTTCACTATCAGCGTGCTGAAGTCATGCCTGACTCCCTCTCAGATGCTCCCTTTCATCTGAGCTATTCTGGACACAGTTCTGGGATATTCAGACTGACTCTGATGTTTCAACCCTTATCCTGTATTTATGTGAGACTGCTAGGGCTCAAGGGCTTCTGCATCCTTCTGGCAACATATGCCCACTGGCAGATGCGGGCTGCTCAGTGTGACCTGAAGTCTCAGTGGAGACAGCATCACTGAAATCTCTCCAACCTGATCCAGATATCGGAGGGAACTGCAAATGATTTGCAGTGGTGGCTGACGAACCAAGATTGGGTCAGCAGCAGAGCTCTCTGTCCAACCCAGAGATGACTGTTGTGACGGATGCATCACTCCTGGGTTGGAGCCGCCATCTGGGAGAGTGGGAGAGATCACTTTGGTCTCCGTTGGAGTCTCAGCTCCACCTCAACCTGTTGGAGTTGAGCAATTTGCCTGGCTTTAAAATGCTTTGTTTGTTTCCATTAAGGGGAGGCTGGTACAGGTGTTCCAGGATAATACCACCCCATGTGGTATTGAAACAAAAAAGGCAGGTTGGGGTAGTGGACCCTGTATCCAGAGGCCCAGCATCTATGGAATGGCTGGAACATCAGGACATATTCCTGGTGGTCCAACCTCTGGTGGGTTCTCTGAATGCTTGAACAGACAAGCTCCGCCAGTGAAAGCAGATCAGCAGTCTTGTCTCCATCTGGAGATGATGCAAGCTCTCTTCATTGACTGGCGAGAACTTTGGTTAGATCTATTTGGCACTGCTAAGAACATGCAATATCAGATCTTTTGTGCTTTGGAGTTTCCAAGTCAACTGTAACTCAGAGATGCTTTTAGTCTCAAGTGAAGTTCAGGCCTCCTGTACGCCTTTATGCCAGTAGCACTCATGTCCAGGGTTCTCAAGAAGATCAAGGCCAACTGGGCCCAAGTAATTCTTGTAGCTCCAGATTGGGCATGGAGAGTATAGTATCTCACGCTTCAGATCATGAGCATCTATCCTCTTTTCAGGTTGCCCTTTGGGAAGGATCTCCTGTCACAGGATAGAGTTCTGCCCCCAAATCTGTGCACGGCGTGCCTCAAGTGTGGGGATTGAGCAGCTGCAGTAAACAGTTTTTGACCTCCCTAAAATAGTCTGTGATGTAATTATGCAGCTAGACGTCTCTCAACCAAGACAGTATATGCCTGCCATTGCTACAAATTTGTGGCTTGGCTTGCTTCCAAAAATGTTTATCCCCTTTCTGTACCTTTGTCATACATTTTTTTGTTTGTTCTCTCGTTAGCCCAGCAAGGCTTTGCTTTAGGTGACATTTAAAGGATGTCTTTCGGCCATAACAGCATTTTTAAGGTTGCAGGATCAGCGTCCTCCCTGTTAAAGTCACCTCTTGTGACTAGTTTCCTAAAAAAGGCTACAACTTATCTTCCCTCCAAAACCCTTCATCATGCCCCAGTGAAACTTAAAACTAGGTCTGACCTTTCTGATGTGGTCACACTTTGAGTCCTTGCACATTTGTCACTATTCCTTCTGACCATTAAAACAGCTTTTCTATTGTCCTTTACATTGGTCAGATGGGTTTGTGAACTGCAAGTACTTTCTGTGCACCCTCCTTTTACCACTTGATTCCCAGAAAAACTTGTTTTGAGAACACGTGCCTCATTCCTGCCGATAGTGGTGATACCTTTTCACATAGATCCGACCCATGACATTGCCTACCTTCTTGGCTCTGCCTCACTCTTTCAAAGAGGAGGAGAGACTGAACCTCTGGGACCCTAAAAGAGCATTCTCGTTCTACATTGATCGTACTAAAGTGTACCGGGTGGGCGATCAACTCTTCATTGAGTTCGTTAAGAGGAAGAAAGGGCTTGTGTGCTCATTCCATCAGTGCCAAAGCTGCAAACACGGCATTAGCTTGTGGAGTTCTTGGCCTGGACATCTGTCTGGCGTCAACATTGGCATCTCCACACACATTTACCAAACACTACTGCCTGGACAGTCAGGTCCATCGTGATGGGGGCTTTGACTGTTCGGTCCTCCAAAACTTTGTGGTCTAAATCCCAAAGTGCTTGGGTGTCTATTCTAAGGTTAGGAATCAGATGAATCAAATTACTTATTTTCGGTAACGCTGTATCTGTTAGAGGCTTTAACTATTCCAGGTTCCTTATCAACCCTCCTATCCTCTCCACTCTGTGAACTAATTTCTCTGCATAGTGTAACCCTTCTAGGTCCGCCCGCCCCTCCCCGAGTTTCTGGGAGCTGGGGCTGCCTCTGCCCAATTGAAGGAGTTTTATGAGGCTATGCGCCTCATTTTTGGGCAGGCCAACCCCTCTACGGTGCTTTCGGGCTCAAAGGTTTCAGTCAGGGGGGCTTCGGGTTCGGCGCCGGCAACTCCGGCCACCGAAGTCCCCTCCGGATCCGCTCTCAGATCTGTACCAGCACCGGTCGTATCATTGAGACCTTCCCCACTGCCAGTTCGATTGTCGACTCTCCCAATGTCTGTGGTGTCCACCATTGGCATCGACCTGACGACTTGGAGTCGGACCGGCTTCGGCCAAAGCCGCTTCCTTCTTCGATGGGGTCTATTCACCCCAGGTTGGGTTCTGACTCTTTTTCTTACGGGTACGAATTCGGGAAAGTATTGGAGGGGCCCCTGGAGCCTTATGGATGATCCTAACTTGGACTGGGCACAGGAGTTGGGGGAGAGCACTGGTCTGGATACCTCTCCAGATGCTGGCATGCTGTCTTTTCTCCTGCTGTGGCTACGGTGGAGGGAGCAACTTACTCCATGGTGGTCAGTAGGGCGGCTGAGGTCCTTGGCCTTCAGCTGCCTACTGTTCAGGTCAGGTCTAATCTACTGACAGAGGTGCTTCAACCAGGGGCTTCCACATCTGAGCCTCTTCTTCCATTCTATGAAGCCCTCCTGTGAACAGGACTATCGCACACTGCCATCAGACCACCCTGAACGACCCTAAATTCCTGACCCAACACCCAACGCCTGAGCGCCTTGTCATCCAGGCATCCTCATCCTCGGGTGCATTCCCTTCTGCACCTCCAGATAGGGAATCAAAAAGGCTGGAACAATTTGGGAAGAGTATGTCTACTACCTCCAGTCTCACGCTGCTTTCAGTGAACAGCGCATGCCTTTGTGGGATACGGTTGCACAATTTCTGCTGCAGATACTGGAGAAGGGCCGTGATATTGTCTCCCAAGCTGTCACCGATGGGAGAGACGCGGCTCAGTTCACTATCAGATGTTGGCTGGACACAACTGACTCTCTAGGTAGATTGGTTGCGATGACAGGGGCCTGGAGGCGCCACGCCTGGTTACATACATCTGGTATCTCGGGGGATGTCCAATAGACTTATGAACATGCCCTTTGATGGCTCCCGTCTCTTTGGAGACAAGCCGGACCCAGCTTAGGGGAGGTTCAAGGACTCTTGGGCTACAGCTCAGGCTCTTGGCCTTTCCACTGCCCCTTGTTCCCAACAGACCACCTTTTGCCCCTTTCATGGCCACAGAAGTGGCTCCCTGTCACATCCCATTCCTAGCCACTGTGCCACCCATGCTGTTCAGCTGCTGCGTGGCCAGGGGCGTGGAATCCCATGTGGTCGTTGTGGGGGGCTGGCCTGGTTTGTAGTGGGTACCTGTAGGAAAGTACCATCTTGTCTGGCATTTTAACCCCATATTTCACCATATATATGTTGTTTTAGTGTATGTGTCACTGGGACCCTGCCAGCCAGGCCCCCAGTGCTCATAAGTGGGCAATGTATGTGTTCCCTGTGTGATGACTAACTGTCTCACTGAGGCTTTGCTAACCAGAACCTCAGTGGTTATGCTCTCTCTGCTTTCCAAATTGTCACTAACAGGCTAGTGACCAATTTTACCAATTCACATTGGCATACTGGAATACCCTTATAATTCCCTAGTATATGGTACTGAGGTACCCAGGGCATTGGGGTTCCAGGAGATCCCTATGGGCTGCAGCATTTCTTTTGCCACCCATAGGGAGATCTGACGATTCTTACACAGGCCTGCCACTGCAGCCTGAGTGAAATAACGTCCACGTTATTTCACAGCCATTTACCACTGCACTTAAGTAACTTATAAGTCACCTATATGTCTAACCTTTACCTGGTAAAGGTTGGGTGCTAAGTTACTTAGTGTGTGGGCACCCTGGCACTAGCCAAGGTGCCCCCACATCGTTCAGGACAAATTCCGCGGACTTTGTGAGTGTGGGTACACCATTACACGTGTGCACTGGACATACCTATGTACAGCGTCACAATGGTAACTCCGAACATGGCCATGTAACATGTCTAAGATCATGGAATTGTCACCCAATGCCATTCTGGCATTGGGGAGACAATTCCATGATCTCCTGAGTCTCTAGCACAGACCCAGGTACTGCTAAACTGCCTTTCCCGGGGTTTCACTGCAGCTGCTGCTGCTGCTGCCAACCCCTCAGACAGGTTTCTGGTGTCCAGCCAGGCTTGGCCCAGGAAGGCAGAACAAAGGACGTCCTCAGAGAGAGGGTGTTAAACCCTCTCCCTTTGGAAAAAGGTGTCAGGGCTGCGGAGGAGTAGCCTCCCCCAGCCTCTGGAAATGCTTTGATGGGCACAAATGGTGCCCATCTCTGCATAAGGCAGTCTACACCGGTTCAGGGATCCCCCAGCCCTGCTCTGGCGCGAAACTGGACAAAGGAAAGGGGAGTGACCACTCCCCCGACCTGCACCTCCCCTGGGAGGTGCCCAGAGCTCCTCCAGTGTGCTCCAGGCCTCTGCCATCTTGGAAACAGAGGTGCTGCTGGCACACTGGACTGCTCTGAGTGGCCAGGGCCAGCAGGTGAGGTCAGAGACTCCTTCTGATAGGCTCTTACCTGTGTTGCTAGCCTATCCTCCTTCCTAGGTAGCCAAACCTCCTTTTCTGGCTATTTAGGGTCTCTGCTTTGGGGAATTCTTTAGATAACGAATGCAAGTGCTCATCAGAGTTCCTCTGCATCTCTCTCTTCACCTTCTGCCAGAGGATCGACCGCTGACTGCTCAGGACGCCTGCAAAACCACAACAAAGTAGCAAAGACGACTATTGCAACCTTGTATCGCTGATCCTGCCGCCTTCTCAACTGTTTTCCTGGTGGTGCATGCTCTGGGGGTAGCCTGCCTCCTTCTTGCACCAGGAGCTCTGAAGAAATCTCCTGTGGGTCGACGGAATCTTCCCTCTGCAACCGCAGGCAACAAAAGACTGCATCACCGGTCCTCTGGGTCCCATCTCAGCACGACGAGCGTGGTCCCTGGAACTCAGCAACTCCGTCCAAGTGACTCCCACAGTCCAGTGACTCTTCAGTCCAAGTTTGGTGGAGGTAAGTCCTTGCCTCCCCACGCTAGACTGCATTGCTGGGTACCGCGTGATTTGCAGCTGCTCCGGCTCCTGTGCACTCTTCCAGGATTTCCTTTGTGCACAGCCAAGCCTGGGTCCCCGACACTCTAACCTGCAATGCACAACCTTCTGAGTTGTCCTCTGGCGTCGTGGGACTCCCTTTTGTGTCTTCGGGTGAGCTCTGGTTCACTCCTCTTCTAAGTGCCTGTTCTGGTACTTCTGCGGGTGCTTCCTGCTTCTGTGAGGGCTCCTTGACTTGCTGGGCGCCTCCTCTGTCTCCTCATCCAAGTGGCGACATCCTGGTCCCTCCTGGGCCACAGCAGCATCCAAAAACCCTAACCACGACCCTTGCAGCTAGCAAGGCTTGTTTGCGGTCTTTCTGTGTGGGAACACCTCCGCAAGCTTCTACACGACGTGGGACATCCATCCTCCAAAGGGGAAGTTTCTAGCCCTCTTCGTTCTTGCAGAATCCACAGCTTCTACCATCCGGTGGCAGCTTCGTTGCACCCTCAGCTGGCATTTCCTGGGCATCTGCCCAATCTCGACTTTGTCGTGACTCTTGGACTTGGTCCCCTTGTTCCACAGGTACTCTCGTCCGGAAATCCACTCTGGTTGCATTGCTGGTGTTGGTCTTTCTTGCAGAATTCCCCTATCACGACTTCTGTGCTCTCTGGGGAATATAGGTGCACTTTACACCTACTTTTCAGGGTCTTGGGGTGGGCTATTTTTCTAACCCTCACTGTTTTCTTACAGTCCCAGCGACCCTCTACAAGCTCACATAGGTTTGGGGTCCATTCGTGGTTTGCATTCCACTTTTGGAGTATATGGTTTGTGTTGCCCCTATACCTATGTGCTCCTATTGCAATCTACTGTAATTCTACATCGCTTGCATTACTTCCTTTTGCTATTACTGCATATTTTTGGTATTGTGTACATATATCTTGTGTATATTTGGCATCCTCATACCAAGGGTACTCACTGAGATACTTTTGGCATATTGTCATAAAAATAAAGTACCTTTATTTTTAGTATATCTGTGTATTGTGTTTTCTTATGATATTGTGCATATGACACCAGTGGTATAGGAGGAGCTTTGCATGTCTCCTAGTTCAGCCTAAGCTGCTCTGCTATAGCTACCTTCTATCAGCCTAAGCTGCTAGAAACACCTCTTCTACACTAATAAGGGATAACTGGACCTGGTACAGAGTGTAAGTACCCCTTGGTACCCACTACAAGCCAGGCCAGCCTCCTACATTGGTCGTGCAGCGGTGGGATAAGTACTTGTAACTACTTACCACTTTGTCATATTGTACTTTTCATAAGAGAAAAATATACAAAACAAGTTCAGTGTATGTACACCTAACCAAAATGTTTTGCTATTCTTCTCTTACACTATCTGCTAAGTGCTGAAAAGTACCTCTAAACTTTCAAAAAGTTTCTAAAAAGTTGAAAAAGTTTTTTTCTGTTTCCTTAAAAAGTCCTGAAACTTTTTCTTTCTTTTATCTGTCCCTAAACCTTTTTCTATTATGTCTGATGTAGGACCTTCTCTTGATCTGGTCAGCTCAGCTTATATGGACCACCTTAACTGGAAGGGTTTGAGGAGTCTCCTCATTGATAGAGGTTTAGGGGTATGGGAGAATCCCTCTAGAGAATTGTTATCTAACATGCTTATTGAGAATGATAAGGCCTTAGCTGGCACATCCATTGAGAAGTTAGGAGATGGTTCACACTCTGACTCAGGGGGACCCCTAATAAGAGTGTTAGACGGTGATCTTCCCAACCTGCCCCTTAGCAGACCACCTAGCATAGCTGGTACTAATGTGAGCTCTCATCACAGTAGGGATGTTATTCCTGCAGGCCAGGTTGTTAGGGTGCCAACTGTTAGGGACAGGTCTCCCTCTGTTCATTCACATCATTCTTCTGTGTCAAAGCATGCCCGACCCACCCACCCTGATGGCAGAATGTTAGAAAGGGAACTCAATAGATTGAGAGTGGAAGAGTCCAGGCTGAAGCTTAAACAGCAACAGCTGGCTCTAGACAGGGAATCTTTAAACTTAGAAAAAGAAAGACAGAGGTTGGGTTTTGACCCCATGGTGGCAGCAGCAGTATTCCAGATAGTAATTCTGTAAAAGAGCATGATTCTAGGAATCTGCATAAGATAGTTCCCCCTTACAAGGAGGGGGATGACATTAACAAGTGGTTTGCTGCACTTGAGAGGGCCTGTGTTGTACAGGGGGTCCCTCAAAGGCAGTGGGCTGCTATCCTATGGCTATCTTTCAGTGGAAAGGGTAGGGATAGGCTCCTTACTGTGAAGGAAAGTGATGCCAATAATTTTACAGTTTTGAAGAATGCACTCTTGGATGGATTTGGTTTAACCACTGAATAATACAGGATTAAGTTCAGAGAAACCAGAAAAGAGTCCTCACAAGACTGGGTAGACTTTGTTGACTATTCAGTGAAGGCCTTGGAGGGGTGGTTACATGGCAGTAAAGTTTCTGACTATGAAAGCCTGTATAATCTGATCCTGAGAGAGCATATTCTGAATAACTGTGTGTCTGATTTGTTACGCCAATATCTAGTGGACTCAGATCTGACCTCTCCCCAAGAATTGGGAAATAAGGCAGACAAATGTGTCAGAACAAGAGTGAACAGAAAAGTTCATACAGGGGATGACAAGGATGGCAAGAAGAAGGATGGTAAGTCTTCAGACAAGGGTGGGGACAAATCTACAAATGAGTCTTCATCAGGCCCACAAAAACACTCTGGTGGGGGTGGTGGGTCCAAATCCTCTTCTAATCAAGTAAAGAAACCATGGTGCTATTTATGTAAAATAAAAGGCCATTGGACAGCTGATGCCAGTTGTCCAAAGAAAAGCAACAAGCCTCCCACTACCACAACACCTACTGCTACACCTAGTGCCCTTAGTAATAGCAGTGGTGGTGGGAGCAAACCTACTAATAGCAAATCCAAGGGAGTAGCTGGGCTCACTTTTGGTAATTTAGTTGGGGTTGGTCTTGTTAGGGAGACCACAGAGGCTGTGCTAGTCTCTAAAGGTGCCATTGATTTGGCCACCTTGGTTGCTTGTCCCCTTAATATGGATAAGTACAAGCAACTTCCCCTAATAAATGGTGTTGAGGTTCAGGCCTACAGGGACACATGTGCCAGTGTTACCATGGTAATAGAGAAACTGGTACACCCTGAACACCACCTACTTGGTCACCAGTACCAAGTGACAGACGCTCATAACAGCACTCTTAGCCACCCCATGGCTGTTGTGAATCTCAACTGGGGGTGGTTACTGGTCCAAAGAAAGTTGTGGTTGCCTCAGATTTACCTGTAGACTGTCTACTAGGGAATGATTTAGAGACATCAGCTTGGGCAGAAGTGGAGTTGGAGGCTCATGCAGCAATGCTGGGCATTCCTGGGCATATTTTTGCTTTAACCAGGACTCAGGCCAAAAAGCAAAATGGACAGGGTGACTTCGATCCTGGAACAATGGACCAAGTGCTCCGTAAAGCTATGGTTAGTAAGGGTAAATCCCTACCCACTATCCCTCCCTCTACAGATGATTCAACTTCTGAGGAAGAAGAATTTCCCCCCTGTGAAGAACCTTTACCAGAGGAGCTAGAAGCAGACACTGCTGAGCTTTTGGGTGGAGGGGGGCCTGCCAGGGAGGAGCTGAGTGTGGCACAGCAAACCTGTCCCACATTAGAGGGTCTAAGACAGCAAGCTGTCAAACAGCAAAATGGGGATGTCAGTGACTCACATAGAGTTTACTGGGAGGACAACCTCTTGTATACAGAGGCAAGGGACCCAAAACCTGGAGCAGCCAGGAGATTGGTCATGCCCCTGCAATACAGAGAGTTCCTCCTAACTCTGGCACACGACATTCCCTTGGCTGGACATTTAGGGCAAATTAAAACATGGGAAAGGCTTGTCCCCCGTTTCATTGGCCTAGGATGTTCGAGGACACATAATACTTTTGTAAGTCCTGTGTGACCTGCCAAGCCAGTGGCAAGACTGGTGGCACACCAAAGGCTCCCCTTATTCCACTGCCTGTGGTTGGGGTTCCCTTTTGAAAGGGTAGGGGTTGACATAGTTGGCCCCCTTGACCCTCCTACTGCTTCAGGCAATAGGTTTATCTTGGTGGTAGTGGACCATGCCACAAGATATCCTAAAGCAATTCCTCTAAGGACCACTACAGCACCTGCAGTGGCAAAAGCCCTCCTGGGAATCTTTTCCAGGGTGGGTTTCCCAAAAGAGGTGGTATCAGACAGGGGTAGCAACTTTATGTCTGCATACTTGAAGGCCATGTGGAAGGAATGTGGTGTAACATACAAATTCACTACACCTTATCATCCACAAACAAATGGACTGGTAGAGAGGTTTAATAAAACTCTCAAAGGAATGATAACGGGACTCCCTGAAAAACTCAGGAGGAGATGGGATTTCCTGTTACCTTTCCTCCTTTTTGCTTACAGGGAGGTACCTCAGAAAGGAGTGGGCTTCAGCCCCTTTGAACTCGTATTTGGGCACCCTGTAAGAGGTCCTCTAACACTTGTAAAGGAGGGTTGGGAACAACCTTTAAAAGCTCCTAAGCAAGACATAGTGGATATGTACTTGCCTAAGATCCAGAATGGCTGAGTACATGAAAAAGGCCAGTAAAAACCTTCAGGCCAGCCAAGAGCTCCAAAAGCAATGGTATGACCAGAAGGCTGTTCTGATTCAGTACCAACCAGGACAGAAGGTGTGGGTCTTGGAGCCTGTGGCCTCAAGAGCACTCCAAGACAAATGGAGTGGACCCCACATCATTGTTGAAAAGAAGGGAGAAGTCACCTATTTGGTTGACTTGGGCACTGCCAGGAGTCCCCTTAGGGTGATTCATGTCAATCGCCTAAAACCCTACTATGACAGGGCTGATCTCACCCTGCTCATGGCAACAGATGAAGGACAGGAAGAAGAGAGTGACCCTCTCCCTGATCTCTTCTCTTCCACAGAACAAGATACTCTGGTGGAAGGTGTAGTTTTGGCAGACTGTCTTACTACTGAGCAGAAAGACCACTCCATAAATCTCCTGGGTCAGTTTTCTGAACTCTTTTCTACTGTGCCAGGCACCACTTCTTGGTGCCTGGCACAGTACTGGAGACAGATACTGGAGACAGCATGCCTGTCAAAAGTAAGATCTATAGGCAGCCTGACCATGTCAGAGCCTGCATAAAACAAGAGGTTCAGAAAATGCTTGAACTGGGAGTGGTTGAACACTCTGATAGCCCATGGGCCTCTCCTGTGGTGCTTGTATGTAAACCTCACTCAAAAGATGGGAAAAGAGAGATGAGGTTTTGTGTAGATTAGAGGTCTCAACCACGTAACAAAAACTGATGATCACCCTATACCCAG
Source organism: Pleurodeles waltl (assembly GCF_031143425.1). Lineage (NCBI taxonomy): Eukaryota > Metazoa > Chordata > Amphibia > Caudata > Salamandridae > Pleurodeles > Pleurodeles waltl. The sequence continues at coordinate 586,550,482 of NC_090451.1, forward strand.
GGCAGATGAGCTCATAGATACACTAGCATCTGCCAAGTATCTAAGCACCTTTGATTTGACTGCAGGGTATTGGCAGATCAAGTTATCAGAGGATGCTAAAGCAAAAACTGCATGTTCGACTATTGGAGGGCACTACCAATTCACAGTAATGCCCTTTGGTTTGAAAAATGCCCCTGCCACTTTTCAGAGGTTGGTGAATACAGTCCTGCAAGGGTTGGAGGCTTTTAGTGCAGCATATCTAGATGATATAGCTGTCTTTAGCTCCACCTGGGATGATCACCTGGTCCACCTGTGGAAAGTTTTGGAGGCCCTGCAAAAGGCAGGCCTCTCTATCAAGGCCTCATAGTACCAGATAGGGCAGGGGAAAGTGGTTTATCTGTGACACCTGGTAGGTGGAGAACAGATTGCACCACTTCTGGGGAAAATCCAAACTATCATAGATTGAGTTCCCCCTACAACTCAGACCCAGGTGAGAGCCTTCTTAGGCCTCACTGGGTATTACAGGAGGTTCATTAAGAACTATGGCTCCATTGCCGCCCCACTTAATGACCTCACCTCCAAGAAAATGCCTAAAAAGGTACTGTGGACAGCTAGCTGTCAGAAGGCTTTTGAGGAGCTGAAACAGGCCATGTGCACTGCACTTGTCCTAAAAAGCCAATGTTACTCCAAGTAATTAATTGTTCAAACTGATGCATCTGAATTAGGGGTAGGGGGGCATTCTTATCACAACTCAATTCTGAGGGCCAGGATCAACCTGTTGCTTTTATCAGTAGGAGGTTGACCCCTAGAGAAAAGCGTTGGTCTGCCATAGAGAGGGAGGCCTTTGCTGTGGTCTGGGCACTGAAGAAGTTGAGGCCATACCTGTTTGGCACTCACTTCATTGTTCAGAGAGACCACAAACCTCTACTTTGGCTAAAACAAATGAAAGGTGAAAACCCTAAATTGTTGAGGTGGTCCATATCGCTACAGGGAATGGACTATACAGTGGAACATAGACCTGGGAGTACCCACTCCAATGCAGATGGACTCTCCAGATATTTCCACTTAGACAATGAAGACTCAGGTCATGGCTAGTCTTATTGTCCTTCGTTTGGGGGGGGGGGGGGGGGGGGGGGTGTAGGAAAGTACCATCTTGCCTGGCATGTTACCCCCATATTTCACTGTATATATGTTGTTTTAGTGTATGTGTCACTGGGACCCTGCAGGGCCCCAGTGCTCATAAGTGGTCCCTGTATGTGTTCCCTGTGTGATGCCTAACTGTCTCACTGAGGCTCTGCTAACCAGAACCTCAGTGGTTATGCTCTCTCTGCTTTCCAAATTGTCACTAACAGGCTAGTGACCAATTTTACCAATTCACATTGGCATACTGAAACACCCTTATAATTCCCTAGTATTTGGTACTGAGGTACCCAGGGTATTGGGGTTCCAGGAGATCCATATGGGCTGCAGCATTTCTTTTGCCACCCATAGGGAGCTCTGACAATTCTTACACAGGCCTGCCACTGCAGCCTGAGTGAAATAACGTCCACATTATTTCACAGCCATTTACCACTGCACTTAAGTAACTTATAAGTCACCTATATGTCTAACCTTTACCTGGTAAAGGTTGGGTGCTAAGTTACTTAGTGTGTGGGCACCCTGGCACTAGCCAAGGTGCCCCCACATCGTTCAGGGCAAATTCCCCAGACTTTTGAGTGCGTGCACGCGTGCACTGGACATAGGTCACTACCTACGTACAGCGTCACGATGGTAACTCCGAACATGGCCATGTAACATGTCTAAGATCATGGAATTGTCACCCCAAGTCTCTAGCACAGACCCGGGTACTGCCAAACTGCCTTTCCCGGGGTTTCACTGCAGCTGCTGCTGCTGCTGCCAACCCCTCAGACAGGTTTCTGCCCTCCTGGGGTCCAGCCAGGCTTGGCCCAGGAAGGCAGAACAAAGGACTTCCTCAGAGAGAGGGTGTTACACCCTCTCCCTTTGGAAAAAGGTGTCAGGGCTGGGGAGGAGTAGCCTCCCCCAGCCTCTGGAAATGCTTTGATCGGCACAGATGGTGCCCATCTCTGCATAAGCCAGTCTACACCGGATCAGGGATCCCCCAGCCCTGCTCTGGCGCGAAACTGGACAAAGGAAAGGGGAGTGACCACTCCCCTGACCTGCACCTCCCAGGGAGGTGCCCAGAGCTCCTCCAGTGTGCTCCAGACCTCTGCCATCTTGGAAACAGAGGTGCTGCTGGCACACTGGACTGCTGAGTGGCCAGTGCCAGCAGGTGACGTCAGAGACTCCTTCTGATAGGCTCTTACCTGTGTTGCTAGCCTATCCTTCTTCCTAGGTAGCCACCTTCTGCCAAAGGATCAAGCGCTGACTGCTAAGGACGCCTGCAAAACCACAACAAAGTACCAAACACGACTACTGCAACCTTGTATCGCTGATCCTGCCACCTTCTCGACTGTTTTCCTGGTGGTGCATGCCCTGGGGGTAGCCTGCCTCCTTCTTGCACCAGGAGCTCTGAAGAAATCTCCCGTGGGTCGACGGAATCTTCCCCCTGCAACCACAGGCAACAAAAGACTGCATCAACGGTCCTCTGGGCCCCCTCTCAGTTCGACAAGCGTGGTCCCTGGAACTCAGCAACTCTGTCCAAGTGACTCCCACAGTCCAGTGACTCTTCAGTCCACGTTTGGTGGAGGTAAGTCCTTGCCTCCCCACGCTATACTGCATTGCTGGGTACCGCATGATTTGCAGCTGCTCCGGCTCCTGTGCACTCTTCCAGGATTTCCTTCGTGCACAGCCAAGCCTGGGTCCCCGACACTCTAACCTGCAGTGCACAACCTCCTGAGTTGTCCTCCAGCGTCGTGGGACTCCCTTTTGTGTCTTCGGGAGAGCTCCGGTTCACTCCTCTTCTAAGTGCCTGTTCCGGTACTTCTGTGGGTGCTGCCTGCTTCTGTGAGGGCTCCCTGACTTGCTGGGCGCCCCCTCTGTCTCCTCATCCAAGTGGCGACATCCTGGTCCCTCCTGGGCCACAGCAGCATCCAAAAACCCTAACCGCGACCCTTGCAGCTAGCGAGGCTTGTTTGCGGTCTTTCTGCATGGGAACACCTCTGCAAGCTTCTATACGACGTGGGACATCCATCCTCCAAAGGGGAAGTTTCTAGCCCTCTTCGTTCTTGCAGAATCCACAGCTTCTACCATCCGGTGGCAGCTTCGTTGCACCCTCAGCTGGCATTTCCTGGGCATCTGCCCACTCTCAACTTTGTTGTGAGTCTTGTACTTGGTCCCCTTGTTCCACAGGTACTCTTGTCCGGAAATCCACTTTGGTTGCATTGCTGGTGTTGGTCTTCCTTGCAGAATTCCCCTATCACAACTTCTGTGCTCTCTGGGGAATATAGGTGCAATTTACACCTACTTTTCAGGGTCGTGGGGTGGGCTATTTTTCTAACCCTCATTGTTTTCTTACAGTCCTAGCAACCCTCTACAAGCTCACATAGGTTTGGGGTCCATTCGTGGTTCGCATTCCACTTTTGAAGTATATGGTTTGTGTTGCCCCTATACCTATGTGCTCCTATTGCAATCTACTGTAATTCTACATCGCTTGCATTACTTCCTTTTGCTATTACTGCATATTTTTGGTATTGTGTACATATATCTTGTGTATATTTGGCATCCTCATACCGAGGGTACTCACTGAGCTACTTTTGGCATATTGTCATAAAAATAAAGTACCTTTATTTTTAGTATATCTGTATATTGTGTTTTCTTATGATATTGTGCATATGACACCAGTGGTATAGTAGGAGCTTTGCATGTCTCCTAGTTCAGCCTAAGCTGCTCTGCTATAGCTACCTTCTATCAGCCTAAGCTGCTAGAAACACCTCTTCTACACTAATAAGGGATAACTGGACCTGGTACAGAGTGTAAGTACCCCTTGGTACCCACTACAAGCCAGGCCAGCCTCCTACAGTACCTAAGGTACTTGCACTTTATGCCAGGTCCAGTTATCCCTTATTAGTGAAATGTAGGCAGCGTCTAGCAGCTTAGGCTGTCTAGAGGTAGCTGTAGCAGAGCAGCCAAGGCTGAGCTAGGAGACATGCAAAGCTCTTGCAATACCACTATAGTCACACAGTAAGTATACACAATAAGAGACAATACTCAGCGTTACCAAAAATAAATGTACTTTATTTTAGTGACACAAGGCCAAAAATATCTTAGAGGCTATACTCCCCTAGGAGATAAGTATTATACACAATATATACACTAGTAACACTACACTAGTAACCAAAATCAGGTAAGTAAACAGTCATAGAATAGTGCAAAAAGTGAAAAACGCAATAGATGCAATGAGCCTAGGGGCAACACAAACCATATACTAAGATAGTGGAATGTGAATGTCGAATTCCCCCCTAGGCAAGTGTAGTGTGTAGAGGGGTGCTGGTAGTGTAAGAAAACACCAAAGGTAAGTAAAGTACCCCACCTCAGAGCCCGGGAAAGCAGGAGTAAAGTACAGGAAGTTTCTTCAGAAACACACTATAAGTCGTGATTAAGAATTACGCAAGAACCAAGCAAGACTGCAAGGAACCAACGGTGGATTCCTGTACCTGAAGACCTGTGGAGAGAGGAGACCAAGTCCAGGAAGAACAGGAGCCCCTGCCAACCTGGAAGAAGGTGCAAAAGTGTATTCTCCGGTTAGAAGAAGCGTACAGAAATGCACCAAGGAAGATAGCTGCAGGTTTCTGCTTGATACAATAGATGTCCCACGTTGAGTTGTTGGATACAAGCTGTTTGTGTCGCTGGATTCCGCCAACAAGCCTTGGTTCAAGCAAATATGCGTTTTGTGTCAAAGAAATGCTGCGCAGGCCAAGGAGGGACCTGGGGGTCTCTGCTCAGACTGAGGAGAAAGAGGGGGCTCTCAGCACTTCAGAGAGCCCTCAGAAGACCAGGCAGCACCAACAGGAGTCCCAGGACACGGGGACAAAGAAGTTACAAAGTGTGGTCATCGCAGCACTACACAGGAGGATCGGATCCCACGCTGCCAGAGAACAACTTACAGAACTGTGCATTGCAGGATAGACTGCTGGGGACCTAGGCTACGCTGTGCTCGAAGAACTTTTGGAAGAAGTGCACAGAAGCCCAAGGAGCTGCAATGGACGCAATGCACAGGGGTACTGTCTGGCACAGGGAGGCAAGCCTTTACCTCCCCCAAATTTGGACAGCTGGACCTTTGGACAGTCAGAATCACTTCAGTCTACCACCTTTGTTCCAGGGATCACGCTTGTCGACAGGAGAGGAGTCCCAGAGTACTGGTCATCGTCGCAGAAGGTTGCCTGCTGAGGCAGGGAAGTGACTCTGTCACTCCACGGGAGATTCCTTCGGTTCTTTGGTGCAGGGTGAAGAAAGGCAGTCCTCCGAGCGTGAACACCTTGGAAACTGTTGCAGTTGTTGGCTGGAGCTGAAGTTGCAGGTCACAGTAGCCTCCTAGATACTTTTTTGCAGTTACAGCAATTCCTGGAGCAGTCTGCGGTTGCTCTGATGGTCAGAAGCTAAAGCAGAGGATGCCGAGGAGTCCTGGTGGAGTCTTGTAAATCGCATCTGAGGGAACACCCAGAGGAGAGACCCTTCATAGCCCTGAGAGGAGGATTGGCTACCTAACCAGGTATGCACCTATCAGGAGGGATCTCTGACATCACCTGCTGGCACTGGCCACTCAGATGCTCCCAGAGGGTTCCCACACCGTGAAATCCAAGAAGGCTAATGCCAGGGACAGCCTTCTCTCTTTAAGTCTTCTATTTTTAGTCTATTCCTTATGGGTCTCATCCATTTGTTTTCTCCCACTCTTCTTATTATGCCTCAGTGGGACCTCAATCTTGCGTTTACTTTCTTAATGTGTACTCCCTTTGAGCCAATGCGCAATTGTCCCTTATGGCTCCTCACTTCCAAGACTGTTTTTCTTGTTGCCATCACTTCTGCTTGCAGAGTTAGTGAGCTTCAGGTTCTTTCGTCTATGCCCTCATACTTGGCTGTGCACCCTGACGAAGTGGTGTTACACACTAAGGCTTTCTTCCTTCCCAAAGTCGTTACACCTTTTCATGTAGGCCAGTCCATCACTTTGCCTACCTTTTTACGCACATCCTTCTCATGAGGAGGAGAGACTCCACCATCTCGATCCAAAAAAAAGTGTTGGTGTTCTATTTCAATTGACTAAAGATTTCCAGGTGGGCGATCAACTCTTTGTTGGATATGTGGGTGAGAGGAAGGGAAGGTGGTGCAAAAACGCACCATCTCTCGATGGGTACTTCTTTGCATCAAGATGTGCTATGCTTTGGCTAAGAAGCAACCCCCTAAAGGCTTGCGCTTTCATTCCACCAAAGCAACTTCTGCATCCACTGCGTTAGCACACGGAGTTCCTGCCCTGGATATCTGCCAGGCAGCTACGTGGGCATCCTTGCACACGTTTACTAAACATTACTGCCTGGTCAGTCAGGTCCGTCGGGATGGCTGCTTTGGTTATTCAGTCCTGCAGGACTTTCTAGTATGATCATGGTTTGCAGCCCACCTCCGAGGAAGGCAGTGCTTGGGTATCTATTCTAAGGTAAGGAATCTGCAACTAGAAGTCTCTACCAGATGTACAAATTACTAACCTTTGGTAACGTTATATCTGGTAGAGACATATTCTAGTTGCAGATTCCTTACTGACCCTGCCATCCTCCCCTCTTGCGAACTGATTTCTAAGGAAGGGCTTCCATATTCAGGGCCTTCGCTCTGGCGCACCAATTTCAGTGTTCATCGCAGCTCTGCACTTTGGCGTGGAAAATTGTGAAAAGAAACTGATGTCACTGCGCCGAGGCGGCCTCTATGTACTAAGCGTGTGGAGTCGACTGATGCCACCTACTGACGCGCAAGGGTATTGCTCAAAGAAAAAATCTCCGGATCCGGTCTGACACCTGGGCGAATTCTAAGATAAGGAATCTTCAACTAGAATATCTCTCTACCAGATATATGGTCACTGAAGGTATGTAACTTATACGTCAACAAGTTGTACACTACTTTCTTCCCAGACAAACTGACTCAGTGGACTCAGACATCCTTTCTGTTAGAAGTTGTGATGCCATTTCACGTCAACCAAACCATCACCTTACCAGCGTTCTATTCTCCGCTTCACTTCTCTAAGGGAGGGAGAGGCCCCATCGCTAGTACCACCAAAAAGCACTGAACTTCTACATAGATTAGAAAACAGACCACCGGATGGACGGTCATCTCTCTGTGGGGCTCGCTGGAGCGAAAAAAGGCAAGGTTGTGCAGTAAAGAAGCACCTCCTATTGTATCGTGCTTTGCGTTATGATCTGCTACACATTGGCCAAAAAGCTGCATCCAAAAGAACTGCGTACTCATTCTGCCAGGGCTAGTGCTGCTACAACCACCTCATCACATGGAGTCGCGGTTCCAGACATTTGCCCCGGAGGATATGTGGGCATCCCTCTATATGTTCCCTCACAGAGCACTACTGTCTGGACAATCATGTCTACCAGGAAGGGTATTTCATCCGCTCGACTCTTCAGGACATTCTGGTTTGAGCCCATTCACAGCCAACATCCATTTTGGTACTGCTTTGGTATCTATTCAGAAGTTGAGGAATCTTTGGCTTGAAGTCTTTATCAGAAGATCAAATGACTTAACTTAGGTAACACTCTTTCTGGTAGACAACAGATTCCTCGCAAACCCTCCCCTTTCTATCATTCAAACTTATCCAGTAATAGGATCCCAAATCTAGGAATCAGCTCATTGGTCATGCCAGTTTGATTGTGGGGCACTGCGTCTAGGGGTGTGTACAGCCTCTAAAACATGGGTACTCGCAAACATTTTCCTGGGGGCCAGAGAGTTTGGTCTTTGATGTGACCGAGGGCCGCACTGATGGCAGCAGGGTGTCGGTTAAGGGTTTGCAGAAAGGTGGGTGTAGGGTAAAAAAAGCATATATTTCTAGTGTCTGAATAGCACAACATGAAACCATTAACTGGGGAATAATCACAGCTTCTCCACTTAACCAAACTGTGGGATCCTAAGCAAATGTTTTATTTCACTTTCCCTGCTTTTTGTTCATTATCACATGAGGACCTCGCATGACTTCAGGATGTGTGCTGTACAAAACCTTCTTGTGTTTGATTTAATAAACTATAATATTTTTGTGTAATTGAAACCTAGGCCACCCAAAGAGTGCACATAGCTGACTTGCCTCTTAGCTCATCAAAGGCATTGTTGTCGGGGTGGGGGATGGGGGAGAGAGTGTTTCTAAATTCTGATTAGAAAATTATCACTTTGAAAAAATATATTTCTTCAATGCAGTGATATAATCTGGTGTACTAAGGTGAAGTTACTGCGTGTTAATGAAATACACTTAAATTTTTAGCAGACTTGATCATGCTTTTCCATTTTTGCTTCGAATATTTCTTTAAAAATGGAGGTGTTTCCGATGTTACTTTGTACAGAACACTCTGTTATCTCTTTTCTTTACCTTCAACTCACCTTAAATAAATGCTTGCCTGTTTATTTAAATTTTTTAAATATTAGTGCTGAGTCTAGTAAGAGCAGCCCAGTGCCGCTGGGCTGCATGTAAATCTCAGGAGGGCCGTACTATGTGTATCATTGCTCTAAAGCAATTCCAGTGCAGTTGTGTGCCTTCTCCCCAGTGGGCTGTGGTCTGATGATTCAGCCACTGTCCTGGATCTCAGGGCGGATGACTCAGAGACTGTTGGGGCTCATGGACACCCGCATCCGGCTGGTCAAGCACACCAGATGATGTTTGTGGGTTCTCGAGTGGGATCTGAAGAACCAGTGAATTTCATCAGGGGGCTCTGACCAGTTGTGTAGATTTTGAAAGAAACTGCAAAAAGATCTGCAGTAGTGGCTGCTGGATCACGATTGGGTCAGCGGCAGTGTAGGAGGCTGGCCTGGTTTGTTGTGGGTACCTTGGGTACTTAAACCATATACCAGGTCCAGTTACCCCTTATTAGTGAACTAGTAGTGTTCTAGCAGCTTAGGCCGAAAGAGGTAGCAATAGCAGAGCAGCTTAGGCTGAACTAGGAGACATGCAAAGCTCATGCATTACCACTTATAGTTACACAGTACTTATACACAAGTAAAGACCATACTCAGTGTTAACAAAAATATAGGTATTTTTTTGGGTGACACAGTACCAAAAATATCCTAGCGAAAATACCCCTTCTGGAGGTAAGTATTGTACACAATATATACACTAAACCCCAAAATTAGACAAGTAAATAGTCATAAAACAATGCAAACAGTAGGACATTCTATAGAATGCACTGAGAGAAAATAGGTCTAGGGTCAACACAAACCATATACTAAGAAAGTGGAATGCGAATCACGAGTTCCCCCCTAGACGAGTGTAGTGTGTGCAGAATCGCTGGGAGAGTAAGAAAACAGTAAAAGTAAGTAAATTACCCCACCCCAGAGCCCAGAAAAGCAGGAATCAAGTAATGCAAGTTTCCTTAGAACACACTACACCCCGTTTTGGGGATTTTGCAGCAGCCAACCAAGTCTGCAAAGAACAACTGCTGGATTATTGGACCTGAAGACCTGCAAGAGAAGGGGACCAAGTCCAGAAGTCGAAAGAGGTTCCAGGAAGGACAGGAGTCCCTGCCAACCCAGAAGAGGGTGCAAAAGAAGAGTCCCCGGTTAGTTGAAGACTGCAGGAATGCACCCTAGGAAGATGACAGCGGGTTCCTGCGTGATGCAAAAGATGTCTCACGGTTTGAAGATCGTTGCAGACAAGATTTCGTGTTTGAAGTCGCCAACAAGCCTTGGCTACGACAAAAGTGCGTTTTGTGTCAAAAAGGTCTCGGATGGACCCAGGAGGCACCTGGGGGCCTCAACTCTGTGTGAGGAGGAAGAGGGGACTCTCCGCACTTTAGAGAGCCCTCAGGATGCCAGCCAGCACCCCCAGGAGTCGCAGGATCCGGGTTCAAAGGAGGTGCAAAACGCGGTTGATGCAGCACAACAAAAGAAGGTCCCACGGTGCTGGAGAACAATTCAGCGAGTTGAGTGTCGCAGGATGGAGTGCTGGGGACCTGGCCCAGGCTGTGCACAAAGGAATTTAGCAAAGAGTGCACAGAGGCCTCAGGATGCAAAGAAGACACACTTCACAGATGTACCCTCGCTCTGGAGGAAGGCAAGGTCTTATCTCCTCCAAATTGCATCAGCAGGACCTCAGGATAGTCTATGTCGATGATGTCCATCCTTTGTGTCCTTAGGAGCACGCTCAGCGCTTTGAGAGGAGTCCCAGTGTACTTGTCGTCGTCTTGGAAGGTGCCTGCTTGGAGCAGTGGAGTGACTCCGTCACTCCACAGGAGATTTCTTTTGTCCTTCTGGTGCAGGATGAAGACAGGGAGTCCCCAGACCGTGGAAACTATTGCAGTTGCTGTCTTGGAGCTGAGGTTGCTGAAGAAAAGTGTCTCTTGTAGACACTTTGTTGCAGTTACAGCGTTTCTTGGAGCAGGCTGCAGTTGTTGCAGAGGATTCCCGAAGGAACTTGCAAGCAGAGTCTGAAGAGAACCCACATGAGAGACCCTAAATAGCCCTGAGAGGGGGATTGGCTACCTTATCAGCTAAGGACCTATCAGGAGGGTGTCTCTCAAGTCATCTGCTGACACTGGCCTCTCAGAGCCCTCCAGAGTACCCCCACACCTTGGAAAGCAAGATGGCTGCAGTCTGGGACACTGGAAGAGCTCTGGACACCACCCCTGAGGTGGTGATGGACAGGGGAGTGGTCACTCCCCTTTCCTTTGTCCAGTTTTGCACCAGAGCAGGGAAGAAGGGGTCCCTGAACCGATGTAGACTGGTTTATGCAAGGAGGGCACATGCCCTTCAAAGCATTTCCAGAGGCTGGGCGAGGCTACCCCTCCCCAGCCTGTAACACCTATTTCAAAAGGGAGAGGGTGTAACACCCTGCTCTCAGATGAAATGCTTTGTTCTGCCTTCCTAGGACTGGGCTGCCCAGACCCCAGGAGGGCAGAACCCTGTCTGTTAGGTCGCTGTAGCTGCAGTGCAAGCCTCAGAGAGCTGGTTTGGCAGTACTGGGGGGCCATGGTGGAGCCCCCAGGATGCATGGAATTGGCTCCCCAATACCAAATTTGGAATAGGGGGACAATCCCATGATCTTAGACATGTTACATGGCCATATTCGGAGTTACCATTGTGAAGCTGCGTATAGGTATTGACCTATATGTAGTGCACGCGTGTAATGGCATCCCCCCACTCACAAAGTCCGTGGAAATGGCCCTTAACTATGTGGGGACAATTTTGCTAATGCAAGGGTGCCCTCACACTTAGTAACTTTGCACCTAACCTTCAGTAAGTGAAGGTTAGACATATAGGTGACTTATAAGTTACTTAAGTGCAGTGAAAATGGCGGTGAAATAGTGTGTGTACTACTTCACGCAGGCTGCCATAGCAGTCCTGTGTAAGGGTTTGTCTGAGCTCCCTATGGGTAGCGAAAGAAATGCTGCAGCCAGTATGGATCTCCTGGAACCCCAGTGCCCTGGGTACCTAGGTACAAATACTAGGGACTTATAAGGTGGGGTCCAGTATACCAATTGAAATTGGTAAATGAAGTCACTGGCCTACAGTGACAAATTTAAAAGCAGAGAGAGCATAAGCACTGAAGTGCAGAGCCTCAGTGACACCGGCGCTATACAGGCATACACTTTAGACAATAAATTATGAGCACTGGGGTCCTGACCAGCAGGATCCCAGTGAGACAGGCAAACACATACTGACATACAGGTAAAATTGGGGGTAACATGCCAAGGAAGATGGTACTTATGTGTAGATTTTGAATGAAGCTTCAAAAAGATCTGCAGTAGTAGCTGCTGGATCATAATTGGGTCAGCAGCAGACCTCGCTCCTTGCGCCACCCAGAGCTAATAGATTTAGAAGTATTGCTTCTAGATTGGGGGAGGACATCTAGGAGAAGTGGAGATCAGAGGCATATGCTCTTCGGCAGAAAGTCGGCTTGCCCATTACTTTACTGGAGCTGCTAGTTATCCACTTGGTGTTGAAAGCCTTCCTTAAAAGGGAGGCTGGTGCAGATGTTCATGGTCAACACCACCGTCATGTAGTACAGTAACAAACAGGGCGGGTGTGGTCCTGGACCCTCTGTCTTAGAGGCACGATGTCACTGGAAGTGGCTTGATTGCTAGGGGACTGTCCTGATGGCAAATCAGCTGGTGGTTTCATTGAATAGCAGGGCAGACAAACTGAGATGCCAAGTGGATCACAAATGGCAGCTACTCCCAGAGGTTGCAGAAGGTCTCTTCCATGAATGGGAGTAACATTGGCTTGCTCTTTCTGCTACCACCAAGCACTCCTAATGTCCACATTTTTGTGCATTGGAGACTTCAAGACAGCTCTATCTCTCTGACAAACATTCTGACTAGACTGAAGCTCTAGACTCCAGTATGCTTTCTGCTCCTACCTATACTGCCCTGCGTTCTGAAGATGATCAAGAACAACCAGGCTCTAGGCATTCTAGTGACACAAGATTGGGCAAGAAGAATGTGGTATTCAAAACTCCTGAGCATGGACACTTGGTCTCCAATCGGTCTGCTGCTTCAGGAGCATCTTCTGTTGCAGAAGGGGGGACAGGGTCCTATACATGGGCCTTTTCTAAAGGTTTGCAGTATGTTTCTGTACATATTTTTCATCATGCCTGTAGGAGGCTGGCCTGGCTTATAGTGGGTACCTTGTGGTACTTACACCTTGTGCCAGGTCCAGTTATCCCTTATTAGTAGATTAGAAGTGTTCTAGCAGCTTAGGCTGATAGCGGTAGCTATAGCAGAGCAGCTTTGGCCAAACTAGAAGACATTCAAAGCTCCTACTATACCACCTACATCATATAGCACTATATCATAAGAAACACAATACTTAGAGATACTAAAAATAAAGGTACTTTATTTTAGTGACAATATGCCAAAAGTATCTCAGAGGATATACTCCCTTAGGAGGTAAGGAATATACACAAAATATACACACAAACCAAAATCAGGTAAGTAAACAGTTAGAAAAGTAGTGCAAACACTGTAGGATACAATAGAATGCAATAGGAGACAATAGGCCTAGGGGCAACACAAACCATATACTCCAAAAGTGGAATGCGAACCACGAATGGACCACAGGCCTAGTGTAGTGTGTAGAGGGTCGCTGGGACTGTAAGAAAACACTAAGGGTGTCCAAGATACCCCACCCCAAGACCCTGAAAAAATAGGAGTAAAGTTACCCAACTACCCCAGAAAGACAGTTAAGTTGGGGGATTCTGCAAGGACAACAACTGACTGCAAAGCACTGAAAATGGATTGCTGGACCTGCAAAGGAAGGGGACCAAGTCCAAGACTCACGCAAGTGTCCGGGGTGGGGCAGGAGCCCACTAAAACCCGGATGAAGGTGCAAAAGGGCTGCCTCTAGGTGGAAGAAGGTGAAGATTCAACAACGGAAGGTGCCAGGAACTTCTCCTGTGGTCAGGATTCGCGGTTAAAGATTTTGGGTGCTGCCAGGGCCCAGGAAGGACCAGTAGGTCGCCCACGCAGAAGCAGGCAGCATCCGCAGAAGCACCTGAACAGGCATTCAGAAGATCTGAGCACCCCGGTCGTCTCAGCACAACAAAAGGGAGTCCCACGAAGTCTGAGTCCAACTCAGCGAGTTGAGCAATGCAGGATAGAGTGCTGGCGACCTGGGCTATGCTGCGCACAAAGGAAGTCTTGCAAAAGTGCACAGAAGCCCTAGCAGCTGCAGCTCACACAGTACACAGGATTACTGTCTGGCGTGGGGAGGCAAGGACTTGCCTCCACCAAATTTGGACAGAAGGGCCACTGGACTGTCGGGGACACTTGGATCCAGCTCCTGTGTTCCAGGGACCAATTTCGTCAAGATGAGAGGGTTCTCAGATGACCGGTGATGCAGAAGTTTGGTGCCTGCGTTGGCAGGGGGAAGATTCCGTCGACCCACAGGAGATTTCTTCTTGGCTTCCAGTGCATGGTGAAGGCAGACAGCCCTCAGAGCATGCACCACCAGGAAACAGTCGAGAAAGCCGGCAGGATGAGGCGCTACAATGTTGCTAGTAGTCTTCTTGCTACTTGGTTGCGGTTTTGCGGGCGTCCTGGAGCAATCACCGGTCGATCCTTGGCAGAAGTCGAAGAGGGAAGTGCAGAGGAACTCTGGTGAGCTCTTGCATTTGTTATCTGGTGAGATACCCACAGTAGAGACCTTAAATAGCCCTCAGAGGAGGATTGGCTACAGAGAAAGGTACGCACCTATCAGGAGGGGTCTCTGACGTCACCTGCTGGCACTTGCCACTCAGAGGTGTCCATTGTGCCCTCACACCTCTGCATCCAAGATGGCAGAGGTCTGGGACACACTGGAGGAGCTCTGGGCACCTCCCCTGGGAGGTGCTGGTCAGGGGAGTGGTCACTCCCCTTTCCTTTGTCCAGTTTCGCGCCAGAGCAGGGCTCGGGGGGAACCCTGAACCGGTGTAGACCGGCTTATGCAAGGAGGGCACCATCTGTGCCCTTCAAAGCATTTTCAGAGGCCAGGAGAGGCTACCTCTCTCAGGCCCTTCACACTTATTTCCAAAGGGAGAGGGTGTGACACCCTCTCTCAGAGGAAATCCTGTGTTCTGCCTTCCTGGGACTGGACTGCCCAGGCCCCAGGGGGGCAGAAACCTGTCTGAGCGTTGGCAGCAGCGGTAGCTGCAGTGAAAACCCCGGAGAGTTAGTTGGCAGTACCCAGGCTCTATGCTGGAGCCCCAGGGATGCATGGATTTGTCCCACCAATACCAGAATGGGGTGACAATTCCATGATCCTAGACATGTTACATGGCCATGTTCAGAGTTACCATTGTGACCCTACATATAGGTAATGACACGTGTGTAATGGAGTCCCCGAACTCACAAAGTCGGGGAAAATTACCCAGCACAATGTGGGGGCACATTATCTAGTGCCAGGGTGCCTTCGCACTAAGTAACTTTGCACCTAACCTTCACTAAGTGAGGGTTAGTTCATATATGTGACTTATAAGTTACTTAAGTGCAGTGTAAAATGGCTGTGATATAACGTGGACGTTATTTCACTCAGGCTGCAGCGCAGTCCTGTGTAAGAATTGTCTGAGCTCCCTATGGGTGGCAAAAGAAATGCTGCAGCCCATATGGATCTCCTGGAACCCCAATACCCTGGGTACCTAGGTACCATATACTAGGGAATTATAAGGGTGTTCCAGTGTGCCAATCAGAATTGGTAAAATTAGTCACTAGCTTGCAGTGACAATTTTAAAAGCAGAGAGAGCATAAACACTGAGGTTCTAGTTAGCAGAGCCTCAGTGATACAGTTAGGCACTACACAGGGAATTCATACAGGCCACAAAATTATGAGCACTGGGGTCCTGGCTAGTAGGATCCCAGTGACACATATCAAACATACTGACAACATAGGGTTTTCACTATGAGCACTGGGCCCTGGCTAGCAGGATCCCAGTGAGACAGTAAAAACACCCTGACATATACTCACAAACAGGCCAAAAGTGGGGGGTAAAAAGGCTAGAAAGAGGCTACCTTCCTACAATGGCTCAGTGGGACCTGAATCTAATTCATACATTCTTAATGTGTACTCCCTTTGAACTGTTGCACCGCTGTCCATTACAGCTCCTTACTGTAATGACAGTTGTCCTCATAGATATAACATTGGCATGGCATGTGAGATCCTCTCAGTCAACCTCATACACAATATTCTTTCCAACCAAGCCTCTTTTCTTCCTAAAGTGATAACTCATTTTCATGTTGGGGAAAACATTTACCTCTCAGTGTTCTTCACAACACCTCAGCCCTCTAAGGAGGAGGAGGAGGGACTCCATCAACTAGATCCCAAAGCGGCTCTCCCAGCTTTGACATTGATCGTACCTGGGAACAGCATGTGGGCAATCAACTCTGTGGTATTCATAAGAGCGAAAAATGACAGAGCAGTGCAGAAAATGAGTATTTCTCACAGGATTGTCCTTTGCATCAAAATCTGCTCACACTAGCTAAGAAATATCACCCCAAAAATGTGTGTGCTTTTTCCACCGAGACCCAAGGCTGCTACTACACTGTTGGCATGTCAGGAGCCTATCCTGGACATTTGCCAGACTGCTACGTTGGTGTCACTCCATATGTTCACAAAACACCACTTGCTAGATAACCAGGCCCACGGAAAAGGCACTTACTTCCCCCTGCTCAGTCCTGCAGGACTTTTGGTCTGAACCAGTTCCTGGTCTGATCCAGCATCTATTCAGAAGGTGAGAAATTTGTGGTTGGAAGTGTCCATCAGACGAACAAGTTACTTACCATTAGTAATGCTTTTTCTGGTGGATATATTTGTAGATTCCCCACAGACACTCCCACCTCCTCATTCTGTGAACTGGCCTGTTTTTTTATCTTTAAAGGTCCAAAGTCTAGACATCTACACAGGATCGATTTGATATCAAGGTCCCTGTCTGGGTGCCCAGATATCCTAGAAAGCAATTCATGTCAGTGCGCATAGGTGGTGCTTAAACGTGTCTGAGCACCTCATTTCTGGAGTGAAATGCCAGCAGCAAAGCCACACAACGCTACCTAGCTATGTACAATGGTGCTGCTTTAAAATTTCCAGATCCTTTCTGATGCCTTAGGAGTATTGAAAAGGTGAGGAATCTGCTATTACAGTACCCACCAGAAAGATAATTAGAAGGTAAATACCTTGTTCCTCAGTGAACATGGAAAAGCCTCACTTTACTCTATGAACAAAAAAACCTTCTTGGGGGCAGGGCGGTGAGAAAAATACTGTGCTTGATGGTTTTATGTATTCCCCCGGTAGGCTACATATGAGACCCATTCAAGGGACTGGGAGGATCTAGTGATTAATGACAAAACTACACTTGTAGGCATTACAAAACAGTAAAAAAAGACAGGCAGTTAAAACAACTATCCACTGCTGTGAATGTCACAAAAAATATCCCACACAGGTTGAACACAAGGGAGACAACTGAAAGATGGGGTGTCCCTGGCCTTCCTAATAGGCAAGAAACACTTACATGTATTGGTTGTGAAAGCCTTCCACGTATACTTTTCAGGGATAGCAGTACAAAACTAAACTGACAACACAGCCACAGTGTTCTGTCTGAACGAGATAGGGTGCAGAAAAGTAAATATCCCATTGAAGCTAGCACAGGACATCTGGAAAAGGGCAATTGAGAGAAATTCCCTTTTAGTAACCTTACACCAGTCAGTTCACACAACAGAGGTAGGCAGAATTATGCAGACCAGAGGGAATTTTATACAAATCAGACCAAGGGGTATTAGACACAATCTACTAGATTGGGTGAGATCTGTTCCCCGTACATGGAATGCAAAATTCCAAAGCTTCGGATCCGTGCACCCTCACCACAAATTGCAAGGCACAGCACCATGTCTTGCTTGGAGACAAAGTACTGTAGGCAGACATAATGGGTGTCTGTCAGACATCTATTGTTTACAGTTATAACATGGCTTAATAACTGTAGTCTTAGAAAGTGGCATTGTCTGCTCAGTACAGAATATGTAGGTAAAAGAATCTCTTCCAAATATGACAGGATTCAAGCTGCTGATCTGTGTCAACAGGCATGGAAAGAAAGAAACTCACAGCATGCGGAGGTGGGGCAGACATATAATCCTGTAAGGGGTGGGGAAGCAGAGTGATAAAAATGTAGTTTCCATCACAAATGATCTTACTGCTGCAAAAGGGGCTATTAATACGAAGATCAGTTTACTGGAAGGGAGATTGGACGCACAGCGTCATTCCTGCCTTACCTTTGGGGATGCTCAAAGTATGGTTACTGCTATGCCACATGAGTTGCTGCCTGGCCGGAAAGGTGTACCTTTGCTTGCAGCAGAGCCAAATGTACAGCATATAACCTGTGCATCTTTTACGACTTTCTAGTTATCGTTCTCGATGGTACCTAATTCTCTCCCTTCAAAAAAAAAAGAAAAAAGGGAATGAAACTCATCAGAAAATAAAAAACAGTAACAAAATGACTGGCTCTTCCCTATGAGATTGCTTCACAAGTGGAGGCAATGTCAGCAACCAAACGTATTAGGTCGACTGTCTTGAGCACGCTGCAACAGGTTTTATGTGATCACTTAGATAAGGGTTTCCCTGAGTTAGAACAGAAAATAAAAAGCTTTTGCAATATGGTGCTAGATAGTGTGCCCAAGATTGAGCAATAGCTGTTTAATAATTTCTCAAACCAAGAAGTCAGCAATGGCCCCATATAATGTTATTGATTAGTCTCTCAGCCATCTCGCTACATGATTCAGCAATAGACCCCTACCAACGTGGGTAAGGAGATCAGTAGTGCAGAAGGGGAAGGGCTGAATCAAGTAGAAAGGGTTGTTGGGAAATCTGCCCCCATTCTAGTCTTGTGTGGGGGTTGGGGGAGGATAAGTCATTGTTTCAAATCCTGTTTCTGTCAAAACCTTCTAAATGGAGCCTTGTGGCAATTACCAGCAAATACCCCCAGCCTCTACACCATATGTCATTATATTTACTCTCTGTCAATCACAGACAGGAACATGGGGAGTTCTAAGGAATAAAGTTGTACATTGTATGAGGAGACATCTGGGGAATTACTTTGACTTATTATAAGTTTTTATGGTAAAAAGATTGTCATTGGTGGGATTTTGACCTACAGCTGCATGGGGGACTGTGTGGAAGTCAACTTAAACCCCTTGGGTTGCATCCTCAGCTGCACCGCTCAGGTGCCGGGACGTAACCATTACGTCCTGCACCCGGCCTACCACTCCCCTCCACTGGGCAGGAATCATAAAGCGATCGGGCTGCAGAAATGCCCACTAGACACCAGGGATGTTTGTTTATACATAGTAAACAATGAAGGGGAGTGGCCCCTTGGGCAAGGGTCGCTCCCCTGGGAGGCAAATTGTTCTTAGGCCATTTTTTCTCCCCTTATCAGCCTATTTCTGGGAGGCCAATCTGCCCCCGGAGGGCAGACACCACTTAGGCACCAGAGATTGCTGTGTGTGTTTTGTTTTGGGGTGGGGGCAGCGCCTTGGGCAAGAGTCACTTCCCGTGGGGGTACATTACTGTTGGCCATTTCTGCCCCTTTTGGGGCCAGATCGGCCGATTTCTTTTTTTTTTTTTTTTGTAAGGCCCATCGGGGGCAGAAAGCCCACCAGACACCAGGAACTAATTTCTTTAAAAAAAAAAAAAGGGTGGGGTGATGGCCATACCCTGCCCCAAATAAATGGGGACAAAGTTGTACTGCCCACCGGTGGGCAGATAGGGCAATTACCCCCAATCCACTCCCACTCCTGGAGGGTGGGGAAGGGGGGGCAGAAAGCCTACTAGATGCCAGGGAATTGAAAAAAATATACATTTTTACCTGTATATTCCCTATGTTTTTGCCTCTCTTACTGGGATCCTGCTGGTCAGGACCCCAGTGCTCATACTTTTTGGCCTAATGTGTGTGTTGTCAGTAGTGCTTAACTGTGTCACCGAGGCCTTGTTCCAGGATTCAAGTTTCCCTGTCCTCTTTGCTTCTTGGCCTCAGCCCTGGTAAGAGCAAAGATGTGCCCTGGAAAGCCCAGCATTGCTGCATGGGCCTCCAACTCCACTTCAGCCCAAGCTGAAGTCTCCAAATCATTGCCTAGCAGACATTCCAGAGGTAAATCAGTGGCTACCACAACTTTCTTTGGACAACTAACCCTGCTATCCAGGACTCCAGTGCTCATAGTTTGTGTGTGTGTGTTGTCAGTAGTGCTTGACTGTCGCTGAGGCTCTGCTAACCAGAACCTCAGTGCTTATGCTCTCTCTGCTTTTAAATTTGTCACTATGGGCTAGTGACTTCACTTACCAATTTCAATTAGCAAACTGGACCCCCCTTATAAGTCCCTAGTATATGTTACTTAGGTACCCTGGGCATTGGGGTTCCAGGAGATCCTGATGGGCTGCAGCACCTCAGTTCCTTGGTGTGGCTCCTTTTGCCACCCATAAGGAGCTCAGACAAACCCTTCCACAGGCCTGCCATTGCAGCCTGTGTGAAATAGTGCACACACTATTTCACTGCCATTTTCACTGCACTTAAGTCACCTATATGGCTAACCTTCATTTGCTGAAGGTTAGGTGCAAAGTAACTAACTGTGGGGGCACCCTTGCACTAGTTCAGGGCCAGTTCCCGGGACTTTGTGAGTGCGGGGACGCCATTACACACGTGCACTACATACAGGTCAATACCTATATGTAGCTTCACTGTGGTAACTCCGATATGGCCATGTAAGGTGTCTAAGATCATGGAATTGTCCCCCCATTCCAAATCTGGTATTGGGGAGCCAATTCCATGCATCCTGTGGGCTCCACTATGGACCTCCAGTACTGCCAAACCAGCTCTCTGAGGCTTGCAATTCAGCTACAACTGCTGCCACCTAACAGACAGGGTTCTGCCCTCCTGGGGTCTGAGCAGCTCAGTCCCAGGAAGCAGAACAAAGCATTCCATTTGGGAGGAGGGTGATACACCCTCTCCCTTTGGAAATAGGTGTAACAGGCTGGGGAGGGGTAGCCTGCCCCAGCCTTCGGAAATGCTTTGAAGGGCACAGATGGTGCCATCCTTGCATAAGCCAGTCTACACTGGTTCAGGGACCCCTTGTCCCTGCCCTGGCGTGAAACTGGACAAAGGAAAGGGGAGTGACCACCGCCCTCTCCATCACCACCCTAGGGGTGGTGCCCAGAGCTCCTCCAGTGTGTCCCAGACTTCAGCCATCTTGCTTTGCAAGGTGTGGCAGCACTCTGGGGGCCTCTGAGTGGCCAGTGGCAGCAGGTGACGTCAGAGACCCCTCCTGATAGGTCCATACCTGATAAGGTAGCCAATCCCCCTCTCAGGGCTATTTAGGGTCTCTCCTGTGGGTTCTCCTCAGATTCTGCTTGCAAGTTTCCTTCAGGAATCCTCTGCAACTACTACTTCATCCTCTGACCTCGGATCAACCGCACACTGCTTCCAGGAATCGCTGTAACAGTAACAAAGTATCCTGAAGGGCTACTTTTCCTCTGCACCTTCAGCTCCAGCCAGCAACTGCAACAGTTTCCACGGTGTGCACTCTCTGGGGACTCCCTGTCTTCACCCTGCACCAGAAGGGCCAAAGAAATCTCCTGTGGAGGGACGGAGTCACTTCCGTGCACTTGCAGGCACCTTCTAAGTCGACAACCGGTTCTCTTGGACTCCTTTCCTGGTGATGAGCCTGCTCCCTGGAACACAGAGGGTGGATCCCATCGACACAGACTGTCCTGAGGTCCTGCTGTCCCAATTCGGAGGAGGTAAGAGCTTACCTTCCCCGAGTATGACTAGACCCCTGTTCACCACGTCGTCTTCACCTCCTGGGGCCTCTGTGCACTATTTGCAAAATTCCTCCATGCACAGCCTGGCCCAGGTCCCCAGCACTCTATCCTGCGACACTCAACTCGCTGAGTTGACCTCTGGCGGCGTGGGACCCTCCTTTGTAGTGCTGCGTCAACCGCATTTTGCACCTCCTTTGTCCCCGTGACCTGGGACTTCCGTGGGTGCTGTCTGACCTTCTGAGGGCTCTCTGAAGTGCTGAGACCTCACCACAGAATTGAGGCCCCCAGGACCCTCCTGGGTCCAGACAGCACCACTTTGACACAAAATGCGACTTTGCCGGAACCAAGGCTTGTTGGACGAATCCAGCGCCAAAACTCTCCTGCATCCAACTTCTCTTCTTGGGACATCCAGTGCATCATGCAGGAACCCGGTGACATCTTCCTTGGGTGCATTTCTCTAGTCCTCGTCCAACCGGGGACTCTTCTTTTGCACCCTCTTCAGGGTTGGCTGGGGCTCCTGTCCTTCCTGGAACTTCTTCCGACTTCTGGACTTGGTCTCCTTCCTTTGCAGGTCTTTAGGTCCAGGAATCCACCATTATTTGTTTGCAGTCTTGCTTGGTTCTTGCAATAACTCTAATCACGACTTGTAGTGTGTCCTAAGGAAACCTGCAGTACTTTACTCCTACTTTCCTGGGCTCTGGGGTGGGGTATTTTACTTACCTTTGCTGTATTCATTCTCTCTCAGTGATTCTCAACACACTACAGTTGTCTAGGGGGGAATTTGTGATTCACATTCCACTTTCGTAGTATATGGTTTGTTTTGCCCCAGATCTATTTTCTCCCATTGCATTCTATAGCATTCCCTATTGTTTGCACTATCCTATCTAATTACTTACCCTATTTTGGTGTCTAGTGTATATATTGTGTATAATTCTTACCTCCAGAAGGAGTATTGTCTTTAAGATGTTTTTGGTACTGTCACCCAAATAAATACCTTTATTTTTGGTAACACTGAGTATTGTCTTTACTTGTGTATAAGTACTGTGTAACTATAAGTGGTATTGCAGGAGCTTTGCATGTCTCCTAGTTCAGCCTAAGCTGCTCTGCTATAGCTACCTCTATCAGCCTAAGCTGCTAGAACACTACTACATTTCACTAATAAGGGATAACTGGACATGGTGTAAGTACCTAAGGTACCCACTACAAACCAGGCCAACCTCCTACAAAGTAAAACTGTTTAAGCATGGAATCTGACTACCAATCAGCTGTTGGAAAGTAGCCTCTTTCTAGCTTGGTTAACCCCACTTTTTGACCTGTTTGTCAGGGTGTTTGACTGTGTTCACTGGGTTCCTGCTAACCAGGATCCCAGTGATTATGCGCTCTCCTTTAAATTTGGTTACTGGTAACATTTATTCCAATAATTCGCATACTGGTGCCTCCATGTAAGCCTAAGTACCCAGGGCATTGGGGTTCCAGGGGATCCCTATGGGATGCAGCAGTTAATCTGACACCCATAGGGAGCCCATGCAAAGGGTTCTGCAGGCCTGCCATTGCAGTCTGCGTGAACCCATTTTCACTTTAGGTCACTGCACCAGGTCACTATAAGTCACCCCTATGGTAGGCCCTCTCAGCCCAGCGGGCAGGGTGCAGGTACCTGTGTGTGAGGGCGCCCCTGCACTAGCAGGGGTGCCCCTACAAACTCCAGATCCACATTACTGGACTTTGTGAGTGTGGGAACACCATTTTACGCGTGTACTGGACAAGGGTCACTAGCTATGTCCAGCTACATAACGGTAACGCCGAACCTAGGCATGTTTAGTATCAAACGTGTTAGAATCATACCCCAACTTTTGCAAGTATTGGTTAGATGATTCCATGCACTATGGGGGGGTCCTTAGAGGACCCCCAGCATTGCTTCCACAGCCTTCTGAGGTTTCCCAGGCAGCCCCAGCTGCTGCCTCCTCACAGACAGGTTTCTGCCCTCCTGTTGCTTGAGCAGCTCAAGCCCAGGAAGGCAGAACAAGGGATTTCCTTTGGGAGAGGGGTGTTACACCCTTTCCCTTTGGAAATAGTTGTTACATGGCTTGGGAATGGTAGCCTCCCCAAACCACTGGTATGCTTTGAAGGGCACATTTGGTGTTCTCCCTGCATAAACCAGTCTACAACTGTCTAGGGACCTCCAGTCCCTGCTCTGGTGCAAGACTGGACAATGGAAAGGGGAGTGACCACTCCCCTGTCCATCACCACCTCAGGGTGGTGCCCAGAGCTCTTCCAGAGGGTCCATAGGTTCTGCCATCTTGAATCAAAGGTGGGCAGGGAACTCTGGGAGCATCTGAGTGGCCAGTGCCAGCAGGTGACGTCAGAGACCCCTCCTGATAGGTGCATACCTGCGTAGGTAGACAGTCCTCTTCTCAGGGCTATTTAGGGTCTCTCCTCTGGGTGTTTCCTCAGATTCGGTTTACAGGACTCCTCTGCATCCTCTGCTTTAGCTTCTGACCATCAGATTAACAGCAGACTGCTCCAGGAACCGCTGTAACTGGACCAAAGTGTCCAGGAAGGCTACTGTGACCTGAAACTTCAGCAACTGGCAGGTGATGTCAGAGCCCTCTCCTGATAGGTGGTCACCCAGCATGGTGACCAATCCTCCTTTCAGGCTATTAAGGATCTCTCCTTTGGCTGGTTCCCCAGATTTGGCTTGCAAGATTCCAGCGGGATTCCTCTGCATCCCTTACTTCAACTTCTGACTAAAGAAACTGCATCTGGACTCTCCAGGACTCAACAATCTGCAATAAAGACTTCGCCTGCAACATTGTTTCTCTGGCTCCTTCCAGCTTCTGCAACATTTCCCCGGTCGTGCATCCTCTGAGGATAGCCCGTGTTCAGTCTCACAGGAAAGAAAAAGTAATCTCCCTTGGAGTGACAGAGCCACTCCCCTGCATCTGCAGGCACAAACAGCAACGACAACCGGCTGGGTGGATCCCCTCACCTGCTTAGCTGTGTGAATCCTGCAACACGGGTGGTGATCAGATGTGGTCCAGATGGTCCTCCCTTCCAGCTGTCTAACTTGGGTGGAGGTAAGCCCTTGCCTTCCCACGGAGGTCAGTATCACCTTGTACTGGGTCCTTTGCAGCTGCCAAAGCTTGTTGGCATTTCTTCCAAGGGGTCTTCAGTATTCGTGTAGTTCCAGCCTCCAGCTTCTGTGGGCTCTCTGCGATGCTGAGGGTCCCCTCTGATTCGTCCTCCTGGGTTGAGTCCTCCTGGGCTTTGCTGGTCCCCGGCAGCACCACTTTCCACCAACCACGAGTTTTGCCTGTGCCAAGGCTTGTAGGTGAAATCCGGACACACAAACCAGACTACAATCTTCCTTCCAACATGGGACATCGCCTGCCTCCTCCAAGTACTCGATTCCAGGGCTGCAGTGCTGACTTTCCTTCTTCACCGTCGACCAACTCCTGTAATCCTCAGCTTGATTGGTAGGGGCTCCTGCTCCCACTGGACTCTGCTGTGTGTCGACATGGTCCCCTCTTTCCATGTATCTTCCTCTTCAGGAATGCACCATTGGTTTCTTGCAGTCACCTCCTGGTTTTGCAGTTCTCTTCTTTTCTTCGAAGTGGGTGTTCTGGGGAAATCCTAGTAATTTACTCCTGCTTTCCTGGTTGCTGGTGGGTGTTGTGGTACGTACCTTTGTGCTCTCCTGGCACCCCCAGCGACCCTTTACACACTCCACTTACGTGGGTGGGGGGGTGACTGTAGGAGGCTGGACTGGCTTGTAGTGAGTACCAAGGGGTACTTACACCTTGCACCAGGCCCAGGTATCCCTTATTAGTGTATAGGGTATCTAGCAGCTTAGGCTGATAGATAATGGTAGCTTAGCAGAGCAGCTTAGGCTGAACTAGGAGACGAGTGAAGCTCCTACAGTACCACTAGTGTCACTTGCACAATATCATAAGAAAACACAATACACAGTTATACTAAAAATAAAGGTACTTTATTTCTATGACAATATGCCAAAGTATCTCAGAGTGTACCCTCAGTATGAGGATAGCAAATATACACAAGATATATGTACACAATACCAAAAATATGCAGTATAGTCTTAGAAAACAGTGCAAACAATGTATAGTTACAATAGGATGCAATGGGGACACATAGGGATAGGGGCAACACAAACCATATACTCCAAAAGTGGAATGCGAACCACGAATGGACCCCAAACCTATGTGACCTTGTAGAGGGTCGCTGGGACTATTAGAAAATAGTAAGGGTTAGAAAAATAGCCCACCCCAAGACCCTGAAAAGTGAGTGCAAAGTGCACTAAAGTTCCCCAAAGGACATAGAAGTCGTGATAGGGTAATTCTGCAGGAAAGACACAAACCAGCAATGCAACAACGATGGATTTCCAGTCGAGGGCACCTGTGCAACAAGGGGACCAAGTCCAAAAGTCACAAGCAAGTCGGAGATGGGCAGATGCCCAGGAAATGCCAGCTGTGGGTGCAAAGAAGCTGTTACTAGACAGTAGAAGCTGAGGATTCTGCAGGAACGACAGGGGCTAGAGACTTCCCCTTTGGAGGATGGATCCCCCACGCCGTGGAGAGTCGTGCAGAAGTGTTTTCCCGCCGAAAGACCGCCAACAAGCCTTGCTAGCTGCAAATTGTGCGGTTAGGGTTTTTGGATGCTGCTGTGGCCCAGGAGGGACCAGGATGTCGCCAATTGCGTCTGGGGACAGAGGGGCGTCGAGCAAGACAAGGAGCCCTCTCAGAAGCAGGCAGCACCCGCAGAAGTGCTGGAACAGGCACTACGAAGAGGAGTGAAACGGTGCTCACCTGAAGTTGCACAAAGGAGTCCCACGTCGCCGGAGGGCCACTTAGAAAGTCGTGCAATGCAGGTTAGAGTGCCGTGGACCTAGGCCTTGCTGTGCACAAAGGATTTCCGCCGGAAGTGCACAGAGGCCAGAGTAGCTGCAAAAGTCGCGGTTCCCAGCAATGCAGTCTGGCGTGGGGAGGCAAGGACTTACCTCCACCAAACTTGGACTGAAGAGTCACTGGACTGTGGGAGTCACTTGGACACAGTTGCTGGATTCAAGGGACCTCGCTCGTCGTGCTGAGAGGAGACCCAGGGGACCGGTGATGCAGTTCTTTGGTGCCTGCAGTAGCAGGAGGAAGATTCCGTCGACCCACGGGAGATTTCTTCGGAGCTTCTAGTGCAGAGAGGAGGCAGACTACCCCCACAGCATGCACCACCAGGAAAACAGTCGAGAAGGCGGCAGGATCAGCGTTACAGAGTTGCAGTAATCGTCTTAGCTACTTTGTTGCAGTTTTGCAGGCTTCCAGCGCGGTCAGCAGTCGATTCCTTGGCAGAAGGTGAAGAGAGAGATGCAGAGGAACTCTGATGAGCTCTTGCATTTGTTATCTAAGGAAATCCCCAAAGCAGAGACCCTAAATAGCCAGAAAAGAGGGTTTGGCTACTTAGGAGAGAGGATAGGCTAGCAACACCTGAAGGAGCCTATCAGAAGGAGTCTCTGACGTCACCTGCTGGCCCTGGCCACTCAGAGCAGTCCAGTGTGCCAGCAGCACCTCTGTTTCCAAGATGGCAGAGGTCTGGAGCACACTGGAGGAGCTCTGGACACCTCCCAGGGGAGGTGCAGGTCAGGGGAGTGGTCACTCCCCTTTCCTTTGTCCAGTTTCGCGCCAGAGCAGGGCTGAGGGGTCCCTGAACCGGTGTAGACTGGCTTATGCAGAAATGGGCACCATCTGTGCCCATGAAAGCATTTCCAGAGGCTGGGGGAGGCTACTCCTCCCCTGCCTTCACACCATTTTCCAAAGGGAGAGGGTGTGACACCCTCTCTCTGAGGAAGTCCTTTGTTCTGCCATCCTGGGCCAAGCCTCGCTGGACCCCAGGAGGGCAGAAACCTGTCTGAGGGATTGGCAGCAGCAGCAGCTGCAGTGAAACCCCTGAAAAGGCAGTTTGGCAGTACCCGGGTCTGAGCTACAGACCCGTGGGATCATGGGATTGTGCCAACAATGCCAGGATGGCATAGAGGGGGCAATTCCATGATCTTAGACATGTTACATGGCCATATTCGGAGTTACCATTGTGAAGCTACACATAGCTATTGACCTATGTGTAGTGCACACGTGTAATGGTGTCCCCGCACTCACAAAGTCCGGGGAATTTGCCCTGAACTATGTGGGAGCACCTTGGCTAGTGCCAGGGTGCCCACACACTAAGTAACTTTGCACCTAACCTTTACCAGGTAAAGGTTAGACATATAGGTGACTTATAAGTTACTTAAGTGCAGTGAAAATGGCTGTGAAATAATGTGTGCATTATTTCACTCAGGCTGCAGTGGCAGGCCTGTGTAGTATTTGTCAGAGCTCCCTATGGGTGGCAAAAGAAATGCTGCAGCCCATAGGGATCTCCTGGAACCCCAATACCCTGGGTACTTCGTACCATATACTAGGGAATTATAAGGGTGTTCCAGTATGCCAATGTGAATTGGTGAAATTGGTCACTAGCCTGTTAGTGACAATTTGGAAAGAAATGAGAGAGCATAACCACTGAGGTTCTGGATAGCAGAGCCTCAGTGAGACAGTTAGTCATAACACAGGTAACACATTCAGGCACACTTATGAGCACTGGGGCCCTGGCTGGCAGGGTCCCAGTGACACATACAACTAAAAAACATATATACAGTGAAAAATGGGGGTAACATGCCAGGCAAGATGGTACTTTCCTACAGTGACACTCTTGCATTCCATTTTTTTTTTTAGTATTTGGTTTGTGCTTCCCCTAGGTCCACTGTTCTCTATTGTGCTTTACACTATTTGCACAGTTTTCTAATTATTCTTATGGCTATTTCTGGCAACTAGCCTATATATCTTGTGTATTACTTACCTCCTAAGGTAGTATTGCCTCTGTAGTAATTCTGGTGTTGTGTTACCATAATAAAGTACCTTTATTTTTGAAACACTGTGTATTCTTTCATGCGTGTAAGTGCTGTGTGACTA
Source organism: Pleurodeles waltl (assembly GCF_031143425.1). Taxonomy (NCBI): domain Eukaryota; kingdom Metazoa; phylum Chordata; class Amphibia; order Caudata; family Salamandridae; genus Pleurodeles; species Pleurodeles waltl. The sequence goes on from NC_090451.1 coordinate 586,578,876, forward strand.
CAGTGGTACTGCATGAACTTTGCAGGTCTCCTAGATAAGCTTTGGTTGTTCATCCACAGCTACCTCTAGAGAGTCTGGCTTCTGGTCACTGCCTACATTTCACTAATGGGGATACCTGGACCGCCAAGATCAACGCCCTCCTCAAAAAACTCAAGGCAGACCCAACAGACCTCAAGAACCTCCAGCCTATCTCCCTGCTCCCCTTCCCGGCAAAATTTATTGAGAAGGCGGTCAACAGACAACTAACCCACTTCCTTTAGGAGAACTGCACCCTGGACCCTTCCTAATCCGGTTTCCTCAGCAACCACAGCACCTAAACCGCCCTCATCACTGCCACTGATGACATCAGAACCATACTGGACAGAGGCGAAACTGCAGCCCTCATCCTCCTGGGTCTCTCGGCCGCATTCAACACTGTCTGCCACCACACCCTACGCTCATGCCTCAGCAATGCTGGAATCCATGACAGAGCCCTGGACTGGGTCACCTCCTTTCTCACTGGCAGAACCCAGAGAGTCCGCCTCCCCCCATTCCGCTCAGAGGGCACTGAAATCATCTGCGGTTTACTACAGGGTTCGTCCCTCAGCCTGACATTCTTTAACATCTATATGGCCCCGCTCACTAACATCGCCCGATCCCACAACCTCAACATCATCTCATACGTCGACGACACCCAGCTGATCCTCTCCCTCACTAAGGACTCCGCCAAGACCAACATCCATGAAGGAATGACAGCCATCGCGAATGGATGAAGAACAGCTGCCGCTAACTCAATTCCGACAAGACGGAAGTCCTCATCTTCTGCTCCATCCCCTCCTCATCGTCACAAAAAAGAAAATGACAGGTAGGGACAAATTAAATCCTAAATTAAATAAACAGTCATTAATTCTGTTAATCCTAGATTTAATTTCTTTCTCAAATTTATTTCAAAAAATTAAATAGTAAAAAAGGAAGCTATGGTAGTGTAATCCAAAGTCTAATACACATAACATAAATTGCTGCACTATTATTAACAAAACTCATATATAAACCACAATGGGCCACACATTGCACAAAGTACAGTAACAAAACTAACAAAACATCATACCCTACACATTTAAACAGTGGTCACTATAACACAACTGCCAAGGTGATCCACTTCTATTAACTCAGCCAGTGGGCTTTTAATGCACTTGACTATCACTCACTTGTGTATTTCTTTCACACAAGCGTGTATTGGTGCATTTTGAAATATTTTTTACTATATAGTCCATTAATTCGGTAAGCCCAATGTACTTGTAAGGAGAAGTCAACGCGTTTCGGCCTGTAGATTAAGGCCTCATCAGGACTGGATAAGGGCACAAGTGCTTTTTGTGGAGAACGACAACCGGTCAAACCCTTTAGTCATCTCACATTTCGGGCCGGTTATTGAATATATCGAAGCCGTCAAGGCTCCAAACTCTCCGGCTACAGCGTTTACTAATCGCGTATCATTCTTCAACCACGTTGATTCAGGTCGCGTCTCTGCGTCAATCTCCTCATGGGATGACTCCTGGTGGCCTGCCACTCCTGGAACTGCTCTGACTCCGACCGACCACGCACGCAACCTAGGATTAATCTTGAAACCCTCTATGGCCCAGCAAGTCAACGCCATCTCCTCCTCCTGCTTCAACACCCTCCGCATGATCTGAAAGATCTACAAATGGATACCCACCGAAACCAGAAGAACAGTCACCCAAGACCTCGTAAGCAGCAAACTGGACTATGGCACTGCCCTCTACGCATGAACAACGGCCAAACTCCAGAAGAGCCTGCAACGCATCCAGAACACCTCTGCACACATCATCCTGGACATCCCCTGCCACTGCCACATCATAGACCACCTGAAAAACCTGCACTGGCTCCCAGTCAATAAGATAATCACCTTCAAATTCCTCACCCACGCTCACAAAGCACTGTACAACACCGGACCAGAATACCTCAACAGGCAACTCTCCTTCTACACCCCATCATCTCCGCTCTCCCAACCTCGCCCTCGCAACCGTCCCACGCGTCCACAGAACTACAACCGGCGGTAGATCATTCTCGCACCTTGCTGCCAAAACGTGGAACACTCTTCCCACCCACCTGCGCCAGACCAAAGACCTCCTTAGGTTCAGGAAACTTCTCAAGACCTGGCTGATGGAGCAGTAGCAGCACCTCCCCCCCCCCCCCCAACGTCGCCCTCCCCCCGTCCACCGGGAGATAAAAAAAGGTGACTCCTTAAGGTGAAAAACCCATATTAGACGCATCCAGAGCCCTGACATCAGAGACTCTCCAATACGAAATTAGACATAACAGCATTACCAACTTCGCTGACAATTCTTCGCAGGATAGATATTAATTTCTCTGCCATAAGAAAAGATTCAAGACAAGGTTGACATCCCATAACTTTGAGTATTTAGGTTCGGGAGGTAAAGACAGACTAATCCCCACATGAGTTTACAAATCAGTGGGTGTTCTTCCACCACAGGTCCCGTAATTGGGAAGTGTCCCATCGAAATCGCCAATCTATGAGTTGACGGTACGATACGCCAAGCCTTATGCGGCTAGAGATACAAAAAAGTTTAAGAAGGGGGACAACGTCGCACCCTATGGGCTCTTCATGTTGAACACACCAATGTACTCACCTCATCCATGCTTATCGATATCTCTTAGAGGTATTTTTGGTCCAAGCTGAAGCCAAGAGGCATTCCGCCTCTTGTGAAAGTCCCAGGACTCTCCATCTCTCCCTGTAGCCCTCTAGACCATTATTGACCTTGCGGATCCCCAAGAATATCTGGATCGCAGGGAGAAGGATTGGAGAATCCCACGAAAGTTCCAGAAGAACTGAAAACCAAGCTTGTGACCTCCAAAGTGGAGAGATCACCACCACCTGCGCCTTCTGTCTGCATATGTGCATTGTCAAACTCAAGATCATAAAAAACGGCAAGAATGCATACTCTTTCTCTCTCGACCAGTCCTGAATGAATGTGTCTGTTGCCGTTGCTTGCGGATCAGGTTTCCAGCTAAATTAGCGAGGAAGTTGATGGTCCAGACTAGAAGCGAACATTTCCACCGAGAAAGGTCCCCAGTGAGAGATCAGCAAGTTGAATACGGCAGGATCCAGTCACTACAAACTCGTGTCAGGCCATTCCCTGGAACACCAGTCTGCAATCTGGTTGGAAGACCCAGTAAGATAATCTGCTGTGACCGAGATATTGTGGGCCGGGTAATACTACCAAAACTCCTTAGCCAGCTCTGCCAGGATTTTGGATCTGACACCCCCCCCACCCCCCAAATGATTTATATATTGGACTCCAGACTGGTTGTCCATCTTGAGGAGGATGCAGGTGTTCACCTTGTCTTTGGTCCAACAACGGACTGCGAATGAGCCTGCTATCGGCTCCAAGCAGTTTATATGAAGGGATTGTTTGTGAGCGGACCATTTCCTGCCTGTGACTGACTCTCCGCACCGAGCACCCCAGCCAGAGGTGCTGCCATCTGATTCTATAACCAGATCTGGGTCGGAACCGAAGAGGGCCTGTAGATGGCCCGTCGGTTTCAAGCCACCGTGTGTGTAAACCACAAATTCATCTCCACTTTGACCTCCTGTGTGAGGGGCACATGTTCTGAGTATTAAAGGCCTTTTCGAAGGTGGAAGGCTTTGAGTCTTTGGATGGCTCTCTAATGCAAAGGGCCCGGAAACATTGACTGAAAGGAAGAGGCAAGGAGTCCTACTATCTCTCTCAACCTGCCTTGATGAAACAGAGGACCTAAAGACGGTTTTCCAGAATTCCTTTCAGATCTTGGCCATCTTTGACGATAGCAGGCTCAGAGTCCTGTCCGAAAAATCGATGAGGAAGCCAAGTTGTCTATATGGGGTCAAGCTGGACTTTTTCTTGTTGATAAGGAAATTGCATGCTGAAGATCGTCTGTCAGTCTGGTTGGGCACTGGTCCAAGAAAAGGCAATCTTCCAGATATATATTTAGATGTCATCTGTGTAGGAGGCTAGCCTGGTTTGTGGTGGGTACCTAAGGTACTTACACCTTATACCAGATCGTTATCCCTTATTAGTGAAATGCAGGCAGTGTTCTAGCAGGTTAGGCTGTCTAGAGGTAGCTATAGCAGAGCAGCTTAGGCTGAACTAGGAGACATGCAAAGCTCCTGCAGTACCACTATAGTTACACAGTACATATACACAATAAAAGACAATAATCAGTGTTACCAAAAATAAAGGTATTTATTTGGTTGACACAGTACCAAAAATATCTTAGAGAGAATACTTCTTCTGGAGGTAAGTATTACACACAATATATACACTAGTAACCAAAATCAGGTAAGTAAACAGTCAGAGAATAGTGGAAACAGTAGAAAATACAATAGATTGCAGTGGGCCTAGGGGCAACACAAACCATATACTAAAATAGTGGAATGCAAATGTCGAATTCCCCCCTAGGCAAGTGTAGTGTGTAGAGGGGCGCTGAGAGTGTTAAAAAAACAAAAACAAAAAAAAAAAACACCAAAGGTAAGTAAAGTACCCCACCCCAGAGCCCAGGAAAGCAGGAGTAACATACAGCAAGCTTCCTCAGGACACACCACACATCGTGATAAAGGATTTTGCAAGACTGCAAGCAACAAACAATGGAATCTTGGACCTGAAGACCTGTGGAGAGAGGAGACCAAGTCCAGAAGTCACAGAAAATTCCAGGAAGGACAGGAGCCCCTGCCAACCTAGAAGAAGGTGCAAAAGTGGATTATCCGGTAAGAAGAAAAGTACAGAAGAGCACCAAAGAAGATGGCTGCGGGTTCCTTCTTGGTGCAGGCGGTGTCCCACGTCAAGATGTTGGATGCAGGCTGTTTGCGTCGCTGGATTCCGCCAACAAGCCTGGGTTCAAGTAAGTGCATGGTTTGCTTAAAAAAAGGAGCTGCCTAGATCCAGGAGGAACCTGGGGGTCTCAACTCGGACTGAGGAGACAGAGGGAGCTCTCAACACTTCAGAGACCCCTCAGAAGACCAGGGAGCACCCACTGGAGTCCCAGAACACGGGTACAAATAAGATGCAAAGTGCGGTCGTCACAGCACAACACTGGAAGGTCCCATGGCGCTGTAGAACAACTCAGGAAGCTGTGCGTTGCAGCATGGAGTGCTGGGGACCTAGGCTATGCTGTGCACTAAGGATTCTTGGAAGAAGTGCGCAGAAACCCAAGGAGCTGGGGAAGATGTGCACAGGGGCACTGTCGCAGCATGGGAAGGCAAGCTCTTACTTTAACAAATTTGGACAGCTGTTCCTTTGGACAATCTGGGTCACTTCTGTCTACCACCTGTGTTCCAAGGAGCACGCTCGTCGTCAGGAGAGGAGTCCTAGAGTACTGGTTGTCGCAGAATGGTGCGTACAGAACCAGGGAAGTGACTCTGTCACTCCACAGGAGATTCCTTTGGTTCTTCTGTTGCAGGGTGAAGACAGGCAGTCCTCAGAGCGTGCACACCTTGGAAACTGTTGCAAAAGCTGGCTGGAGCTGAAGTTGCAGGTCACAGGAGTCATCCTGGATACTTTGTTGCAGTTACAGCGGTTCCTGGAGCAGTCTGCAGTTGATCTGACTGTCAGAAGCTGAAGCAGAAGAGTCCTGGAGGAATCTTGCAAACCCAATCTGAGGGAACACCCAGAGGAGAGACCCTAAATAGCCCTGAGAGGGGGATTGGCTACCTACCCAGGTATGCACCTATCAGGAGGGGTCTCTGACGTTACCTGCTGGCACTGGCCACTCAGAGGTCTCCAGAGGGTCCCCACAATTTGGAATCCAAGATGGCTAACGGCAGAGTCACTTGGGAGGAGCTCTGGGCACCACCCCTGGGGTGGTGATAGACAGGGGAGTGGCCAATCCCCTTTCCTTTTTCCAGTTTCGCGCCAGAGCAGGGACTGGGGGTCCCTGAACCGGTATAGACTGGATTATGCAAGGAGGGCACCATCTATGCCCTTCAAAGCATTTCCAGAGGCTCTGGGAGGCTACCCCTCCCAAGCCTGTAACATCTATTTCCTAAGAGCGAGGGTGTAACACCATCCTCCCAAAGGAAATGCATTGTTCTGCCTTCCTGGGATTGAGCTGCTCAGTCCTCAGGAGGGCAGAAACCTGTCTGTGAGGTAGCAGCATCTGGGGCTGCAGTGGAAACCGCAGAGAGCTGGTTTGGCATTACTGGGGGTCCAGTGTGGAGCCCTCAGGGTGCATGGGATTGGCCCCCCAAAACCATATTTGGATTGAGAGGTCAATTCCGTGATCCTAGACTCCTCACATGGCCATATTCGGAGTTACCATTGTGATGCTACATATATTTTTTAAGATATATGTAGAGCACACTTATAATGGTATCCCCAGACTCACGAAGTCTGGGGAATTGGCCCTGGACAACGTGGGGGCACCGTTGCTAGTGCAAGGGTGCCCTCACACACCGTAACTTTGCATCCAGCTTTCAGTAAATGAAGATTAGACGTATAGGTGACTTATAAGTTACTTTAGTGCAGAGAAAATGGCTGTGAAATAGTGTGGGCATTATTTCACTCAGGCTGCTGTGGCAGTTCTGATGAAAGGTTTGTATGAGCTCCTTATGGGTGGCAAAAGAAATGCTGCAGCCTGGAACCCCAGTGCCCTGGGTACCTAAGTACCATGTACTAGGGACTTTTTATGGGGGGGGGGTCCAGTGTGCCAATCAGAATAGGAATATGGAGCCACTTAAGTGTAGTGACAAACTTGGTAAGTAGAGAGAGCATAAGCACTGGAGTTCTGGTTAGCAGAACTTCAGTGACACGGTTAAGCATACTGACAACACAGATAGGCCATAAACTGTGAGCACTGGGGTTCTGGCTAGCAGGATCCATGTGAGACAGGCAAAACACACTGAGAAATTGGGTATTAACATTGAGCACTGGGGTCCTGGCAAGCAGGATCCCAGTGAGACAGTAAAACAACACTGACAAAAACTCACATACAGACCAAAAATGGGGATAACTATGCTAGAAAGAGGCTACTTTATCGCAATCGGCGAGCTCAGACATGCTCTACCATGGGTTTCATCACCTTGGTGAAACACCAAGGAGCGAAAGAAAGCCCGAAAGGCAGGATCTTGAACTCGTAAACCAAACCATTCCATTGAAACTGAAGGGAATGGCGGTGTGGTGGAAATATAGGAATCCTCAGATAGGCTTCCTGCAGGTCGAGGCATGCCATTGAATCGTCCTGACTGAGCAAGTCACAAAGGAGATGAATCCCGTCCATCTTGAAATGGCAGTATACCACCCAACCATTGAATTCTCTTAGGTTGATGACAGGATGCTGCCCGCCGTCTCACTTGTCCATCAATGATTGCAGAGGTATCCCCGAGGGTGTAAGGATGCCGGGGACTATAGCCTGTTTTCTCAACAGATCTTGCACTTCCCACTCTACCAGAACCCACTGATCTTGGGGGAAAAACCATCAGCTGAGGCTGGTGTGGTTGAATTGGGGAACCATAGAATTTGATCTGAAAGCCGCAAGTGGTTTGCAACACCTATGCGTCTGAGGTGAGGGCCTGCCAATAGTGGGAGAAACACCCCAGTCTCACACTCCCCCTCCTCCCCCTCACCACCACCAGGCAATCGGGGTGTGATAGAACACTTACCGGTGTGAGATCCCTGAGAAAGACCTCTAAAAGCACCTCTGGAGCCTCTGCCACTGTGGCCCCTTCTGGTAAGGAAGAATTCTCCTACCTGTGGCTAGTCCTGTCCTCTCCGGAGGCCTTGGACTCTGGCAGGGGCTGACATGTAGAAGCGGACGGTCAATCGCCTTCTCACGCGGCAGGCCTCGATTAAAAAGCCACGGGTGGAAAACCTTTTGATTGACGACTGTGCATTATAGAGAGAAGTAAAGGTCGCCACAAACTTGGACAACTCCTTTATGAAGAGCTCACCAAATAAACCCCTTTGCGCCACAGCTCCTGATTCCATGGAAATGAGATCCCCAAGCTTGGGATCGACTTTGATCAGCAACAATCATCGCCTCTCTGCCGAAAGCGCACAATTTGCGTTTACCAGAAAAATCCCTGCCCGCTGAGCCCACCCTGAAATAGTGTGAGGGAGAGCGGAGCACCTGATGCTTTGGCCTGTTTCGCCAGGTTCCGGATCTTCAATGGGTCCTGTCACATCTAAGAGTTTGTCCTGGCTGGACCTCCAGGACCTATCTATACCCTTCTTTGGGTCCCGCAAAAAAGTGGCCATCCTGGGGTCTATCTCTGGGGTGGAGAAGACTTTCCCTGGCAAAAACGGGCAGGGACATTCAGCTTGCAGTTTGGCCCAGACGTCCTTATCCAAGGTTTCCGGAGGCATCGGGCAACACGCTCATCTTCTTTGAGGGATACCTCTCTGAGGAATGGGGGTGGATTACTTATTCTGGATCTAATATGTCAGAGGCTTCCTGAGGATCTTGGGGTAGTATTGAGGTACTGGGGAGCGGACGCTATGGTCTTCAGAGCCCGTCATCAGACGAGTCACCGGTCGAGTCATATTCTGCGTCTGCTGAGGGCAAGACGGGGAGACTTCCCCCCCGGGACTGATAGAACATCTAGATGACCCAGGAAGACAGGGGGTTCAGGTCTGTCCAAAAAGGCCTGCTTTACCCGGTCGAACACCGTCCGATCTACCTTCGCTTCTATTCGCCGTTTCTCGGGGCATGCACCACTAGCTCCCTAGTGTCGAGTCTGGAGCAGGGGGTCTGATAGATTCAAAGGAACCAGACATGTATAGGCTCCAAAGGTTCAATGACCGATGCTACGGTCTTTTGGATAGAGGCGTTCACTTTCTCGCAGAACTCCATCTATGGGAAGGACCGAAATGGTCTCCTCTTCTGTATAGGTGTCATTGTTTTTTTAAATTTTATTTTATTATTATTTTATATATACCCCTGACAGAAGATATGCTGTCAGAGGTATGCAGGCTGGTGGGGGCAGATCGGAGGGTGACGAGTCACCAATAAGTAGGCTAATTATGCGTAAGCACATCTCTGTTCATTTACTTGTTTATTTATTTTATTATAATTATTATTTTTCAGATGTTGCCTGCCAGCAAGCGCCCCTTCTATGAGACCAAAACAGGTCTGGGTGTGAGAAATTATGATGGGGCAATCTCCTGGGGCCAAAACTTCCTCTCTGTCAGTAAAGTAACGCCTTCAGAACGTCTGGGCCCAGCCCTACAGCTGCCCGATATCCAAAGCGCCGTGCATGGTCGGCGTCAATGAGAGGCAAGGAGCCTGCCTAGCAGCAGCAGAGATATGGGGCCAGATGTATCAAAGCTTTTTGCATTCGCAAACGGTGCGAATGCCCGTTTGCGAATGGAAAAAGCCCTTTCAGAATGTATCAAAGGCATTCTGAATGCAATTTTAAGGAATCGCTAAAATAGTGATTACTTAAAATTGCGACCCTGTTTAGAGAGTCGCAGATTGCGACTCTCTAAATAAGAAATCGTAAATAAGGAATCCTTATTTGCGATTTCTAAAGCACATGTATAAGGCAATTCCTTAATGTGAATTGGTCTTTGAGGAATCACTATCACCACCAAGTTGAACTTGGTGGTAACCATGTGCAAATTTGAAAAATGCATTTAAAATGCATTTTTAAGATTTACATGTAAAGCACACATGCCCTTTTGGCATGTGTGCACCTTACATGTTGTTAGAAAATGTTTTGGGGTGCAGCAGAGGGGGCCTTAGGCCCCGAGCACCTTGGACTATGCATTTTCCAAAATTGTGAATTCCAGTTAGGAATTCGCAATTTGGGACATGCAAAATATTCGCAAATATGGGCAGACAGGCCCATAGATGTGAATGGGGGTTGATTCGCAATTTGTGCTACGGTAATAGCATTTGCGTTTTTAAGAAATCACTATTAGCGAATTGCAAATATGATACATTGCATTTTGCAAATCAGAAATAGCGACTTCTTAAAAATCACGATTTCCGAATCGCAAAAGGCTTTTTTCATACATCTGGCCCAAAGACCATTCTGGGTGTCGGCTGCCTTGAAATTACAATACAGACCCCTGGTGTGGGGCATCTGGGCTTCCCGGCGCAGAGAACTGGAGCGCAAGGGGCGAGTGTTTCAATTCAAAATGAGGCATCTGTCCTCTGTGACAACAAATAACGGCGCAGCCAGCGCACGTCACCTTCTAGATGACTGACCTCTAAGTGCTGTTAAGGCTCACCGCATCCCCGGTGAGTGTTACGAGGACGCAGTCCTAGTAAAGCAATGGCACACAATATTGAACAAATTAGCGCTATCTATTACATCAAGAAAAAAAGGCACTTATTTCATTAGCACCAGAAAAGAAATAGGAAGTCCGGTCACGTATAATACGTTAGATGGACACTGTTGGGGACACTTGATTGTTTCCTGAGTATTTGTAGTTTTTTCCCTGGGGAATGTTGGGAAATTGAGTTTGTTACTTTAAAGGCTGCTGTTGAATAAAGGAAAGAAAGCTGAGCATAATCATCTCATATGGTCCTGAAATAGAACTGAATTAGCATCCTGGATTATCCCATATGTTTCAAATACATTAGATAACCCTGATTGACTTGAATTAATTTCTCACTTTGATAATGTCTTTTGTCAGGAAATGTGGGCAGTTGGTCTGTTCTTTGTGGATAGCTTTCATACATTTTGATGTCTATCTGAACGCTTACATCATTGAAGGGGCAAGGGGGACCTAAGTATTTTAATTTCTGTTAATAGTGAAAACACTAACATGACAATTATTGCCCCTGCATCCTACTATCAGCTACTGAGTAGTCAATTCTCCAATTTAAAACACATCTTATTAATTTATTTGTACTGCAACGACTTGGCCCTAAAAGTAAGCTAACCATAATTAACAAATTAGAGGAGGAATTTGACAAATCCTTCACAAACAGCAAGAGGCTGGTTAATGTTATAAAGGTGGGAGATATTCATTTCAGTATAATTTCCTTGTATACTTTACTGCCAGGAGAAGTCTGCGGGATGACGGAGACGCCTGATACTTTTGTCAGGCATTTTGCTCAGCACCATTATGGTGAGGCTCTCAACCTCTTGTTGATTTAGCATAATCTTCTACTTGCCTTGGTAATCTGCACTTTGGGGAATAAATCATTACCCTCCTTAACGAGTGTAGGAGCCTATAGTGCCGTTGATTTAATACTGTTTTCTGATACGATCTCCCCATGGATGTCTACTTTTAGTATTTTGCCTGACTGTTGTAGTGACCATAACCTGTTGTCCACTAAATTTGAATTTGAATTCAGAATCACCCTTAGCTGGGACTAACCAAATTGTCCTGATTAAAAAAAATGTGTGGTGATGAAGTGTATTAACCTAGCCTCAAACCAATTGCTGCAAGGATTGCTGAAGACAGATATGAGGGCCTCTGAGATAGATCTTTATCATAGGGAAGCACCCCAAAAATGATTGATTTTGTATTCTGCTATTTGTGATTCCTTAAAAAGTTTAATGACAGTCAATATGAAGCCAAAAGACAATAAGCTCAATATATGGTTTGATACTGCTTGCTCTGAGGCACACAGGACAGTATTAAATGCTTTGAAAAGGAAACCACATATATGCGAGGAGGTCAGGGAATGCAGGAGGGGTTACAAGATTGTGCTTGAGCCTAAAAAGAGCATTATTAGAAATAATGCCTGGAAAGATTTTGTTGCAATTGGGGAATTAAGGGATATGGGCACCAAAATCATCAACTCATTTTTTTTTAATTAGCCAAATACTCTAAAGGTGGAATGTTTTACTCCACCTGCAAGTTGGATTGATCATTTTAATTTGCTCTGATCATCTACCCAGCCTAAAAATAAGGGATTGGTGTTGGAATGCAAGTTTGGCGCACCTGGCAAGGGACCTTTGTAATCTCCATTTGAGGTTGATGAGATAGTTGCTACAATTAGGTATAGTGTGAGTGGCATGGCCCTAGGCCAAGATGGAATCCCTATAGATGAGTTTAAAAATAATATGGACTTTTGGGGCCAAGTTTTAATTAAGGTTTTCAGGGCTTCTTCTGACTATCCTCCCCTGGCAAGATGGGTGGAGGCTACGATTTTACCAATTTTTAAAAAGACTAGCAAGGATGTGCTGTGATCTTGCTAGACTCCAAAATCAAGGTACTGGGAAGGGTTCTCATTGCAAGATTGGAAACCTGGACCAGACAGGAGTCTTTTTTTTGTCGGATGTACATTATGGCTTTCAACATCAGTTGGGGAGAGTAAAGTATTCACTTAATTTATATCTTATAGCTGCAAAATATTCTAAAGCTAAGGGTGCCGCCATACGTTTGGCATTTATGGAGATGACTAGCACATTTTACAGATTCAATAATTCAGAGGTTTATTATGTCTGAGATCGTGGTAAGGGTGCCATTGTTATGTCTTTCGTTGGATCTGCATAGGGATGCGCCAGCAAGGGTATGATGTAGTTTGAATGGGGAAAGCACTGAACAGATTAAATCTGACCACGGGGTTCCCCAGGGCTGTATTTTGGCCCCTTTTTATTTACACTTGTATTAACAGGTTGATGGACCACCTAAAAAACGTAGGAAGGACTTAACGCTTGTGGTCAAGTTCCCAGTCCCACTCCTACTTTTTGCAGATGATGAAGTTCAGCTTGCCAGAACTGCAATTAGTCTACCAGGTATTTTTAATCAATTTACTTCCTTAATGAAGAGTTTGGATCTTAATACAAATCTACCCAAGTCCTTCACTATGATTTATGGACCAAGGAACCCAAAGAACTGTCCGTTAAATAGAGGATTCCACAGAGGGTAAGGTTAAGACCTTCACATACTTAAGCATTATTTTCCACTCATCCCTCGTTAAGAGGTAATTTAATTAACATCAGCTTTCAACAGTTTATCAGATCCACAGAGGTGATTTTCAGTTTCGGACAGAAACTGGGTTATAAACCTTTTAATGAATTGCTCACTTTATATAAGGGTAAGTGTATGTCTGTCTCTACATACATGGTTGGCTTGTGGGACTTTGAAGCAGCAAATTAACTTCGGATAGTTGACAAAAAACTTTTAAAGGAGGCTCCTGGCAGTCCTCCAGGGTTGCCCTAATTTTATTTATTTTTTAGTGAGTTAGGCTTATCCTACATCAAGAACTTCATAGAGATACACTCTCCTCTACTGTGGGTTTCTGTGTGGTGAAAGCCTGCGCTGAGTTGGTTGACATATATAAATATAAAAATCCTTTCCCATCTTTAGGGCTCAAAGAGCTCTTTGATGACCCAGGTTAAGTTGCATGAGTAAGCAGTCAAGTGTTTGGATGCTTGAATATCTTAGATTAGCTCAGTAAGTAAGCAAACGGCTAGTGCTATATCATGTTAATTCATTGTTGGTTATTAGACCAGCATTTTATCTTTTGTGGATTATTAATTCTCAGCATAGATTTTATCTGTTCCACTTCAGATGATACATTGTGCTCTTATTGGTAGCGTTTTTCAATTGGCACCTGGTTTGAGAATCTGCCTATATGCAATTTTTTCAGTCACCACCCAGATCAACATTGCAATTATTTGTAAATTGTATTTGTTTCCTAGGAAACAATATCTTCTGCCTACACTGCATGATTTGAAGATAACTAGGGCTAGGCTGGTATTGTAGGAGGCTGGACTGGCTTGTAGTGAGTACCAAGGGGTACTTAGACATTGCACCAGGCCCAGGTATCCCTTATTAGTGTAGAGGGGTGTCCAGCAGCTTAGGCTGATAGAAAAGGTAGCTTAGCAGAGCAGCTTAGGCTGAACTAGGAGATGAGTGAAGCTCCTACAGTACCACTAGTGTCACTTGCACAATATCATAAGAAAACACAATACACAGGTATACTAAAAATAAAGGTACTTTATTTTTATGACAATATGCCAAAAGTATCTCAGTGAATACCCTCAGTATGAGGATAGCAAATATACACAAGATATATGTACACAATACCAAAATATGCAGTAATAGCAATAGAAAACAGTGCAAACAATGTATAGTCACAATAGAATGCAATGGGGGCACATAGGGATAGGGGCAACACAAACCATATACTCTAGAAGTGGAATGCGAACCACGAATGGACCCCAAACCTGTGTGACCTTGCAGAGGGTCGCTGGGACTGTAAGAAAACAGTGAGGGTTAGAAAAATAGCCCACCCCAAGACCCTGAAAAGTGGGTGCAAAGTGCACCTAAGTTCCCCAAAGAGCACAGAAGTCGTGATAGGGGAATTCTGCAGGAAAGACCAACACCAGCAATGCAACACTGATGGATTTCCAGACGAGAGTACCTGTGGAACAAGGGGACCAAGTCCAAAAGTCACGATCAAGTCGGGAGTGGGCAGATGCCCAGGAAATGCCAGCTGTGGGTGCAAAGAAGCTGCCCCCGGATGGTAGAAGCTGAGGATTCTGCAAGAACGACAAGGGCTAGAAACTTCCCTTTGGAGGATGGATGTCCCACGTCGTGAAGAGTCGTGCAGAAGTGTTTTCCCGCAGAAAGACCGCAAACAAGCCTTGCTAGCTGCAAAGCTCGCGGTTAGGGTTTTTGGATGCTGCTGTGGCCCAGGAGGGACCAGGATGTCACCAATTGCGTGAGGGGACAGAGGGGGCGTCCAGCAAGACAAGGAGCCCTCTCAGAAGCAGGCAGCACCCGCAGAAGTGCCGGATCAGGCACTACGAAGTGGAGTGAAACGGTGCTCACCCGAAGTTGCACAAGAGAGTCCCAGGCCGCCGGAGGACAACTCAGGAGGTCGTGCAATGCAGGTTAGAGTGCCGTGGACCCAGGCTGTGCACGAAGGAAATCCTCGGTGAGTGCACAAGAGCCGGAGTAGCTGCAAATCACGCGGTTCCCAGCAATGCAGTCTAGCGTGGGGAGGCAAGGACTTACCTCCACCAAACTTGGACTGAAGAGTCACTGGACTGTGGGAGTCACTTGGACAGAGTTGCTGAGTTCAAGGGACCTCGCTCGTCGTGCTGAGAGGAGACCCAGAGGA
This sequence comes from Pleurodeles waltl, assembly GCF_031143425.1. NCBI lineage: Eukaryota > Metazoa > Chordata > Amphibia > Caudata > Salamandridae > Pleurodeles > Pleurodeles waltl. The sequence goes on from NC_090451.1 coordinate 586,593,900, forward strand.
CCGGTGATGCAGTTCTTTGGTGCCTGCGGTTGCAGGGGGAAGATTCCGTCGACCCACGGGAGATTTCTTCGGAGCTTCTAGTGCAGAGAGGAGGCAGACTACCCCCACAGCATGCACCACCAGGAAAACAGTTGAGAAGGCGGCAGGATCAGCGTTACAATGTCGCAGTAGTTGTCTTTGCTACTTTGTTGCAGTTTTGCATGCTTCCAGCGCGGTCAGCAGTCGATTCCTTGGCAGAAGGTGAAGAGAGAGATGCAGAGGAACTCTGATGAGCTCTTGCATTTGTTATCTAAGGAATTCCCCAAAGCAGAGACCCTAAATAGCCAGAAAAGAGGGTTTGGCTACTTAGGAGAGAGGATAGGCTAGCAACACCTGAAGGAGCCTATCAGAAGGAGTCTCTGACGTCACCTGCTGTCCCTGGCCACTCAGAGCAGTCCAGTTTGCTAGCAGCACCTCTGTTTCCAAGATGGCAGAGGTCTGGAGCACACTGGAGGAGCTCTGGGCACCTCCCATGGGAGGTGCAGGTCAGGGGAGTGGTCACTTCCCTTTCCTTTGTCCAGTTTCGCGCCAGAGCAGGGCTGAGGGGTCCCTGAACCGGTGTAGACTGGCTTATGCAGAAATGGGCACCATCTGTGCCCATGAAAGCATTTCCAGAGGCTGGGGGAGGCTACTCCTCCCCTGCCTTAACACCTTTTTCCAAAGGGAGAGAGTGTAACACCCTCTCTCTGAGGAAGTCCTTTGTTCTGCCTTCCTGGGCCAAGCCTGGCTGGACCCCAGGAGGGCAGAAACCTGTCTGAGGGGTTGGCAGCAGCTGCAGTGAAACCCCTGAAAAGGCAGTTTGTCAGTACCCGGGTCTGTGCTAGAGACCCGGGGAATCATGGGATTGTCTCCCCAATACCAGGATGGCATTGGTGGGGCAATTCCATGATCTTAGACATGTTACATGGCCATATTCGGCGTTACCATTGTGAAGCTACACATAGGTAGTGACCTATGTGTAGTGCACGCGTGTAATGGTGTCCCCGCACTCACAAAGTCCGGGGAATTGGCCCTGAACAATGTGGGGGCACCTTGGCTAGTGCCAGGGTGCCCACACACTAAGTAACTTAGCACCCAACCTTTACCAGGTAAAGGTTAGACATATAGGTGACTTATAAGTTACTTAAGTGCAGTGTAAAATGGCTGTGAAATAACGTGGGCGTTATTTCACTCAGGCTGCAGTGGCAGGCCTGTGTAAGAATTGTCAGAGCTCCGTATGGGTGGCAAAAGAAATGCTGCAGCCCATAGGGATCTCCTGGAACCCCAATACCCTGGGTACCTCAGTACCATATACTAGGGAATTATAAGGGTGTTCCAGTATGCCAATGTAAATTGGTAAAATTGGTCACTAGCCTGTTAGTGACAATTTGGAAAGAAATGAGAGAGCATAACCACTGAGGTTCTGATTAACAGAGCCTCAGTGAGACAGTTATTCATAACACATGTAACACATACAGGGCACACTTATGAGCACTGGGGCCCTGGCTGGTGCAGGGTCCCAGTGACACACACAACTAAAACAACATGTATACAGTTAAATATGGGGGTAACATGCCAGGCAAGATGGTATTTTCCTACACAAGCCCTCCCCCCCCCCCCCCCAAACGAAGGACAATAAGACTAGCCATGCCCTGATGAGTCTTCATTGTCTAAGTGGAAATATCTGGAGAGTCCATCTGCATTGGAGTGGGTACTCCCAGGTCTATGTTCCACTGTATAGTCCATTCCCTGTAGGGATATGGACCACCTCAACAATTTAGGATTTTCACCTTTCATTTGTTTTAGCCAAAGTAGAGTTTTGTGGTCTGTCTGAACAATTAACTGAGTGCCAAACAGGTATGGCCTCATCTTCTTCAGTGCCCAGACCACATCAAAGGCCTCCCTCTCTATGGCAGACCAACGCTTTTCTCTAGGGGTCAACCTCCTGGGATAAAAGCAACAGGTTGATCCTGGCCCTCAGAATTAAGTTGTGATAAGACTGCCCCTACCCCTAATTCAGATGCATCAGTTTGGACAATGATTTGTTTGGAGTAACAGGGGCTTTTCAGGACAGGTGCAGAGCACATGGCCTGCTTCAGGTCCTCAAAAGCTTTCTGACAGTTTGCTGTCCATAATACCTTTTTAGGCATTTTCTTAGATGTGAGGTCATTAAGAGGGGCTGCAATGGAGCCATAGTTCTTTATGAACCTCCTATAGTACCCAGTGAGGCCTAACAAGGCTCTCACCTGAGTCTGAGTTGTAGGGGGAACCCAATCTATAATAGTTTGGATTTTCCCCTGAAGTGGTGCAATCTGTTCTCCACCTACCAGGTGTCCCAGATAAACCACTTTCCCCTGCCCTATCTGGCACTTTGATGCCTTGATTCTGAGGCCTGCCTTTTGCAGGGCCTCCAAAACTTTCCATAGGTGGACCAGGTGATCATCCCAGCTGGAGCTAAAGACAGCTATATCATCTAGATATGCTGCACTAAAAGCTTCCAGCCCTTGCAGGACTGTATTCACCAACCTTTGAAAAGTGTCAGGTGCATTTTTCAATCCAAAAGGCATTACTGTGAATTGGTAATGGCCTCCAATGGTTGAAAATGCAGTTTTTGCTTTTGCATCTTCTGATAACTTGATCTGCCAATACCCTGTAGTCAAATCAAAAGTGCTTAGATACTTGGCAGATGCCAGTGTATCTATTAGCTCATCTGCCCTGGGTATAGGGTGAGCATCAGTTTTAGTTACCTGGTTGAGACCTCTATAGTCTACACAAAACCGCATTTCCTTCTTTCCATCCTTGGAATGAGGTTTTGGTACAAGTACCACAGGAGAGGCCCATGGACTTTCAGGGTGCTCAACCACTCCCAGTTCAAGCATTTTCTGCACTTCTTGCTTTATGCAGTCTCTGACATGGTCAGGCTTCCTATAGATCTTACTTTTGACAGGCAAGCTGTCTCCATTATCTATAGTGTGCTCACACCAATAAGTGGTGCTTGGCACAGTAGAGAAGAGTTCAGAAAACTGACCCAGGAGATTTATGCAGTGTTTTTTTTGCTCAGCAGTAAGACAATCTGCCAAAACTACACCTTCCACTAGAGCATCTTGTTCTGTGGAAGAGAAGAGATCAGGGAGAGGGTCACTCTCTTCTTCCTGTCCCTCATCTGTTGCCATGAGCAGGGCTGTCATAGTAGGGTTTCAGGCGATTGGCATGGAGCACCCTAAGGGGACTCCTGGCAGTGCCTAAGTCAACTAAGTAGGTGACTTCCCCCTTCTTTTCAACAATTATGTGGGGTCCACTCCATTTGTCTTGGAGTGCTCTTGGGGCCACAGACTCCAAGACCCACACTTTCTGCCCTGGTTGGTACTGAACCAAAACAGCCTTCTGGTCATGCCATTGCTTTTGGAGCTCTTGGCTGGCCTGAAGGTTTTTACTGGCCTTTTTCATGTACTCAGCCATACTAGATCTGAGGCCAAGTACATAGTCCACTATGTCTTGCTTTGGAGCTTTTAACGGTTGTTCCCAACCCTCCTTAACAAGTGTTAGAGGACCTCTCACAGGGTGTCCAAATAGGAGTTCAAAGGGACTGCAGCCCACTCCTTTTTGGGGTACCTCCCTGTAAGCAAAAAGGAGGCAAGGTAACAGGATATCCCATCTCCTGCGGAGTTTTTAAGGGAGTCCCATAATCATGCCTTTGAGAGTTTTGTTAAATCTCTCCACCAGTCCATTTGTTTGTGGATGATAGGGTGTGGTGAACTTGTATGTCACACCACATTCCTTCCACATGGCCTTTAAGTAAGCAGACATGAAATTGCTTCCTCTGTCTGATACCACCTCTTTTGGGAAGCCTACTCTGGAAAAGATTCCCAGGAGGGCCTTTGCCACTGCAGGAGCTGTAGTGGTCCTTAGAGGAATTGCTTCAGGCTATCTGGTGGCATGGTCCACTACCACCAAGATAAACCTATTGCCTGAAGCAGTAGGAGGGTCAAGGGGGCCAACTATGTCAACCCCTACCCTTTCAAAGGGAACCCCAACCACAGGCAGTGGAATAAGGGGTGCCTTTGGTGTGCCACCTGTCTTGCCACTGGCTTGACAGGTTTCACAGGACTTACAAAATTCCTTTGTGTCCTCTGACATTCTAGGCCAATGAAACAAGGGAACAAGCCTGTCCCAAGTTTTCTTTTGCCCCAAATGTCCAGCTAAGGGAATGTCGTGGGCTAGAGTTAGGAGGAACTTTCTGTACTCCTGAGAAATCACCAATCTCCTGGCAGCTCCAGGTTTTGGATCCCTTGCTTCAGTGTACAAAAGATTGTCCTCCCAGTAAACTCTGTGAAAGTCACTGACATCCCCATCTGCTTGTTTGACAGCTTGCTGCCTTAGACCCTCTAGTGTGGGACAGGTATGCTGTGCCACACTCAGCTTCTCCCTGGCAGGCCCCCCTTCACCTTCACCCAAAAGCTCAGCAGTGTCTGCTTCCAGCTCCTCAGGTGTAGGTTCTGCACAGGGTAGAAATTCTCCTTCCTCAGAAGTTGAATCCACTATAGAGGGTGGGGTAGTAGGTAGTGGTTTACCTTTACTAACCCTAACTTTAGGGAGCACTTGGTCCATTCTTCCAGCATCCAAGTCACCCTGTCCTTTTTGCTTTTTGGCCTGAGCCCTTGTCAAAGCAAAAATATGCCCTGGAATGCCCAGCATTGCTGCATGAGCCTCCAACTCCACTTCTACCTAAGCTGATGTCTCTAAATCATTCCCTAATAGACAGTCTACAGGTAAATCTGAGGCAACCACAACTTTCTTTGGACCAGTAATCGCCCCCCCCCCACCCCCAGTGTAAAATGGCTGTGAAATAACGTGGATGTTATTTCACTCAGGCTGCAGTGGCAGGCCTGTGTAAGAATTGTCAGAGCTCCCTAATGGTGGCAAAAGAAATGCTGCAGCCCATAGGGATCTCCTGGAACCCCAGTACCCTGGGTACCTCAGTACCATATACTAGGGAATTATAAGGGTGTTCCAGTAAGCCAATGTAGAATTGGTAACATTGGTCACTAGCCTGTTAGTGACAATTTGAAAGAAATGAGAGAGCATAACCACTGAGGTTCTGATTAGCAGAGCCTCAGTGAGACAGTTAGTCATAACACATGTAATACATACAGGGCACTCTTATGAGCACTGGGGCCCTGGCTGGCAAGGTCCCAGTGACACATACAACTAAAACAACATATATACAGTGAAATATGGGGGTAACATGCCAGGCAAGATGGTACTTTCCTACAGGTATTACAGCAGTTATTCTCTGAAAAGGCCTGTTTGGCTGTAACCTGATTTTTACAACGTGACCTGAGGTTAAGAGAACTATTCGGTTAAATCAGCCTCATGAATTATACTATTAAGTTTCTACCTCCTTGCTGTGCATAGTGGATTCTCAATATTCTGGTCTTCAAGATTTAAATGCCTTTATTGTTTTAAATAATCCTGGAGACAGTTTTCTTATTATAGGGTTTTCTGATTTGTTATTTTTATTGCAATTGTATGTCTTAGAAAGGCACAAGATAGATTGTGTGTACTTATTGAGGCTCAGCTTAGATGCATGGGTCACTTATAATCCTGCTCACAAGTATTATGTCTTTATGAAATCTTCCCAATATATTAGAAACCGTTTCTTTTCTGAATATATTCAAATTTTCATGTCTCTTTTTACAAGTTATGTACCTAAAGATGTCTATACTAGGCTGTGATTGTTGTATAATTGGAATGTTATTGTATTCGTTTTTGTGCTTACATGACTATTCTCTGGCCGAGTAAAGATATGTGACTGACTCACCTTAAGGCCTTCTGTGATCAGCCCCTTGGTGCACTTTAAAGAGGCTTTCCCTGTCACAGGCAAATGTTAGCTAACACCCAGGCTTGCACCTTTTTTTATTCCCCCAGCCAGTCCGACCCCCATCAGAGGGTGCTTCTTGTTTATATCACAGTGTCAGATACTGCAGGTGTGTCGGTTTTCCAAATAGCATTTGGGGTGCACATCAAAAGAGGCAAACCCTAATGACAAAATACTTTGTCTCTTTCCACTGCCTAGTTGCTGAGAATTTAGCATTTGTTTTACCATTCTTCTGTCTCTGACTTTGCCTGGGGTTCGGGCACTGCATAAAACTGGATTTTAGTGTTAATTGGGGGAGGACTCCAGGATTGCCATAGTACATGTGCCATATCCACTTCCAGACCTCGAAACCCAAGTTTAATGTGGCCAAAGATTGGCCATCTTGAAAATGTCAAAAGTAAAGAAGGTTATGCTCTGGACCTTTTAACCCATTGGTTAGGGCACCCCCAGGGGGCGTTTTCCGGCACCCACTTCAGAACGCTTCTGGACCTGTGGGAAATCATTGGAGGACTGAATTTGCCGCCTGAGATCTGAGAAGAGCATCGAAGACTTGACCTACTTCCACTCCTGTGCCCAGGACAAATAAGTGCACTCCAAGGGTCACAAGGATGACCTCCTGTTAAAGATATGAAGATACAACAAACTACAAGAGGCATGTTCCTGCCATTTCCTCCCTGACCAGTGGCAACGTGAGCTGGACTGGACTGAACTGTTACTGCTACTGTCTGCCTGCTACCCTGTGAGTCTCTAAGTGCCTCCCCTCAGGTCTTTCTAAATCGTTTTGAGATTTTTGTATTTTGCATTTCAAGTTTATTACTGTTTTATTGCTGCATTGGCAGTTTACACATTGTCTGTAAGTTAGGTGTGTCTGCTCTATGCCATAGTTACCAGGGAATTGAGCTCAGGTTTATTTAGTGACTTTAGTGGTTCACCCTGACACAGATTGCGATTATTACTTGAGGTGGATACTTAACCCCCAACTAATAACCTGGTTTTTCACACATGCACACAGTGTGACGCAGTGACATCACTGATGGGAAAGTTAAACCAGTGAGTTCTTTTAGTGACTATTGGTTTCACTTCCTGTTCGGTGATAGGGGCATAATTCTGCCTCCCCTGCAGCTGTCATTGTGGGAGAAGCATTGTTGGAAAGACGAGAATACCCCCTTTCCAGTTCAGCCCCTTCCTAGTAGATTGAAATGCAGGGATCCACATGGAACGGCTTTTAGATTGAGGATGGGGTGGCTCAGCAGGATTTGGGCCTTTGTTCCCCTCAAATCCTGCATTCCACACCACCACTCGACCCTGTGGGACAGATCGGGGTACGTACCTCAATCTGAAAGCACAATGGACCGCAGGGATGTGTCATTCGAAGGGGTTGGGGCAATCTTTCCTAGCGTAGGGTCATTCCCTCCCCCTAAATCGTGCCCCCCACCAAAGGAGGATTCGGGGTTTGCCCCCAAGGTGCCTATTGGTTAGAAAACCGATGTAAACACTAGTGAAATTTTTTATGCAAACAGTTTAAAGGGGTGGGGCGGCCCACTCTGGCAAAGGGCCATACCCCACCTATCCAGATGTGAGTTTGCCCACAGGTTGACCACCAGAGGCCGAAAGCCCACTACAGATTACAAAAAGGTTAAAAAGAAATTGGTGGTGGACCATCGTGGCCTGGCGGTTTATAACCCTTACCCAGTAAGAGGCAGTAGTCTTTCTGACCCCACCACTTTGGGCACAGATGTGCTCCCATTCACGGGTCATCCTTGATCTACTGTAACCCCCTCCCCCATTTCACCTTCCCTCCACATAGGTTGGAACGGCCACTAGACAGCTGGGATTTTACAGTGGGCCAAAAAAATAAATAAAGGATGGTTTTCTCACCCTGGCACTGTAGCATTGGGCCATACACCAACCCCGAAAGAATAATGCTTGATTTTAGGGAAAGTTTGAGGTTTGCAGGGTATTGTGGTAAGAAAAGGCCATGAGATCACCACATCAGGCACCTACTGTGGTCCCCCCCCAGGGGTTATATTTTAAAAAGTATGTGGCTTTGGTAGATTTCTCTGGGTGGCACCCAAGCCACCAAAGACCAAATACTTCAGCTATCCCCATTGCAGATGTCGCTACATTGTGTTTTGGAGTCATTTGTGTAAAGTTGTGTAACGTGCAGTAGACTAAGCATACAAGGGAAGGTAGAGTTTTTGTCAGGAGAAAAGTGGGTACACTGTGTGGTAGGAAATTTGTGGATCCCTGTACAGTCCTCAAGTTGAGGTCACAGAAATGGGAGGAAAATTAGGCCATTTGTGGTAATGAAACATTGTGGGACCAAGGCATGTCATTCAACCTTGGACCCAAGCCTGTGCTTGGCCGCCCCCTGTTCCCGTAGGGAGCTGGGAGATCCTAAGAGGGGAAGAGAAGGGTTTTCAAAGATTTTCAAAAGGAGAGTTCAGAGTCAGCTGATCGAATTTCAACCTGGAGGGAGTTCCATAATTGGGCTGCCCTAAAAGCAAAAGATCTGCCACCCCATCTCGATCTTTTAAACCGAGGAATCCTAACCAAGGAAGCAGATTTGCATCAACTAGGCACTACCTGGACCCAGGAGGGACCTGGGGGCCTCAACTCTGTGTGAGGAGAAAGAGGGGGGTCCCAGCACTTGAGAGAGCCCTCAGAGCACCAGATAGCACCCACGGGAGTCGCAGGACACAGGGACAAAGGAGGTGCAAAATGCGGTCAGGGCAGCACTACAAAGGAAGGTCCCACGCCGCTGGAGAACAACTCAGCGAGTTGAGCTTCGCAGGATAGAGTGCTGGGGACCTGGGCCAGTCTGTGCACGAAGGAATTCAGCAAATAGTGCACAGAGGCCTCAGGAGCTGAAAAAGACGTGGTGCACAGGGGTACTGTCATTCTAGGGGAAGGCATGGTCTTACCTCCTCCAAATTGGGACAGCAGGACCTCAGGACAGTCTGTGTCGATGGGGTCCGCCCTCCGTGTTCCAAGGAGCACGCTCATCACCAGGAGAGGAGTCCAAGAGAACCAGTCGTCGACTTAGAAGGTGCCTGTGTGAGCAGGGGTGTAACTCTGTCACTTCACAGGAGATTTCGTCGGTCCTTCTGGGGCAGGGTGAAGACAGGGAGTCCTCAGAGCGTGCACACCGTGGAAACTGTTGTAGTTGCTGGCTGGAGCTGAAGTTGCCGAGGAAAAGTATCCCTTGTGGATACTTTGTTGTTGTTGTAGCGGTTCCTGTAGCAGTCTGCGGTTGATCTGATGTCAGAGGATGAAGTAGTAGTTGCAGAGGATTCCTGCTGGAAACGTGCAAGTAGAATCTGAAGAGAACCCACAAGAAAGACCCTAAATAGCCCTGAAAGGAGGATTGGCTACCTTATCAGGTAAGGACCTATCAGGAGGGGTTTCTGACATCACCTGCTGGCACTGGCCACTTAGAGCCCTCCAGAGTGTCCCCAAACCTTGCAAAGCAAGATGGCTGAAGTCTGGGACACAGTGGAGGAGCTCTGGGTACCACCCCTGAGGTGGTGATGGACAGGGGAGTGGTCACTCCACTTTCCTTTGTCCAGTTGTATGCCAGAGCAGGGACAAGGGGGTCCCTGAACCGGTGTAGACTGGCAGAACCCTGTATGTGAGGTGGCAGCAGCTGTAGCTGCATTGCAAGCCTCGGAGAACTGATTTGGTAGTACTGGGGGTCCATGGTGGAGCCCCCTGGATGCATGGAATTGGCTCCCCAATACCAGATTTGGAATGGGGGACAATTCCCTGATCTTAGACACCTTACATGGCCATATTCGGAGCTACCATTGTGAAGCTACATATAGGTATTGACCTCTATGTAGTGCACGCATGTAATGGCGTCCCCGCACTCACAAAGTCCCGGGAACTGGCCCTGGACTATGTGGGGGCACCTTTGCTAGTGCAAGGGTGCCCTCACACTTAGTAACTTTGCACCTTACCTTCAGTAAATGAAGGTTAGACATATAGGTGACATATAAATTACTTAAGTGCAGTGGAAATGGCTGTGAAATAATGTGTGCACTATTTCACGCAGGCTGCAGTGGCAGTCCTGTGAAAGGGTTTGTCTGAGCTCCTTGTGAGTGGTAAAAGAAATGCTGCAGCCCATATGGATCTCCTGGAACCCTAATGCCCTGGCTACCTAGGTACCATATACTAGGGACTTATAGAGGGGGTTCAGTGTGCCGATTGAAATTGGTAAATCAGGTCACTTGCCTATAATGACAACTTTAAAAGCAGAAAGAGCATAAGCACTGAGGTGATTAGCAGAGCCTCAGTGACACCGTTAAGCACTACTGACAACACACACATTAGGCCACAAACTATGAGCCCTGGGGGTCCTGGCTAGCAGGATCCCAGTAACACAGTAAAAACACACTGACACACACTCACAAACGGGCCAAAAGTGGGGGTAACCATGCTAGAAAGATGTTACTTTTTCACACCGTCTGAGTACATTCTTGTTAACCAAAGCCCTTGGTGAGAAAAAAGCACAAAAACAGACAGACAACGTTGAAAATCACTGGCAGCCTTTAACATGGCAGTGTCTAAGGCTGCAATAAAGTCAATAGGCAAAATTAAGCTAAGGCTAAACTGAATACAAAATGGAGTCTAACTGGTGAACACTGGACAGCTGAGCCAGTTGCAAAGTAGTGCAACACTAAGTCAGTGGTCAAAACACACATTTCACTACAGTTACATGTAAAGAGACACATGGAAGGGAAACATAGTATGGCACAGTGCCATTTACATTGCAGGACATCGAAGCAATATATAAGTACTAGATTTCCCAGGAGTATGTGGGAGAGAAACAGAAAAATGGAGCAAAGGAATGCAAGGGAAAGAGAGGAGGGTACAAAAAGGAGGGCAAATGGAAGTGAGAATATGATGAGACAAAAAGAAGAGGAAGTGTGTGGGGACAGAGAGAAGGGGTGATAAGGAAAGCTAAGTTGAAAGAGGTGAGGTCTGACTACAAGTGGTAAAAAAAGACAAAAGGAAGAGAGGTTAAGAGAACCGGAGGTGTGATGACAAGGGAAAGATACGGAGAAGGGAAATAACTTTTAAAAAAGGCAATAGACACTAAAGGCACAGGATGTAAGAGACTAAAAGAGGGATGGGAAAGAGAGGGGGGAAGGAAGGGAGGAAATTTAGTGAATCAGAGATAAGGGCAAAAAACGAAGAGAAAGGTCAGGTGAGAAGGGTGAGACAAGGGAGTAGATGGAGGAAAGAGAGGTTAGTAAGAGTGAGTAGAGAAGCGGTGGAACAAATGGAATAGGATGTGAGAGAATGAAGAGAGCCAAGAGGGGCAGTGAGTGAATGCAATGATGGGAAGCAAAAATGCAGAGAAGAAGAGAATGGGAATAGTGAACAACATAGAAAAGAGAGGAAGGTAAGAGGGTAGTAGTATTCGACTTGTGGAATTTCTTTAACATAAGGCTGTTATCATGGAGGAACTATTGCCAGTGGACTCTGTGCCTGACTTTGACTGTTTATAGCACCAGAGGCCAGGCTGTTTAGCCCTGATTCTCTGGGCTTGCCCCTGTGCACTTTGCCTGTGATTGATCTTTGACAGACTGAGATGCAATAGGGAAGGCTGCAGACTTCAGCTTCTGCAAACTCTGCCTGTCTTCGAGACCTGAGTCTACATCATGGCAAAATGAAGTTATGATGTGCTAGTGTATTCCTTATCTGATAAAGATCTCTAGTTGCAGATTCCTTACTTTAAAATTTCCCCAGGCGTCAGTCTGGGTCCGGAGATTTATCTTCGAGCAGTACCCCTACTGGGATAGGTGTGGTCGGTCGACTCTGCGTCCTTCATTGGCATTGTGGTCGCCGGTTATGACGTCACAGGTCATATATAGGTGCCACCCTGGCAGGTTGACGTCCAATTTTTTCTTTTCCCCACCAGCCTATATGCAGATCCAGAGAAAAGCTACCCTCAGTTGCTTTTTGACTGAAGTTTTGATTTTTTGTTTAAGATTTTTATACTGTTCTGGTGCATCGAGGATTTCCAAATAGACCGTTTCAACCCTCGTAATTCTTGCCAGCGCATGATGTTGGTGACAGATCCACACCTGGTGTTTTTGTGGTGCTTGGAGCATGACATTGCCCTGAAGTCGTGCTCCAACTGCCAGGCCATGAACCCAAAGGCTTTGAGGGAGCGGTCCCTGAAGCTGCTCACGGCCTGGCATTCAGCTCTGCATCGCCCTCGGTTGAGGGGAAGATCCAGCAGAGCCACCACCACCACTCCTCTTCGTCCCACTCAAAATCTTTGGGACACTCCGGTTAGAAGTAGAAGAAGCACAAGCATTATTTGACTTCAGCCCATTGGTTGGACAACACAACAGGAAATAGGTGTGTCCTCCCTCTTTGGACCCTGCTACAGAGTCTGCTGTGCGCCTCCCTGCCTTTCCGGGAGCCGGAGCCATAGCCACCCATGCCCAATTCAGAGTTTTATGAGGCCATGCGCCTCATTTTTGGCCAAACCAGCCCTGTCGGAGAGCCCTAGGGCTCTGTGGGGATAGCAGGGTCCCCTTCGGGTTCCGTGCCGGCAGTTTCAGCTCTGAGAGGCACCCAAGGATCTGCTTCTGGATCCACCTTAGCATTGGCCGCACCTCGACTTTCTCAGATGTCAGTTCTGGCGTCGCTCCTTCCGACACCCCGTGGGTGGCATCGATCCTATACTCCTGGCCGACACTGAGACGGAGCAGGAACTACGTCGCTCAGCGCCAGTTTAGTCTACGACAGGGCCTTTGGGCCCTTTATTGGATTTTAACACTTATTCTTATGGGACTGAATTCGGCTAGAGTATGGAGGGGTCGCTGGACCCTTTGGAATAACAGCTTGAAGATCCTTTAGACTGGACACAGAAACTGGGTGAAGCCAGCATGTTAGATAATTCACCTGATGCTGGTATGCTTTCTTCCCCCTCCATGGCTACGGAGGAGGGAGCTTCCTACTCCATGGTGGTGAGAAGAGCAGCCGAGGTCCTGGGCCTTGAGTTGCCTTGAGTGGCTGTCAGGACTAACTTCCTGACTGAGGTGCTTCAAACTGGGGTTCCACATCAGAACCCTTTTTTGCCCTTCATTGAAGCCCTCAATGATGTCCTCCTGGGTGCATGGTCCAAGCCAAGCACAGGGATCCCTGTTAATTGGACAACTGCCCATTGCCATAGGCCTGTGTCTAATGACCCGGCTTTCCTTACCTAACACCCCACCCCGAGAGCTTGGTCATCCAAGCTTTGACCTCCCATGGTGTGTTCCCTTCCGCCCCCATATACGGAAACTAAGAGAATGGATCATCTTGGGAAGAAGTTGTTCTCTTCCTCCAGCCTGTCAGTGCGGTCGGTGAACACTGCATGCTTTTTGGGCAATTACTCCCATACCTTATGAAACACAGTCGTGCAGGTGCTGCCACAGGTCTCGGAGGAGGCTTGGGCCATTCTCTACCAAGCTGTTGTTGATGGGAAAGATGCTGCGAAGTTCACCATCAGGTTTAGGCTGAATACAACCAACTCGCTGGACAGATCGGGTGCACTGACGTTGGCTTTGAGATGCCATGCCTGGTTACGTGCATCTAGCTTTTCAGTGTTAGTTATATCTACTCTTATGTATATATGGCATATTCTGCACAGACTCTGTGTGGCTGAGGACGAGGGATCCAGCGTTCATGTGGATCTCAAAGCCAGCGTCTAGCCAGTCCATTCCCCACTTTCCTGCTGCAGCCTCCATGCCTTCCTGATCTGGTGTTTCCCCACCAGGGGGCAGTCAGCAGCAGGATTCGCTATCACCTGCCCCACTGGAATACCATCAATTCAGATAGGTGGGTTTTGCAAATAATCCAAAGGGACTAATCCCTCCCCTTCTAGACTACCTCTCACTCCATGCCACCATCCTGTGATCGCATGGCTGAGGATCACCTGGCACTTCCCTGCAAGTAAGTTATGGCTCCCTTGGCCAAGCGAGCCATAGAGAGAGTCTATGTGTCATAAGTGGGTCATGCTTGTTATCCGTGCTACAGTCCAAAAAAGGACCAGGGCCTCTGCTGTATCTTTGACCTCCAGACCCTCAATTTCTTCCTCGGTAAGGAGAAGTTCAAAATGCTCACCCTGGCTCACGTCCTATCTTCCCTGTAGACTGGATGGTAGCTATGGACTTGCAGAACACTTATTTCCATATTCCCATCCTGCCTTCCCACAGACTTTACTTGTGGGTCATGGTAGATCATGAGCATTTTCAGTCTACTGTGCTCCCCTTTGGCCTTACCAGTGCCCCTCAGGTGTTCACCAAAGTGATGGGGGTGGTAGCAGCAGCTCACATTCTTGGGTTAGGAGTGTAGGAGGCTGGCTCAGTTTATGGTGTTACACCTATATTGTGACACCCTCTACTGAGTCCAGGCAACCCTTAGTGATGTGTTTTGGTGCCTAGATAACCAAAACTCTCTAGGGGTAGCAGTGGAGAGCAGCTCAGGCTTTTCAAGGAGTCATATAAAGTGCTTACAATAGCACAGTAGTAAGTAACTGTTATACAAGAAAGAACCACACCAAGTGCTACAAAAATAAATAATTTTTTATTATAACACTAAAGACTATACTAACGTTGGTATATCTCCACTTGGAGATACCTACACCCAAAATATATACTTAGAAACAATCAGAAATAGCTTAGGAATATAAGGAGCCCTATGGTGGACCAACCCCTATACTAGGAAAGTGGTATAAGAATTGAGGTGCCCAACCAAGGCAAGTGTGTTAGAATCCCAGGGGTTGGAGGAGCAAGAAAATACCAGCAGTAAGTAACTGTAATCCCACAGGTGCCCTGGTGCAGAGTTGTTATTGAGCCGGGTGTCCCATAGGCTAACACAGGATAGTTGTGGTTGGATTTTTATGGATTCACGACCCTTCCCAGTGGAGCCTGAGGAAACCATTTGGCACAAAGAAGGTTGGAGAGTGCCCCCACACGTGGATACCCAGAAGACGGGAGTACCTATACCAGGGAGCACAAGTGCATAGGGGTGAAGTGGCATCGGAAATCCTTGTTGGAGTTGTATGAAAGTGCCTCTTTGGACATGCCCCCTTCATACACACTTTTTGCCTGGTTTTTGGTGTAATTTTGACTGAAAGTGCTCTGGGCCCCTGCTAAACGGGTCTCCAGGGCCTGGCAGATCTCTTTCCCTAAAACTGCACAGTTGTTTTTCCCAATTGTCAAACCTTTATATTACCACTCTAAGTCCCTAGTAAATAGTAGCCCTGGTACAGAGGGCATGAGGTTCTAAAGGAAGGCCTTTGAGGGCTGCAGCACAGATTGTGCCACCCTCAATGACCCACTCACCTAAGTGCATGCAGTGCTGCCTTTGCAGACTGCGTGTCTTGGTGCAGACTCAAAATGAGGACCCGACATGGCACAGTGTCTGTGTGCCCTGTCCAGTTACACTGTATGCAATATATGTAAGTCACCCCTCTGGCAGGCCTTTCAGCCCTGAAGGCAGGGTGCATTATATTACATTTGTGGGCATACCTGCATGAGCAGATATGCCCCTGCTATGGCTTTTTCGATTCTCAAACATAGTAAGTGAACAGTGAAGCCATTTTAACTGCATGTGCTGGGCACTGGTCATTAAGAGTTCCCCAGCTACATGATGGCTCCACTAAAGAAAGGGATGTTTTGGTATCAAACATCTCGTATTAACAAACCCTCTCTGAATAAACCTACCAACTCCTAGCGTGGGCACTGACTATTCAAAACAAGTGCAGCCATCTTAGACAAAGTTCTGGCCCCCGGAGGTGAGAGCCAGTGCTCTCGAGGGCTCAGAACAAAACCCTGCTCTGGGCAAAGGTGTGACTTTCTCTCCCAGGCAGGATGGACATTCCGGGGAGGGTAACTTCAAAGGCCTTGCTGCCTTTGAAATGCAACCCAGGCCTCTCCAAATGGTGGAAGATTTCGATCCCCAGTTATTGACCCCACTTTTGGCAGCAGGTCTGGGGGGAAAATTAGGTAAATTATGGGGAGTGTCCACTCCATGCCAGTCCCACCCATAGGGTGGATAAGACGACTTGGACACTACTTTTAAAATTCCTCCATCTTGTGTGGAAGAAATTAGGCCAATAGGGTTAGGGCTATTCCATTTCCCAAAGGAAGTAGTCATAGAACGGTTGTAGTCACCCTATAGGTGAATATCCCATTGGCTACCACCTGTGCCTCCCTGTAAAGCCCCCATATTCAGTATTTAGGGGGCACCCCTGAACCCTAGAGTCAGTGTAGGAAAGTACCCTCTTTTTGGCATGGTTACTCACACGTTTTGTCTGCTGTCAGTATAATTTGACTGTTTTCATTGGGGTCCTGCTAACCAGGACCCCAGTGATTGTGCTCGCTCCCTCCAAATTTGGTTGCTTAGGACTTAGCACACCCCACAATTGGAATACGGGTACTCCCATATAAGTCCCCTAGCATGTGGTACTTGGGTACCCTAGGCAATGGGTCACCAGAGGTTCCCCATGGGCTGCAGCATGTATTGTGCCACCCATGGGAGCCCATGCAAACTATCTGCAGGCCTACCATTGCAGCCTGCATGAAAAGGTGCTTGGTCCTTTTCACTGCAAGTCACCCCTGTGGTAGGCCCTCTTAGCCCAGAGGGCAGGTGCAGGGTCCTGTGTGTGAGGCTACAAACTCCAGCTCCATTACACTGCACTTCTTACGTGCGGGGAAGCCATTTTACCCGTGTACTAATCTGTGTCTAGCTACATAATGGTAACTCCGAACCTCAGCATGTTTGGTATCAAACATGTCGGAATCATACCCAATACTGTTGCCATTATTGGTTGTATGAATCCATGCACCCTGTGGGCTCCTTAGAGGACCCCCAGTATTGCTCCTACCAGTCTTCTGGGGTTTCGCAGGCATCCCGCGCTGCTACCACCCCTCAGACAGGTTTCTGCCCTCCTGCTGCTTGACCAGAGGAAGGTGGAACAAATTATTTCATGTGGGAGAGAGGGAGGTAACACCCTTTCCCTTGGAAATAGGTGTTACATGGCTTGGGAGGGGTAGCCTCCCCAAGCTACCTGTATGCTTTGAAGGACACATTTGGTGCCCTCCTTGTATAAACTAGTTCACACTTTTCCAGGAACCCCCGGCCTCTGCTCTGGCACAATACTGGACAAA
This sequence comes from Pleurodeles waltl, assembly GCF_031143425.1. NCBI lineage: Eukaryota > Metazoa > Chordata > Amphibia > Caudata > Salamandridae > Pleurodeles > Pleurodeles waltl. The sequence goes on from NC_090451.1 coordinate 586,610,970, forward strand.
GGAAAGGTTAGTGACCACTCCCCTGTCCATCACCACCCAAAGGGTGGTGCCCAGATCTCCTCCAGAAGGCCTCTTGATTCTGCCGTCTTGAATCCAAGATGGGGGTGGCCACCCTTCCAGGTGACCAATACCCCTTCCTGGGTTATTTAGGGTCTCCCTCTTGGGTGGGGTCCTCAGATTCGACGTGCAAGATTCCAGAAGGACTCCTCTGCATCCTTTACTTAATCTTCTGGCTACTGGTACTGCAACTAGGCCCTCCAGGAACCATCAATCTTCAACCTCAGTGACGTCTTCGCTCTGCAACATTCGTTCACCAACTCCTTTCAGCAACTGCAACATTTCCCCGGCTGCGCATCCTCTGAGGGGGACGAGCCTTCAGCCTGCACAAGAAGTAAGAAGGAATCTCCCTTGGAATGGAGGAGGCACTCCCATGAATGTGCAGGCACCAACTGCAGCTTCTGCCTGGATCTGCTCTCCTCTTGAACGGCGTGAATCCTGCATCATAGGTGGTGGTCTAGACTGGTCCCCTTGGTCCTCTCTGCGAGCTGTCCAACTTGGGAGACGGTAAGCCCTTGCCTTTCCTTGCAGGATACTACCCCTGTGTACTGCGACTCTTGCAACTACCAACTACCACGGCTTGTTTGCTCCTCCTCCAAGTGAACTTCAGTCTCTGTAGCCCTTTACCCCAGCACTCCTTCCTGCAAAGCACAGTCTCCTGCCTGTTGCTCCAGCGACGTGAGAATCCTTCAGATGTGCTGAGTGGGCCTCACCCCGACTCCTGTGCCTGCTGCCAGTGGGTTGCCTGTGGGGGCTGCCTCTTGTGACTCTCCCAGCAGCTGAGGGTCACCTCGAACTCCCCTCCTTGGGTCAAGTCACCTTGACCTTGCTGGTCCTCTTCAGCCTTGCAAACCTTCTTCTCCGTCTCTTGCATTTGCCCAGGCTTGTTGGTGGTTTTCCAGCACCACTGACTGTAGGAGGCTGGCCTGGTTTGTAGTGGGTACCTTGGGTACTTACACCTTATACCAGGTCCATTTACCCCATATTAATGAAATGTAGTAGTGTTCTAGCAGCTTAGGCTGATAGCGGTAGCTATAGCAGAGCAGCTTAGGTTGAACTAGGAGACACGCAAAGCTCATGCAGTACCTCTTATAGTTACACAATACTTACACACAAGTAAAGACAATACTCATTGTTACCAAAAATAAAGGTATTTATTTGGGTGACACTGTACTAAAAATATCTTAGAGATAATACTCCTTCAGGAGGTAAGTATTATACACAATATATAAACTAGACACCAAAATTAGACCAGGAAATAGTCGCAGAACAATGCAAACAGTAGGAAATCCTATAGAATGCAATGGGAGAAAATAGGTCTAGGGGCAACACAAACCATATACTATAAAAAAGTGGAATGTGAATCACAAATTTCCCCCCTAGACAAGTGTAGTTTGTGCAGAATCGCTGGGAGAGTAAGAATACAGTAAAGGTAAGTAAATTACCCCCACCCCAGAGCCCTGAAAAGCAGGAGTAAAGTACTGCAAGGTTCCTTATGACATACTACACCTCGGTTTTGGGATTTTGCAGCAGCCAACCAAGTCTGCAAAGATCAACTGCTGGATTATTGGACCAGAAGACCTGCAGAGGAAGGGGACCAAGTCCAGAAGTCTAAAGAAGTTCCAGGAAGGACAGGAGCCCCTGCCAACACAGAAGAAGGTGCAAAAGAAGAGTCCATGGTTAGTTGAAGACTGCAGAAATTCACCCTAGGAAGATGCCAGCGGGTTTCTGCGTGATGCAAAAGATGTCACACGGTGTGAAGATCATTGCAGATGAGATTTCGTGTTTGAAGGCGCCAACAAGCCTTGGCTATGGCAAAAGTGTGTTTTTCATCAAAATGGAGCTGGATGGACCCAGGAGGGACTTGGGGGCCTCAACTCTGTGTGAGGAGGAAGAGGGGGCTCTCAGCACTTTAGAGAGCCCTAAGGATGCCAGCCAGCACCCCCAGAAGCTGCAGGATCCGGGTTCAAAGGAGGTGCAAAACGCAGTTGTTGCAGCAGAACAAAAGAAGGTCCCACGCCGCCAGAGAACAACTCAGCGAGTTGAGTGTCGCAGGGTGGAGTGCTGGGGACCTGGGCCAGGCTGTGCACGAAGGAATTTTGCAAAGAGTGCACAGAGGCCTCAGGAGGCGAAGAAGACACTAAACACAGGGATACCATTGTTCTCGGGGAAGGCAAGGTCTTACCTCCTCCAAATTGCGTCAGCAGGACCTCAGGACAGTCTGTCGATGATGCCCACACTCTTTGTCCTTAGGAGCACGCTCTTCGCAGTTCTAGGAGTCCCAGGGTACCAGTTGTTACCTTGGAAGTTGCCTGCTTGAGCAGGGGAGTGACTTCGTCACTCCACTGGAGATGTCTTCGGTCCTTCTGGTGCAGGATGAAGACAGGGAGTCCCCAGAGCGTTCACACCATGGAAACGTTTGCAGTTGCTGGCTGGAGCTGAAGTTGGAGAAGAAAAGAATCCCTTGTGGATACTTTGTTGCTGTTACAGTGGTTGCTGGAGCAGGCTGCGGTTGATCCGAGGTCAGAGGATGAAGTAGTAGTTGCAGAGGATTCCGAAAGGAAACTTGCAAGCAGAATCTGAAGAGAACCCACAGGAGAGACCCTAAATAGCCATGAGAGGGGAATTGCCTACCTTATCAGGTATGGACCTATCATGAGGGGTCTCTGACATCACCTGCTGGCACTAGCCACTCAGAGGCCTCCAGAGTGCCCCCACACCTTGCAAAGCAAGATGGCTGAAGTCTGGGAGACACCGGAGGAGCTCTGGGCACCACCCCTGGGGTGGTGATGGACAGGGGAGTGGTCACTCCCCTTTCGTTTGTCCAGTTTCCCGCCAGAGCAAGGGAGAAGGGGTCCCTGAACTGGTGTAGACTGGTTTATGCAAGGAGGACACCATCTTTGCCCTTCAAAGCATTTCCAGAGGCTGGGGGAGGCTACCCCTCCCCAGCCTGTAACACCTATTTCCGAAGGGAGAGGGTGTAGCACCCTGCTCTTGGAGGAAATGCTTTGTTCTGTCTTCCTGGGACTGAGCTGCTCAGACCCCAGGTGGGCAGAACTCTGTCTGAGGTAGCAGCAGCTGTAGCTGTAGCTGCAGTGCAAGCCTCAGAGTTCTGGTTCGGCAGTACTGGGCGTCCATGGTGGAGCCCCAAGGATGCATGGAATTGGCTCCTCAATACCAGATTTGGAATGGGGGTATAATTCCATGATCATAGACATGTTACATGGCCATATTCGGAGTTACCATTGTGAAGCTACATATAGGTATTGCCCTATATGTAGTGCATGCGTGTAATGGCGTCCCCGCACTCACAAAGTCCCGGGAAATGGTCCTGAACTATGTGAGGGCACCTTTGCTAGTGCAAGGGTACCCTCACACTTAATAACTTTGCACCTAACATTCAGCAAGTGAAGTTTGGACATATAGGTGACTTATAAGTTACTTAAATGCAGTGAAAATGGCTGTGAAGTAACGTGTGTTATTTCACGCATGCTGCAATGGCAGGCCTGTGTAAGAGTTTGTCTGAGCTCCCTATGGGTGGTGAAAGAAATGCTGCAGCCCATATGGATCTCCTGGGACCCTAATGCCCTAGGTACCATATACTAGGGGCTTATAAGGGGGGTCCAGTGTGCCAATTGAAATTGGTAAATGAAGTCAGTAGCCTACAGTGACAAATTTAAAAGCAGAGAGAGCATAAGTACTGATATTCTAATTAGCAGAGCCTCAGTGACACAGTCAAGCACTATACAGACACACACATTAGGTGATTTTAACTATGAGCACTGGGGTCTTGACAAGCACGATCCCAGTGAGACAGACAAAAACATACTGACATACAGGTAAAGAAATGGGGGTAACATGCCAAGGAAGATGGGACCTTCCTACACAGGCCCACTAGTAGCGTTTAATTTACATCTAAGAGCACACCTCCCTTGCATCATCAAGGTCAGAAGCGTAGAATTCTCCTTCTCATACCTCACAGCCAAGACCTGGAACAACCTGTTGCAACACCTCAGACCCCACCCAAGACATGGCTTTTCCAGACATGATCTCCACCACCAACCCCCCCTACCCCTCTACCTCCAACCCCCCCCCACCCTCTTCTCCCCCCCCCCCCCCCTCCCCCCAAGTGGCCTATCCTACTGAGTGCCTGGACACTCCCATGAGTGAATAGCTACACTCTACAAATCCACATAAGAGGCCCTGGATACATCTGGCACCACATACTAGGGACTTATAAGTAACCTAAAAGGTGGCAATCAGGTGTAGGCCAATTTTGCCATGTTTTCAGGAGAGAGTGCAGGCACTGTAGCACTGGTAAGCGTTAGCAAAATGCATAGATTCCTAATGTCAACAAAGATAACTGAGCAAACAGGAGGGTGCAGAAAAAACATTTGTTGTGACCCTGCAAAAATGGGAACTTTAAACACTTTCCTTCAGTAATGCTCTCTGCTGGCTAATCTTATTTAACAGCAGATTCCTAACAGCTCTTTCACCTGCCCATTATGTGGCATGGACCCTTTTCCTTCTAATTCCCAAAATATAGATCTGCTCACTAACATAAAAAATTGTTTTTTGGGCTATGTGTCTGAGGGTGCAGACGTTGTCAGTTTCTTTCTGGACATCCGTGCACTTGGGTAGTTCATATACGCAACTCCATCACTTCCGGGGTGTAATAAAGTTGATTTGGAGTCCCATAATGCCATCTGGTTAAAGACAGCGGCTACAGTGAAAAATCTTCTGGATCTAGTCTGGTGCCTAGGGTATTCTAAAGGTGAGTAATCTGCAGTTAGTGTGTTCACCAGAAGAGCATTGCCCAAGGCAAGTAACTTATTCATTCCTTTAATAATCTAACCACTACATCACAGTGTAAGTCTACAGGTAAATATATATTTAAATTATGAAGAAGTGGAAGCCATCCTACTGAATGCAGTATTTTGTAGGTTAATATTATTGGTCTTCATTTAATGACCTAAACCCTATCTTGTGTGCTTCAGTTTCTCTTTCATGAAGACCTTTGCCTCTGACCTGATCATAACTACACCAGAAATATCATCACATCATCTTCAGAGGTGCTGAATAGAAATGGGACCCACATTGCAATAATTATTGGAACAGACTTAAGTTTACCTCCCTTGTGACACCCAAGTCTGAACAATGCTGATATCACAGGTATATATTTTACAGAACAGTAGCCCCCTAATCTGAAATGTGTAAAATGCAAATGAAGTAGAATAGCAGTCAATGCTTATTTACTGAATAATTGGAGAACAACAATCATTATTCAACAGTGTGTGAGGTGAAAAAACGTGCTCGGTGCTCATATGTGACAAACAAGGGATGCAAAATTGGTACCTCTCACACAGTGAGAAACGACCCTAACAAAATAACAATAGTAATAAGGTTTTGAGTCCAAAACATGACAGAGTTTCAATCCTGTAGGGATAAAGGAGAATCCTCAGGACTTAGAATATACTTGAGCCAAGAAAGGGTAACATAGTGTACTGGAAGAGAAAGATGGAGAACAGATAGTGAGGATACAATTAAAGCTTTTGATACAGTTAGAAACTGTCTGTTAGCAGACAGATATGTATTACTCATTTGAGTTTGTTATTTTGAGGAGACAAAAGAAAAAACATGTTTAGAAAGGTTACTCCAGATGAACAAGAATAAGGTAGCCCATTTCATAAATATGAGGGGGGTATTGGGTACATTTACCTTATCTGATAGAGACAACTAGCTGCAGATTCCTTATCTTAGAATTCTCCCCAGGTGCCAGACTGGATCTGGAAACTTTTTCTCAGCAGTACTTCTGCGTGTTGGTAGAGGGCATCGAGCGACTCCATAGCAACGTCCGCCCCAGACATGACGTCAGCGGAGTCCATATAGTCCCTCTCCCGACGCACTGACATCAGTTTCTTCTTTTCTGCGTAACAATGTGGGTCCGGAGTAGAGTATACCTCAGGCCCTTTGGGCCTTTCACCCTGTTTTGTAGGGTATTTTCTGTAACTTACATTTTTGTAGTGTATATGCCTTCAGGGTTTAAGCCCTTTGGGTCCTTTGCTTGACAGATGTCAGTCATGGACCTACATTTGGTGTGTTTGTGGTGCCTGGGCACTCACCACGATGCAGACGATTGCGCTGCCTGTCATCAGCTGAAGCCCAAGTCCTTGTGGGAGTGTCGGATGAAGCTCCTGGCGGCAGGGGCGGAACAATCTTCATCTCGGAGGGGTCAGAGTCTGTCTTCTTCCTGGCGGTCGAGAGAGCACTGTCGTTCGCGTACGGCTCCAATGAGATCCCATGGTCCTTTGGAGTCCCCAAGTAAGTGTTCCCAGACGAAGTCGCGTCCTTCAACGTCACTGCGCACCTCTCGTCAAGTGGAGTCTGTACTGGATTTGACCTCTTCCTTTCCTCCCTATCCCGGTGCCAGGGCGAGTCTGACCCAAATGCGAGACTACTACTAGTCTCTACATTGTATTTTTGGGTCTTCCCCTCACTCTGGAGCGCCGTTGGGCCCTAAGGAGGTGACAAGTGCTCTGACGGTGTCTCCACCAGCAGCTTTGGCCTAGGTGTCCGTTCAGCCTCTCGACTTCGACTCCGGAGTCAGATCGGAGCTGATGCACAGCCTCTTTTAGCCACCATTGTCTCTGCCTGATCCTGTGATACTGACACCATCCACAACGCCTGTGGCTCACTCAAGTTCGCTCAACTCCCCTATTGTAATTTCTCCAGAGTAGGACGCTGCTGCTTCCGAGGAGAGTTCTCTCTCTTGACCCAGATGCCGGGAGCGGCGCCGTTAGATTTGGATGTTGTTCAGGGTTTGGCCCTCTTGATCCTAATTCAGAGGTTCCGACACATCCTCAGACACCTTTTTCAGGCCCCAGTCTATTTTTTCATTCAGATTGGGTGCTTGACTTAGCCACTGCAAGTGCCTTGATTCCTCCAACTCTCGTCCCCAGGTTTGGAGACTGAGGCAAGGTCTGCTTTTGCAGACATATTCAGTCGGGTGGCTGACGTGTTGCGCTTACAGCTTCCTCCTGTGCAATTATCAACTGATCCGTGTAGGAAAGTACCATCTTGCCTGGCATGTTACCCCCATTTTTCACTGTATATATGTTGTTTTAGTTGTATGTGTCACTGGGACCCTGCCAGCCAGGGCCCCAGTGCTCATAAGTGTGCCTGAATGTGTTACCTATGTTATGACTAACTGTCTCACTGAGGCTCTGCTATCCAGAACCTCAGTGGTTATGCTCTCTCATTTCTTTCCAAATTGTCACTAACAGGCTAGTGACCAATTTCACCAATTCACATTGGCATACTGGAACACCCTTATAATTCCCTAGTATATGGTACTGAGGTACCCAGGGTATTGGGGTTCCAGGAGATCCCTATGGGCTGCAGCATTTCTTTTGCCACCCATAGGGAGCTCTGACAATTCTTACACAGGTCTGCCACTGCAGCCTGAGTGAAATAACGTCCACATTATTTCACAGCCATTTACCACTGCACTTAAGTAACTTATAAGTCACCTATATGTCTATCCTTTACCTGGTAAAGGTTAGGTGCAAAGTTACTTAGTGTGTGGGCACCCTGGCACTAGCCAAGGTGCCCCCACATTGTTCAGGGGAAATTTCCCGGACTTTGTGAGTGCGGGGACACCATTACACGTGTGCACTACACATAGGTCACTACCTATGTGTAGCTTCACAATGGTAACTCCGAATATGGCCATGTAACATGTCTAAGATCATGGAATTGCCCCCTCTATGCCATCCTGGCATTGTTGGCACAATCCCATGATCCCACGGGTCTGTAGCACAGACCCTGGTACTGCCAAACTGCCTTTTCAGGGGTTTCACTGCTGCTGCCAACCCCTCAGACAGGTTTCTGCCCTCCTGGGGTCCAGCCAGGCTTGGCCCAGGATGGCAGAACAAAGGACTTCCTCAGAGAGAGGGTGTTACACCCTCTCCCTTTGGAAAAAGGGGTTAAGGCAGGGGAGGAGTAGCCTCCCCCAGCCTCTGGAAATGCTTTCATGGGCACAGATGGTGCCCATTTCTGCATAAGCCAGTCTACACCGGTTCAGGGACCCCTCAGCCCTGCTCTGGCGCGAAACTGGACAAAGGAAAGGGGAGTGACCACTCCCCTGACCTGCACCTCCCCTGGGAGGTGCCCAGAGCTCCTCCAGTGTGCTCCAGACCTCTGCCATCTTGGAAACAGAGGTGCTGCTGGCACACTGGACTGCCCTGAGTGGCCAGGGCCAGCAGGTGACGTCAGAGACTCCTTCTGATAGGCTCCTTCAGGTGTTGCTAGCCTATCCCCTCTCCTAAGTAGCCAAACCCTCTTTTCTGGCTATTTAGGGTCTCTGCTTTGGGGAATTCCTGAGATAACGAATGCAAGAGCTCATCAGAGTTCCTCTGCATCTCTCTCTTCACCTTCTGCCAAGAAATCGACTGCTGACCGCGCTGGAAGCCCGCAAAACTGCAACAAAGTAGCAAAGACGACTACTGCCACTCTGTAACGCTGATCCTGCCGCCTTCTCGACTGTTTTCCTGGTGGTGCATGCTGTGGGGGTAGTCTGCCTCCTCTCTGCACTAGAAGCTCCGAAGAAATCTCCCGTGGGTCGACGGAATCTTCCCCCTGCTACCGCAGGCACCAAAGAACTGCATCACCGGTCCCCTGGGTCTCCTCTCAGCACGACGAGCGAGGTCCCTTGAATCCAGCAACTCTGTCCAAGTGACTCCCACAGTCCAAGTTTGGTGGAGGTAAGTCCGTGCCTCCCCATGCCTGACTGCATTGCTGGGAACCGCGTCTTTTGCAGCTACTCCGGCCTCTGTGCACTTCCGGCAGAAATCCTTTGTGCACAGCCAAGCCTGGGTTCACGGCACTCTAACCTGCATTGCACGACTTTCTAAATTGTCCTCCGGCGGCGTGGGACTCCTTTGTGCAACTTCGGTTGAGCACTGTTTCACTCCTCTTCGTAGTGCCTGTTCCGGCACTTCTGCGGGTGCTGCCTGCTTCTGAGAGGGCTCCTTGTCTTCCTGGGCGCCCCCTCTGTCCCCTGACGCAATTGGCAACATCCTGGTCCCTCCTGGGCCACAGCAGCATCCAAAAACCCTAACCGCACGATTTGCAGCTAGCAAGGCTTGTTGGCGGTCTTTCGGCGGGAAAACACTTCTGCACGACTCTTCACGACGTGGGACATCCATCCTCCAAAGAGGAAGTTTCTAGCCCTTGTCGTTCCTGCAGAATCCTCAGCTTCTACTGCCTAGTAGCAGCTTCTTTTCACCCACAGCTGGCATTTCCTGGGCATCTGCCCATCTCCGACTTGCTTGTGACTTTTGGACTTGGTCCCCTTGTATCACAGGTACCGTCGTTTGGAAATCCATTGTTGTTGCATTGCTGGTTTGTGTCTTTCCTGCAGAATTCCCCTATCACGACTTCTGTGCTCTTTGGGGAACTTTAGTGCAGTTTGCACTCACTTTTCAGGGTCTTGGGGTGGGCTATTTTTCTAACCCTCACTGTTTTCTTACAGTCCCAGCGACCCTCTACAAGGTCACATAGGTTTGGGGTCCATTCGTGGTTCGCATTCCACTTTTGGAGTATATGGTTTGTGTTGCCCCTATCCCTATGTGTCCCCATTGCATCCTATTGTAACTATACATTGTTTGCACTGTTTTCTAAGACTATACTGCATATTTTTGGTATTGTGTACATATATCTTGTGTATATTTGCTATCCTCATACTGAGGGTACTCACTGAGATACTTTGGCATATTGTCATAAAAATAAAGTACCTTTATTTTTAGTATATCTGTGTATTGTGTTTTCTTATGATATTGTGCAAGTGACACTAGTGGTACTGTAGGAGCTTCACTCGTCTCCTAGTTCAGCCTAAGCTGCTCTGCTAAGCTACCATTATCTATCAGCCTAAGCTGCTAGACACCCTATACACTAATAAGGGATACCTGGGCCTGGTGCAAGGTGTAAGTACCCCTTGGTACTCACTACAAGCCAGTCTAGCCTCCTACAATCCGTTACTGTATTTACATCCTGATCAGTCCTCTATTGAACCAATTCTACCGTATTGTAAGGCTCTTTATGACATCCTCTTGGGTGTTTGGAACCAGCCTGTATCTGGTCCACCTGTGAAGCGTGCTATCTCCTTCGGACACCGGCCTGCGCAGGACAATCCGTTATGCCTTTGCCAATCCCAACCACTCAGAGTTTTGTGGTACAAACTGCTTTGGCTGCACATGACATGACGTAGATCCCTCCTGCCCCGCCACAGCCGGAATCCAGACAAACTAGTCGCTGCTGGCAGGAGATTGTTCGTCTCCTCTAGTGCTGCCGCACTTTCCACTAACACCTCATATGTGGTGGCTCGCTTCTCCCATGTTCTATGGGATTCAGTGGAGCGTTTATTACCAACTCTACCAAGCTCAAACGGCCCTTCTGCCCTTGATACTGGATGGTCAGCAGGCAGCCAAGCTCATAGTTCTTTATGATAGGGATACCAAAGATGGCATTGGTCGACTGATGGCTGCATCAGTTGCAATTCGATGAAGGGCTTGGCTTAGACCTTCTAATTTTTCGGCATGGTGTTTTGGGTTTTCGAGGTCCTTGTGGGTGTGTTTCTATGCATACACACCTTTTACGGTTATCGTGTTTCTTACAGATGCCGTACTCCTCTGGTTTTCTGTTTATCTCCAGAGTATACTCCTGCTTTTTCAGATGCATCATTCTTACATATTAGCTACCTTATATGGTGGACTTTCCCACTTGGAATGGTAGTGCTGCGCCCCCTTTCAGTCTTGCGCATATAGCCGTGTAGAGCGCGTGCTCTACTTGTGAGGCATGGTCATGAGCTTTTCTTATCATTTGACCTTCCACAAATGTGGATCAACACCATATCTCTTGATCTTTTCTTACCACAAATGGTGGTTCTCTTTTTGTTGTGCTTTCAGACCAAGTCTGCATCTCTTTCATTTTACCTTTAGGTAGGTCGACTACAATCTCTGTTTCTTTCGAGCATTCTGGTGTAAGCTATTTGCTACATTTTCCTTCTCCTTGTTCCTGGTTGGGATCTTTTCTTGTACTCCTACGGAAGCAATTTGTTTCCTAAATTATTTTAGGCTTGCTGTCCATCAGCACTGCATTACCATCCTTCTGAAGGAGGTCTTTTCTCCCATGTTTTCTATGAGATTATGATTGATATTGCCTTTCTCCACCTGCAGGACCACATTTGTTATCTTTGAAGGTTCTAATTTTACCTTCCTTCTGTGTTTGTGGGTGACTGTGTCACACATACCTCGTGTTTAAAAAAAATAAAAAAATAAAATAGAAAAGGCACACATTTAATCTATTTACTTGCTTAACCTGTGTTAATACAAACCTTCCATATCCACTAAAGTAGTTTCTTCACGGACATTGCTGGGGCTGCTAGTATTACCTGTGGCATTATGCTCACAGTCACTATCCTTCACACAGGATGATGAAGGTTCTGTTCTAGGTGTGTCCCTTCAAACAGCCCACCTTTTATCTCTTTCCTCCCTATGCCGCAGAATCACACATTTTTTTGTATGTCATTCTTGGCGGGATTCTTTGACCATTATGTTTGCTTTATGGTGAATGCCACCATACACTATCTGATTTCCATATCTTAAGGTTGCCACTATTCCTTCCATAACTACTAGTTTTGTTGGGTGTTATCTGATCTGTTAGTTACCTTTTGTTCACTCCTTTGAGGGTTGTTTCCGTCGACATGAGATTTTTTCTTCCCTGTTCACATCTCTATAAGCACCTTTCCGATGTTTCCTCCTTGGGCATTACCAATTATTGTAGGTCTGTGTCTTCCTTTCCAACTTTACAGGTTTCTAAGGTTGACTACTTTGCTTTTTTCCAGACGTTAACTAGTCTGCTGGTCTTCAGCATCCTGTGATTCTCAACCTAAGAATTTTCCATGCCTTTGTGGTTACAGTCACAGATCCCACTGTAAGTGGTGGGACTCTGTTCTAGGTCTGTCTGTTGACATGCCTCACCTTTCCTTTCTTTGCTTCTTCTTCCCTGGTCTTAACTTCCTGTTTCCACGGCTGTTTCGCTTCCTCTTCAATGTTTTTTTCCCATTGATTGCTCTGCTTGTTTTCTTGCGCTCTGTGCTTCTGTGCTGCACAGTTCTGTCGGCCTTTTTGTGGCGATAGTTATTCTGCCTTCTCTTACCCTTGATGTCCGCCTTTCTTTCCTTTTCATAGCTTTTTTTGTTGAAGGTGTTTCTTCCTCCCCTTCATTTTTCTGTCAGGTTATTTTATTGTATTGTGAGCACACAGTGACATTAGGTTCTGTTACCTACCGTGATACCATTTCCACTAGAAGGAGTCTATTACCAACCCTCATATGGTGTTCTGTTTTGTCTTTTGTGTACATGTGCTCTTGTACATATGCTCTTGCACATTTTGGGCTGGACATTCTTTGACATTTTGTCCTTCCAAGTCTACTACCCTGTTAGGTTCTAGAGCTAGTTTCTCCTAGTTCTTCTAGTTCATCCATTGCTGTTTGTCTTTTTACACCTTATGGTGTTCTGTTATTTACTTCAGTGCCCCATGTCCTTCTGTTATCGCTTTGTGTGTTCCTTTACACGTATCCTCCATTTTGGAGTTATCTATTTCTGCATACAGCTGCCCATAGCACTTTTCCTCTATTCCTTCCGATACCAATTTTGTTGCCTGTGACTTCTTTTGAGCTTAATATCTACACGTTGTCTCTTGATGAGTGTTACATGCCTATCTCTCACTGTCCATTGGACATTTTTACCCACTTTTTCATTCTGTTATTTAATGGCAGCCCTGCCTGCCTCACTTCTCGTGGTCACCACCACGTTCCCTTCAGGGACATTCTTTTACAGTCATGACTTATGATATTCCCTGTTGATATGTCAGTCATTTATTCATTGGGGGTAACTTAAATTACCTTCTCACAGTGTCTGTCTTGTGCCTGGATTATTTCCTCTTCGTTGCCAGGTCAATCTGATAGAGACTTCTAGTTGCAGATTCCTTCCCTTAGAATTTTCCCCGAGGCGTCAGACTGGGTCCGGAGATTTTTTCTTCAAGCAATACCCTTGCTTGGGTTGCGTCAGTCAACTCTTGGGGCATCGTTGACATAGTAGTCACTGTGGTGATGTCGGGATTAGTACATTGACGCTGCCTCAGCGCAGTGACGTCAGTTCTTTTCTTCCTGCGCCACACACTGATGTGGAGAGAGCTACTCTAGGTCAATACTTGACTGACTTGGTCTCTTTTGTAGAGTTTTTGTAACGTTTTTGCTCCGTCAAGGATGTAGCTAAAGACCGGCTTCAAACCTTGCGAGGACTGTCAGCGCATGATGTCGGTGACGGATCCGTATCTGGTCTGTTTGTGGTGCCTGGAGCGCGACCACACCCCAAAGTTGTGCTCTGAGTGGCGGGCGATGCACGCGAAGGCCATGAGGAAGCAATACTTCAAGCTTATACCGGCCTGGCACACGACTCTGCATAGGTCCCGGTCTTGCCCAAGAGGAAGATCTCGAAACCGGTTGCGGAGCCACCAACACTCATCTTCCTTGAAGTCTTTGGGTCAAGGTAAGAAGAAGAAGCTGAAGAAAACCCGTCATCCTTCAAATTCAACCCATCGCTCGGCTGATGCGATGACGCTCGAGGCCTCTGTCTTAGGAGCCTGCTTTTGGGACCGCTCCTTGAGTTTCAGGGAACCTGGACGTTCCCTGCCCAATAAAGAGATTCTACGAGGCCATGCGAATAATTTTTGGGCAGTATGACCCTGCTACATTGCCTTCGGGCTCAAGGGGTTTGGTTGGAGGGCCTTAGGGTTCGGCGCTGGTTGCTCTGGCCCCCAAAGTCCCACCGAAGTCCTCTCCAGATCCGCATTGACGATGGTTGTACCATCGAGACCTTCCCCAGTTCGATTGTCGATGCTCCCGATGTCAGTGGTGCCCATCGTTGACGTCGATCCGATCCTGATCCCCGACGACTCTGAGTCAGACCGGTGTCGGACGAATCCGCCTCCTTCGATGGGGCCTATCCACCCCAGGTTGGATTCTGACCCTTATTCTTATGGGTTTGAATTCAGGGAAGGATTGGAGGGGTCCCTGGACCCTTAGGAATACCAGGATGACCCTAACATGAACTAGGCACAGGAGTTGGGCGAAGCCAGTGGTCTGGATACCTCTACAGAAGCTGGCATGCTGTTTTCTCCTACCATGGCTACAGCGGAGGGAGCTACTTATTCCATGGTGGTCAGTAGGGCAGCTGAGGTCCTCAGACTTGAGCTGCCCACTGTTCAGGTCAGGTTTAATCTTCTGAAGGAGGTGCTTCAACCAGGGTCTTCCACTTCTGAGCCTCTTCTTCCATTCAATGAAGCCCTCACCAATGTCCTTTTGAGTACTTGGTCCAAACACAACGCAGGGACTCCTGTGAACAAGACGGTCACATGCCATCGGCCCACCCCGAACGACCCTACATTCCTGTCCCAAAACCCCACGCTTGAGAGCCTTGTTCTCCAGGCATCCTCATGCTCTGGCGCATTCCCTTCTGCACCTCCAGATCGGGAATAAAAAAGGCTGGAATAATTTGGTAAGAAGATGTTTTCTTCCTCCAGTTTTGCGCTGCTGTCAGTGAACACTGCATGCCTTTTGGGCCGTTATACTCACTGTCTGTGGGATGCAGTCTGCTGCAGATACCGAAGGAAGCCTGTGCTATCATCTCCCAAGCTGTCACTGATGGGAGAGACGCGGCAAAGTTCACTATCCGATGTAGCCTGGACACAACCGACTCTCTGGGTAGGTAGGTTGCGATGACAGTGGGCTTGAGGCGGCGCCACACCTGGTTACGTACATCTAGTTCCTAAGGAGATGTCCACAGACTCTTACGAACATGCCCTTTGATGGCTCCGGTATCTTTGAAGACAAGGTGGACTCGGCGCTAGAGAGGTTCAAGGACTCCTGGGCTATGCTCGGTCCCTCAGCCTTTCCACTGCCCACTGCCCCTCGTCCCCAACAGTCCACTTCTGACCCCTTTCGAGGTCCCTTTCCCAGGAACCATGCCATCCCTTCCTGTTCAGCCGCTACGTGGCCGGGGATGCCAAATCCCATGTGGTCATGGGACGTGGTACCAGAGGTCTGCCCAGTTCACCCCTGTCCCTGCTGCAGCCTCTAAAGCTTCCTAGTCTGTCCCCTCACTCCATCCAGTTGGCGGCAGGATTTGCCATCACCTGCCCCACTGGGAATTCATCACTATGGACAGGTGGGTTTTGCTGATTGTTTTGAATCTGCCCCACCAGCCATGCCTCCATCATTCAGCCGTCTACTGCAGGATCATTTGGCACTTCTTCACCAGGAAGTTGCGGCTCTCTTGGCCAAGGAAGCCATGGAGAGGGTCCCTGTGCCAGAAGTAGGTTGTGGTTGTTGTTCCCACTACTTTCAGGTGCCAAAAAAAGACAAGGGCTTATGTCCTATCCTAGACCTTTGGGACTTCAGTCTCTTCCTCAAGAAGGAGAAATTCAAAATGCTCACCCTGGCTCAAGTCCTGTCTGCCTTGGACCCAAAAGACTGGATGGTATTGTTGGAGTTGCAGGACGTATATTTCCATATTCCCATTCTGCCAGCTCACAGACGTTACTTACGCTTCGTGGTAGGTCACGAGTACTTTTAATTTACTGTGCTCCCCTTCGGCCTTACCAGTGCCCCTCGGGTGTTCACGAAAGTGATGGCGGTGGTTGCAGCTCATCTGCACAGGTTGAGGGTTTCAGTCTTCCCCTACCTTGATGACTGGCTGTTGAAGGCGGATTCGCCCCAGAAAGTCTCCTACCTTCAGACTACGGAAAACCTCCTGCACACGCTGGGGTTCACTATAAATATGCCAAAGTCACACCTATCTCCCTCTCAAATGCTCCCTTTCACCTGAGCTGTTCTGGACACAGTGCAGTTTTGGGCCTTTCTTCCCAAAAAGAAAGTCCAGGATATTCAGGCTATGATTCTGATCTTTCAGCCTCTATCTTGGGTTTCAGTGAGACTGACACTGAGGCTGCTGGTCTTCATGGCCTCCTGCATCCTGCTAGTGACACATGCCAGATGACATATACAGGCTGTGCAGTGGAACCTGAAGTTCCAGTGGGCGCAGCATCAGAGAAATTTCTCTGACATGGTCCAGATCTCAAAGGGAACTGCGAAAGACCTTCAGTGGTGGCTTTCAAATTGGCATTGAGTCAGTGGCAGATCCCTCTCTCTTCCCCAACCAGATCTATCCATAGTGACGGACGTGTCACTTCTGGGATGGGGTGGCCAAATAGAGAGGCGTAGATGAGAGGCCTCTGGTCTCCGGCAGAGTCTAAGATCCATATCAATCTTCTGGAGGTCCAGCCGATAAGACTTATGTTGAAAGCATTTCTTCCCTCTCTCAAACGGAAAGTAGTGCAAGTTTTCAAGGACAATACTACCGCCATGTGGTACTGTAGCAAACAGGGCGGAGTAGGGTCCTGGACCCTTTGTCAGGAGGCACTGCGCCTCTGGACTTGGCTGGCACATGAGAACAGCTCCCTGGTAGTTCAACATCTGACAGGCTCTCTGAATGCCAGAGCAGACAAACTCAGTCATTGATGCACAGCTGATCACGAATGGCA
This sequence comes from Pleurodeles waltl, assembly GCF_031143425.1. Lineage (NCBI taxonomy): Eukaryota > Metazoa > Chordata > Amphibia > Caudata > Salamandridae > Pleurodeles > Pleurodeles waltl. The sequence continues at coordinate 586,627,688 of NC_090451.1, forward strand.
TCTCCATCTGGAGGTGGTTAAGGTCTCTTTCAGCAGTGAGGAGAGCTTGGTTAGATCTGTTCGCCTCCGCAGAGAATGCGCAATGTCAGCTGTTTTGCGCGTTGGAGTTTCCAAGGTGGCACTAGCTCAGGAACGTTTTTAGTCTTGAGTGGAACTCCTGCTTCCTTTACGCCTATACCACTTCTGTCCAGAGTTCTCAAGATCAAGAAAGACTGGACCCAAGTATTCTTGGTGGCTTTGGGCTGAGCACAGAGAGTATGGTATCCAGAGCTACTGAGCATGGCCACTGATCCTCCACTTAGACTGCCTCTTTGGGAGGATCTTCTGTCGCAGCAACAGGGGACAGTTTTCCACCCGAACCTGTCCAATCTCCGCCTTGATGTGTGGAGATTGAGCGGCAGCAGTTGACGGCTTTTGACCTTCCACCTGAAGTCTGTGATGTAATCTTGGCAGCCAGGCATCCCTCCACCAAAACAGTATACACCTTTCGTTGGCATAAATTTGTGGCATAGTGTACCAACAAATCTGTTGATCCCCTCTTTCTGAGGTTCTTTTGTATATTCTTTCTTTGGCCCAGCAGGGCTCTGCTTTGGGCACCCTTAAGGGCTATTTTTCTGCTATCTCAGCCTTTATTAGGTTGCCTGATCAGCCTTCACTCTTTAAGTCTCCTATTGTTAGTCCATTCCTTTAGGGCCTCACCCATTTGTTTCCTCCCACTCTGTTTATCATGCCTCCGTGGGACCTTAATCTTGTCCTTCCTTACTTAATGTGTGTTCCTTCTGAGCCAATGCACAATTGTCCCTTACGGATCCTTACTTTCCGAACTGTTTTTCTTGTCATCACTTCTGCTCGCAGAGTGAGTGAGCTTCAAGCTCTATCTTCTAAGCGCCCCTTTTTGTCTATGCAACCTGACAAAGTGGTGCTACGCAATAAGGCTTTCCTCCTTCCCAAAGTTGTTACACCTTTTCATGTAGGCCAGTCCATCACTTTGCCTACTTTTCACTCACCTCCACATCCTTCTCATGAGGAGGAGAGACTCCACCGCCTGGATCCAAAAAGAGCATTGGGGTTCTATCTCAATCGTACTAAAGATTTCCGGGAGGGTGGTTAACTCTTTGTTGGATATGTGGGTGCGAAGAAAGGGATGGTGGTGCAAAAACGTACCATCCCTCGATGGATACTTCTTTGCATCAAGATGTGCTATGCTTTGGCAAAGAAGTAATCCTCTGAGGGCTTGCGCGGTCATTCCGCCAGAGCAACTTCTGCTTCCACTGTGTTAGCACACAGAGTTCCTGTTGTGGATATCTGCCAAGCATCTACGTGGCCATCCTTGCACATGTTTAGTAAACATTACAGCCTGGACAGTCAGGTCCGTAGGGACGGCTACTTCAGTCGGAGCCTTAGGTCTGGCACACCAGTTTCAGTGTTCTTTGCGGCTTTGTGCTTTGGCGTTGAAAGTTGTGAAAAGAAACTGATGTCACTGCGCTGAGGCGGCGTCTGTGTACTACTCCCGTCATCATCACGGCGACTACGATGCCAACGACTCCTGCAGAGTTGACTGACCCTGCCTAAAGATGTGTTGCTTGAGGAAAAAATCTCTGGATCCAGTTTGACTCCTGGTGGGCGAAGGTAAGTTACTTGTACTTAATTGCGAGACTGGTGAGATCCGTTCGCAACCCTCCTCTTGGGATGATATTGCTTTGGTATCTAATTTTAAGATAAGGAATCTACGGCTAGTTGTCTCTATCAGATGGAAAAGTTACTTACCTTCGGTAACGCCTTATCTGGTAGAGATACAGATTAGCCGCAGATCCTTATTGATCCACCAGTTCTCTCCGCTTGTGAACTGTGTTCTCCACGGTCTCTCTTGAGGTAGTGTCTGCTGTTTTTTCGTTATTTTGTATATAACATCGTGATTCATCCATCCTAGTTGGCATATACACTATTCCTCTGCCAGTTTCTTTGTGGCTCCGCGTTGTTGTGTGGATTCTGGTCGCAGAAGACAGTGCGTCAGAGAGGGACTATATGGACTCTGCTGACATCATGTCTGGGGACGACATCGCTACGGAATCATATCAAATAAGCTTTATTCAACAGAGTTTTGCCATAAAAGCATACACACAGAAAACAAAGTTAATACATTAACCACAAACTAAACATATAAGTAAAACATTAAGACTCAGGTAGAAGGGATGGTGTTGGGACAAATTAAAACTGTGAAATACAGGGTTTTGCAATTAAAAACTGTGAAAAAATATTAAAAGGAAAATATATATATATATACACACACACTAACTGTTCAGAATATTACCATAAAAATAACAAAACAGGGAATAAAATAGTAAAGAAGATTAAAAATCACCCAGTAGGTTGCACATGCCAATAGTTATGGAATTTACTTCAGCCGCTAGCAGAATGTATTATTTTTCTGTGTCTAAGGAATTTAGACATGATGTTACAGATGTATATGGTTGGTAAAGACTGTAGGAACACATGGTCGACATTGTCTCAAGTTCAAGGATCTCAATAATGGCAGCAATAGTATCTTTCTTGGCGAGTTATACAATGAACGGGATAGAATCGTTTTGAAAGAACTTTGCTCAGTGGCCGTGTCACACGGGTATTTGGCCTTAGGCCTCAACCAGTGGTTTATGGTTGGAAAACTCACCAAGTGATAGAAAAGATCTAGCCTAAACCTGGTCAAAACTAATCTGTTCTGTTCATTGCTCACCTCCTTTAGATATAGTTGCATCCCAGGTATCTCCCTTGGGGGTTTCTTACCAACCTTGCAAACAAAATTGGGTAGGGCTGCAATAGTTTTCTGGAAGTGTAGCCCTCTGCTTCTAATTGCCGCGTGCCATGTCCCTTTTACGTCAAACATGATCCCCGGGTAGGAAAAGGACGTAACATAATCTATTCTGGTGTCTTTTATCATGAGACTGGGAGTTTTCGGTAACTTTCCTGCACCTCATAGCAAAATCTTGCTTTTGTTAACTAGTAGCCCTAGTTCCTCCATAAAGGGCACAAAACATGTTAGTAACTGTTGCAGTGTAAGGTGGGGGTTTGGGCCATTAGGACTGCATCATCAGCATATAAAAGGGCAGGGACAGAAACCTATTTGGGGCGGGTTGTTACAATTGGCAGACAGTACGTTACCCAGACTATAGAAGAGAAAGGGTGCCAGAACACAACCCTTCCTTACACCCCTCTGTATTCCAAATGGCTGGGTGCATTCGCCCTTGAGTCTTTATCACACTCTGGCACTGCATCCATGATATGTTCCCCTTAGAAATTGTATGATCTGTAGGTTCACACCCATGTTCCCCATCATAGCCCACAATTTGCTATGAATTACGAAGTCAAAGGCAGCCATTTAATCAACAGAAACTAGGTACAACCTCCCTTGTTTGATAGTGGTGTATTTCTTGATCAGCATGCTTAGGTTTAGACTCTGTTCCACAGTGCCTACTCCCTCCCGGAACCCATACTGTAAGTCCGATAAAACATTCTTGTCCTGGGCCCATTCCTGTAGTCTGTTCAAAGATAACGCAGCCTGCCACTTTTAACATCGAGTCTAGGAGAGAGATAGGACGGTAGCAAATTGGACTGTGTCTATCTCCCTTTTTGAAGATTGGGACTATGATAGATTCCCTCCAGGATTTCAATAGGCCAACTTGACAACACGCATTCAGAGCTTGAGTAAGCAGAGGCCCATATAGGGTCTTGTTGGCTTTAAACAGATCTACAGGGATGAAGTCCAGGCCCAGCGCCTTGCTGGCTTTGCTAGCGTTCAAGGCAGCCATGATCTCATCCAAGGTGAATGTCAGCGTGTTAGGGAAGGTTACGGTGGGGGGGAGATTGCTACCGGACACAGCATCTACTGTCAGCCCTGACCTGTTAGTAGGATTGGAATAAGTATTAGAAAAGTGACTAATCCAATCTCTATCACCAATGGCTATTTCAAGGTGTGGACCGGTATCAGGCTGGAGGTAGAGTGAATTAATTGCTTGCCAAAAAGCTGCTGGAGTCGCTCGACACCCTCTACCGACACACAGAGGTATTGCTGAGGAAAAGTTTCCGGGTGCAGTCTGACGCTTAGGGATAATTTAAGATAAGGAATCTGCAGCTAGTCTGTGTCTCTACCAGATAAGGCGTTACCAAAGGTAAACTTGTCCACCCGGCACACCAAGCAGAGTAAAATGCTTGAGTTCCAAGAATTGAAAGGGATTGATTTGCCATAGGCTGGAAAAACAAAAACAATAAAAAGGTCATAAAAATGAGGTCTCACTGGAGTTAAATAAGAAGTTGTAGTCCTAAAGACGTAAAGAGCACTGAAGCACTACAGTCCCTTAAGCATGATACATCCATAATTATTAAACTCACAGACAAAGGGGATGGGATGGTAATATAGGATTCAGATTTGTATAAGCAGATGAAATGTACTGGCAGCCTGCAAATGTTGAACATTACCAAGACTTCCCAGAAATCCTGCAAAAGAAGTCAAAGCAGCAATATTACAACTTACCACTCATGTCAAAGAATGTGTTTGAGTCAAAGTGAGTTTTCAGTCTCTCATTGTGAAATCCCCCAGTACTAAAGTCTTTTACACTCTGCCCAAAATCTTCCAAACTGTTCAGAAACCCTCTGCAGACCCATTGTCTTGGTATATGGCTCTATATTGGAACCTTTAGGCTAATAGGTGGATAACTTTATTAAGTCATTCGTTCCATTGACCAGATGTTTTATTCGCAACAGTATGGACTTCATCAGTATGATTGAGGGCAAGCTATTTGATGCTTCCTGCTCACTGTTGGTCACACTTGACATTGAGTTATTGTATACAAACCTTGATAAAAAGAAGGGATAGTAATTATTCACAATTGTTTAGAAGAGCACATCTCACTGTTATGGTTGGCACTTACAACTTTTTTCAGTTTGACAATCATATAGAGACATAGCTCCAGATTTCTTTCCTTATAATTATCCCCAGGCATCACACTGGATCAGGAATGTTTTGGAGAGTGGTATCCAGTGTGCTAGTAGGTGGCGTCGTTCAGCTTTGTGTGGCATTGTGTGCGCCGTCCTCTGATCCGCAGCTAAATATAGTCTCTAACAGATAAGGTGTTAGTGAAGGTAAGTAACTTGTTTGTTAAAGGTACATGGATGAGAGCAATTTTTGCTACACATTTATGAGCAATTTAGAATGCTACTATTCTAGCATCACAAATCATATCCATTCCCACATTATTTTGTGGAAGAAATATATAGACAATGTTTTTTTGTTATGGTAAGGAACAGATGCATTATTACTTGAATTCTTTGAATGGATCAATAGCATTGCAAAGGTTTATGATTCACAATAGATTATGACAGTTGAGAAATACTATTTTTAGATCTCAAAGGTCAACTCTTTTATATACCTCATAGTTCAGCCCCCACCACCCCGCCGCCTACTGAAAGGGACATTATTCTTTCATATTCCAGCTGTCATCGCAGAGCCTGGCACAATTCACTTTTTATGGATAGATTCTTTGGGTTTGTCAAAACTGTACTTTTTTAAGGAAGAAAGGATCCTTTCCAAAAGACGAATTTCCTATAAGATGGCTGCCATCCTTAGGCCCTTTTTGGTTTCAGGCCGTTGTATATATATATACAACTTTCACTGCTACATGCATAGAGCTTCATTTGTGAGCTGCCCCCAGACCACAATTATGTGTTGGACCCTTATTGCCAGTATCTTATCAGTCCCTCCTGCCTGACTCATCCTGCTCTTGTGGTGTCCTCTTCCAGGTGATATAATTTTTTAGCGCCCATCATGCCACTTCATTAAATTCCTTCTGTGCTCTTAATTGAGATATACCTATGCCTTTTTGCATACAACCCCTCATTACCACCAGTTATACCTAATTTTTGTGTCCTTCTTATAGTCTTTTACACCCTCCTGCCAATCATTCCCCTTCTCTTGTTAAAATTCAGACATTTTGCTCTGCTTGGCGAGGGGAATTCCTTCCTCTACCCTCCTTTTCTTTCTTTTTTTTTTTTTTTGGATGGGCTATCTTAACCTTGTTGCTTTGGAGTAACAGTTCTCTGCATCGTTTTTCTTTTGAGTTATTTCAGTACACTGTTGCACCTACACAGGCCAAGAATATTCTAAGTTCTGATGATGATACTTAACACCTTTGGGTTTTTAGACTCTCAAACTTTATTACTATTGTTATGAAATTAGGGAAGTTTCTCAGTGTGTGATGCACCAATATTGCATCCCTTGTGTGTCACATATCAGCAAGGAGGTTGTTTTTTTTTTTTTTTTTTTTTTTTTTTTTTTTTTTACCTCTCACACTGTTCAGTATTGATTATTGTTTTCTAATTATTCATCAAATAAGCATTGACTGCTATTCTACTTCATTTGTTCCTACTAAATTAAGATTAAGGGCCACCGTTGTTTAAAATATCAATTTGTAAACCAAGGTCTCTAGTGATTTCAGGGTTCACATTTGTTCTTGATTATGGTATCACAAGCTTGTCATGTTATGCAACTGCTGGTTCTCACATCTGTCAGTTAAACTGCTACAGTCTGTCATCGTTCTGCAAATCTGTGTCCTCAAAATATATTCATGTAGAAAGGACAAATGACCTGATTAACAGTTTGTCAGAGGGGTAGCTTCGTCACAAACTTGACGGATATCCTATTTGCCTTATTTTAAGTTCCATAGTCTATATTGGAGGGATACCTGCCACGTTTGTGATAGAGTACCCCCTCTGCCAAACTCCAAATCAGGCCCCAAATCTTAGAGCTGCCACATCTTCTGGCTCCTTAAAGCTTCAGAAGAAGGCCAAAAATGTTTCTCAATACTGAAAGACTCATCCATTGTCAATGGAGAAGTGTCGCTGTCACCTGGCTCAAATCTTGGCTGACCCTAAAAAGCTTGTTTACCTCCTCTTGTGCAATTGCATGACCCAGAGAGTAACATTCTGGTCAGAGGGTTTTATTTTGGGGCATAAAACATAGCAAGAGGGGCCAACAGCCTTCACTCACACAGGAGTTAGCATTGTTCCTGCAAGGCGGGAGCAGCTGCTTCTGCTTGCTCCCGTTTGGCGGTAGCTATCAGTGTTTCCTGCCCCCAAGAGCACGGGCAGGAAAACAGAAGTTTGCTCATGCCTGGCGGGAGCATTTTCAGAACTCCTAACGGTTAGGAGCAAACTTCTTTCCCCGTCTGCACTCCTGCGAGAAGGTTTAAACACTGTGTCCTGGGGCATGTGCAAATCGGGATATAGCTAAACAGCTGGCCTGAGGAGATCAGGTCCTGAGGCCTTGTAAGGCTAGAGGAGCGAGGGGCCGTGTGCCCCCTACTCCTCTAGTGACGGTTTGGACCTGGGAGATGGGGTACCTGAAGCCCATTTGGACTGGAAGGGGTGCACCCCCAAACCCTTCCCCCCCACCCATTACAAAATCTTTCGGCCCGAGTGACAGTCTTCAGGGCTTCTTAAGGCTTACTGAGAGGTGCTGCATTCCCCCAGGGGACAGGGTCCCCGTAGCTCATCTGTGTCCGCATGTCCATCCTCAAAATAACATAGAAATGTAAATGCGGATGTAACTCTATTTCATTTTTTTTTTTTTTTAAATGTCACAATCCAGCAGGAGTCTGGCGAGTCTTTTGAGAGTTCTGTGGGATCACAGCGTGTTATACCAGGATCTAGGGAGGCAGGGTAGCCCTCATATTTTTAATGTAACCTCAAGACAGGGAATAAAGTCCTCGAGTTCTGAATTGGCTGCATACATTTTTCCAATAATTACACAAGAGAGGGTTAACCTGTCTAGAAATAAACTTTTGTTCTAAGAGGTCAGTTATCTGGCGTCAAGATATCTTGAAATGGTGGGGATTTGCACCCAGGTAAATTGGTGCATCCTTGGCATCTCTTGGATATATTAGTAAGATCCTTGTTAACTGAATCAAAGGCAGAGCTCAAGTTCATGAACGCCAGATACATCTTGAATTGAATTAGTAGGATCCTCACCCAATGGCACTGCCAGTGGCATGCATCATCATCAAATCCTCAGCAACTGCAACTAGTTTTGAGTGGGTGGGCTCAATGTAGGCTTTAAACAGAGCACTTTGTCTAAGTGATAACATGTGCAAGTAAATATCGGCAGAGTGCGGGAAGCCAAAGTAGGTGTAAGGGAGGACAAAGTCCTTTGATGAAAGTGTGGCAAAAGGGATCACCCACCCCCACTACCTCATGAAGTCCTACATAATAGACGATATAGACCATTACAGGAAACGTCTGATTTGGTCTGTATGTTGCATGCTTCCTGATGTTTATATAAACTTATACTCAGAGTTGGAAGCTACCAACTATATATCGAAGGCATAATATGTACATTTCTGGTCCTGAATAAAGTCTATTGACCCTTGGTGGCACTAGATACAGGCTGAAACATGTCAGCCTATTGATGTTAGGAGTCATTATACCTACAAAACATCCCACCGTTTTAATTCTTCGCAAAGGACCTTACTAGTAAACAGGATTCAGGATCCTGAAGGTGATTTCAACCTTCACTTGTTATCCCTTACCATCTCAGGATATATTGAGACCAGATAACTGACATCTTAGACGTCAAGAGCGCATTCCTAGACAGGCTAACCATCTCTTATGTAATTATTGGTTCTACCCAGGGAGGCCGAGGGTTACCCGTTTCTCACCCCTCCACAGCCAACACCCTATAAATCTCCAAGTGGCAGTCACCACTAGGTAGGTATAATTAGGACATAGTTTCTAAAGCACCCACCACCACCCCCAACGGCGATCTAACAAAACATTTTTTTAAACACGTGGCCATGGAATCTGCTGCCAAAAAAAAAAATTAAGCACGGGCTGCCATATTTTGTCTTTAACACCTTCGCTGCCAGGCCTTTTCCCCCTCCTGTGGCAGGCCTTTTTTTGGCTATTTGGGGCAGTTCGCGCTTAGGCCCTCATAACTTTTTGTCCACATAAGCTAGCCAAGCCAAATTTGTGTCCTTTTTTTTCCAACATCCTAGGGATTCTAGAGGTACCCAGACTTTGTGGGTTCCCCTGAAGGAGGCCAAGAAATTAGCCAAAATACAGTGAAAATTAATTTTTTTTCAAAAAAATGGGAAAAAGTGGCTGCAGAAGAAGGCTTGTGGTTTTTTCCCTGAAAATGGCATAAACAAAGGGTTTGCGGTGCAAAATCACCAGCTTCCCAGCTTCCCAGCTTCCCAGCTTTCAGGAACAGGCAGACTTGAATCCGAAAACCCAATTTTTCAACACAAATTTGGCATTTTACTGGGACATACCCCATTTTTAAAAAATTTTTTGTGCTTTCAGCCTCCTTCCAGTCAGTGACAGAAATGGGCGTGAAACCAATGCTGGATCCCAGAAACCTAAACATTTCTGAAACATAGACAAAATTCTGAATTCAGCAAGGGGTCATTTGTGTAGATCCTACAAGGGTTTCCTACAGAAAATAACAACTGAAAAAGAAAAATATTGAAATTGAGGTGAAAAAAACATCAATTTTTCTCTACGTTTTAGTCTGTACCTTTTTCCTGCAATGTCAGATTTTCTAAAGCAATATACCGTTACGTCTGCTGGACTCCTCTGGTTGCGGGGATATATAGGGCTTGTAGGTTCATCAAGAACCCTAGGTACCCAGGGCCAATAAATGAGCTGCACCCTGCAGTGCGTTTTCATTCTATACCTGGTATACAGAAATTCATTTGCTGAAATATAAAGAGTGAAAAATTGCTATCAAGAAAACCTTTGTATTTCCAAAATGGGCACAAGATAAGGTGTTGAGGAGCAGTGGTTATTTGCACATCTCTGAATTCCGTGGTGACCGTACTAGCATGTGAATTACAGGGCATTTCTCAAATAGATGTCTTTTTTACACACTCTCTTATATTTGGAAGGAAAAAATGTAGAGCAAGGCAAGGGGCAATAACACTTGTTTTGCTAATCTATGTTCCCCCAAGTCTCCCGATAAAAATGATACCTCACTTGTGTGGGTAGGCGTAGCGCCCGCGACAGGAAATGCCCCAAAACCAACGTGGACACATCACATTTTTTTTAAAGAAAACAGAGGTGTTTTTTGCAAAGTGCCTACCTGTAGATTTTGGCCCCTAGCTCAGCCGGCACCTAGGGAAACCTAGCAAACCTGTGCATTTTCGAAAACTAGAGACCTAGGGGAATCCAAGATGGGGTGACTTGTGGGGCTCTGACCAGGTTATGTTACCCAGAATCCTTTGCAAACCTCAAAATGTGGCTAAAAAAACACGTTTTCCTCAGATTTTGGTGACAAAGTTCTGGAATCAGAGAGGAGCCCCAAATTTCCTTTCACCCAGCGTTCCCCCAAGTCTCCCGATAAAAATGATACCTCACTTGTGTGGGTGGGCCAGGTGCCTGCAACAGAATAAGGCCAAAAACTTGTAGAGATAAAGGGGATAGCACAGTGAGTTGATAAGGACATATTCTTCTTTTATACATCTTTAGGCTGACTCTGCTTTGGGGACTGTAGGAAAGTACCATCTTGCCTGGCATGTTACCCCCATCTTTCACTGTATATATGTTGTTTTAGTTGTATGTGTCACTGGGACCCTGGTAACCCAGGGCCCCAGTGCTCATAAGTGTGCCTGAATGTGTTACCTGTGTAGTGACTAACTGTCTCACTGAGGCTCTGCTAATCAGGACCTCAGTGGTTATGCTCTCTCATTTCTTTCCAAATTGTCACTGACAGGCTAGTGACCATTTTTACCAATTTACATTGGCTTACTGGAACACCCTTATAATTCCCTAGTATATGGTACTGAGGTACCCAGGGTATTGGGGTTCCAGGAGATCCCTATGGGCTGCAGCATTTCTTTTGCCACCCATAGGGAGCTCTGACAATTCTTACACAGGCCTGCCACTGCAGCCTGAGTGAAATAACGTCCACGTTATTTCACAGCCATTTTACACTGCACTTAAGTAACTTATAAGTCACCTATATGTCTAACCTTTACCTGGTAAAGGTTAGGTGCAAAGTTACTTAGTGTGAGGGCACCCTGGCACTAGCCAAGGTGCCCCCACATTGTTCAGAGCCAATTCACTGAACTTTGTGAGTGCGGGGACACCATTACACGCGTGCACTACATATAGGTCACTACCTATATGTAGCTTCACCATGGTAACTCCGAATATGGCCATGTAACATGTCTATGATCATGGAATTGCCCCCTCTATGCCATCCTGGCATTGTTGGTACAATTCCATGATCCCAGTGGTCTGTAGCACAGACCCTGGTACTGCCAGACTGCCCTTCCTGGGGTTTCTCTGCAGCTGCTGCCAACCCCTCAGACAGGCAGCTGCCCTCCTGGGGTCCAGCCAGGCCTGGCCCAGGATGGCAGAACAAAGAACTTCCTCTGAGAGAGGGTGTGACACCCTCTCCCTTTGGAAAATGGTGTGAAGGCAGGGGAGGAGTAGCCTCCCCCAGCCTCTGGAAATGCTTTGTTGGGCACAGATGTGCCCAATTCTGCATAAGCCAGTCTACACCGGTTCAGGGACCCCTTAGCCCCTGCTCTGGCGCGAAACTGGACAAAGGAAAGGGGAGTGACCACTCCCCTGACCTGCACCTCCCCTGGGAGGTGTCCAGAGCTCCTCCAGTGTGCTCCAGACCTCTGCCATCTTGGAAACAGAGGTGCTGCTGGCACACTGGACTGCTCTGAGTGGCCAGTGCCACCAGGTGACGTCAGAGACTCCTTGTGATAGGCTCCTTCAGGTGTTAGTAGCCTTTCCTCTCTCCTAGGTAGCCAAACCCTCTTTTCTGGCTATTTAGGGTCTCTGTCTCTGGGGAAACTTTAGATAACGAATGCATGAGCTCAGCCGAGTTCCTCTGCATCTCCCTCTTCACCTTCTGATAAGGAATCGACCGCTGACCGCGCTGGAAGCCTGAAAACCTGCAACATAGTAGCAAAGATGACTACTGCAACTCTGTAACGCTGATCCTGCTGCCTTCTCGACTGTTTTCCTGCTTGTGCATGCTGTGGGGGTAGTCTGCCTCCTCTCTGCACCAGAAGCTCCGAAGAAATCTCCCGTGGGTCGACGGAATCTTCCCCCTGCAACCGCAGGCACCAAAAAGCTGCATTACCGGTCCCTTGGGTCTCCTCTCAGCACGACGAGCGAGGTCCCTCGAATCCAGCGACACCGTCCAAGTGACCCCCACAGTCCAGTGACTCTTCAGCCCAAGTTTGGTGGAGGTAAGTCCTTGCCTCACCTCGCTGGGCTGCATTGCTGGGAACTGCGACTTTGCAAGCTACTCCGGCCCCTGTGCACTTCCGGCGGAAATCCTTCGTGCACAGCCAAGCCTGGGTCCACGGCACTCTAACCTGCATTGCACGACTTTCTAAGTTGGTCTCCGGCGACGTGGGACTCCTTTGTGCAACTTCGGCTAGCACCGTTTCACGCATCCTCGTAGTGCCTGTTTCTGGCACTTCTCCGGGTGCTACCTGCTTCAGTGAGGGCTCTTTGTCTTGCTCGACGTCCCCTCTCTCTGCAGGTCCAATTTGCGACCTCCTGGTCCCTCCTGGGCCCCAGCAGCGTCCAAAAACGCCAAACGCACGATTTGCGTGTAGCAAGGCTTGTTGGCGTCCATCCGGCGGGAAAACACTTCTGCACGACTCTCCAAGGCGTGGGGGATCCATCCTCCCAAGGGGAAGTCTCTAGCCCTTGTCGTTCCTGCAGTATTCACAGTTCTTCAGCCTAGTAAGAGCTTCTTTGCACCAACCGCTGCCATTTCTTGGGCATCTGCCCATCTCCGAGCTGCTTGTGACTTTTGGACTTGGTCCCCTTGTTCCACAGGTACCCTCAGTCAGGAATCCATCGTTGTTGCATTGCTGATTTGTGTTTTCCTTGCATTCTCCCTCTAACACGACTATTTTGTCCTTAGGGGAACTTTAGTGCACTTTGCACTCACTTTTCAGGGTCTTGGGGAGGGTTATTTTGCTAACTCCCACTACTTTCTAATAGTCCCAGCGACCCTCTACAAGGTCACATAGGTTTGGGGTCCATTCGTGGTTCGCATTCCACTTTTGGAGTATATGGTTTGTGTTGCCCCTATCCCTATGTTTCCCCATTGCATCCTATTGTAACTATACATTGTTTGCACTGTTTTCTAAGACTATACTGCATATTTTTGCTATTGTGTATATATATCTTGTGTATATTTCCTATCCTCTCACTGAGGGTACACTCTAAGATACTTTGGCATATTGTCATAAAAATAAAGTACCTTTATTTTTAGTATAACTGTGTATTGTGTTTTCTTATGATATTGTGCATATGACACTAAGTGGTACTGTAGTAGCTTCACACGTCTCCTAGTTCAGCCTAAGCTGCTCTGCTAAGCTACCATTATCTATCAGCCTAAGCTGCTAGACACCCTATACACTAATAAGGGATAACTGGGCCTGGTGCAAGGTGCAAGTACCCCTTGGTACTCACTACAAGCCAGTCCAGCCTCCTACATTGGTTGTGCAGCGGTGGGATAAGTGCTTTGAGACTACTTACCACTCTTGTCATTGTACTTTTCATAAGAGAAAAATATACAAAACAAGGTCAGTGTATATACACATAGCCAAAAAATTTGCATTTCCTCTTTTCACTCTTTTCTAAGTGCTGAAAAGTACTTCTAAACTTTCAAAAAGTTCTTAAAAGTTTAAAAAGTTTTTTTTCTGTCTTTTCAAAAAGTTCTGAAAACTTTTTTCTCTTTGTCTATCACTTTAACTCTCTCTAAAAATGTCTGGCACAGGCCAAAAAGTTGAACTGTCCAAACTTGCATATGATCACCTTAGCTGGAAAGGAGCAAGGAGTCTCTGCATAGAGAGAGGTTTGAGTGTAGGGAAGAATCCTTCCTTAGAACTGTTAATTAATATGCTTAGAGTACAGGATAAGGCCATAAGTGCCCAATCTGTAGAAAAAGTAGCTAATGGTTCTCAATCTGATCCAGGGACTCCCCCAGGAAAAGGTTCAGGAAAGAAACTTCTCAGCCTGCCCATTACTAGACAGTCTAGCATAGTTGGTACAGAGGTTGAATCACATCATACTGATGATGTGCTCTCACATTATGCTGGTAGCCAAGCTGTTAGGGGGCCCCTTGTAAGGGACAGGTCTCCTTCTGTTCATTCCCATCATACCTCTGTATCTAGAAATGTCCCTCCCACCCACCCTGATGACAGATTGTTAGAAAGGGAGCTCAATAGATTGAGAGTGGAGCAAACCAGACTGAAGCTCAAGAAGCAACAGCTGGATTTGGATAGACAGTCTTTAGAAATAGAGAGGGAAAGACAGAACATGGGTTTAGATACCCATGGTGGCAGCAGCAGTATTCCCCATAGTCATCCTGCAAAAGAGCATGATTCCAGGAATCTGCATAAGATAGTTCCCCCTTACAAGGAGGGGGATGACATTAACAAGTGGTTTGCTGCACTTGAGAGGGCCTGTGCTGTACAGGATGTCCCTCAAAAGCAGTGGGCTGCTATCCTATGGCTATCATTTACTGGAAAAGGTAGGGATAGGCTCCTTACTGTAAAAGAAAATGATGCTAACAATTTCCAAGTTCTTAAGAATGCACTCCTGGATGGTTATGGCTTAACCACTGAACAGTACAGGATAAAGTTCAGAGATACCAAAAAGGAGTCTTCACAAGACTGGGTTGATTTCATTGACCAGGCAGTGAAGGCCTTGGAGGGGTGGTTACATGGCAGTAAAGTTACTGATTATGACAGCCTGTATAACTTGATCCTGAGAGAGCATATTCTTAATAATTGTGTGTCTGATTTGTTGCACCAGTACTTGGTGGACTCTGATCTGACCTCTCCCCAAGAATTGGGAAAGAAGGCAGACAAATGGGTCAGAACAAGAGTGAACAGAAAAGTTCATACAGGGGGTGACAAAGATGGCAACAAAAAGAAGGATGGTAAGTCTTCTGACAAGGGTGGGGTCAAATCTAAAAATGAGTCTTCATCAGGCCCACAAAAACACTCTGGTGGGGGTGGTGGGTCCAAATCCTCCTTTAATCAGAACAAGGAAAAGAAACCATGGTGCTATTTATGTAAAATAAAAGGCCATTGGACAACAGATCCCAGTTGTCCAAAGAAAGGCACCACAGCTCCTACCACTACAACCCCTACTGCTACACCTAGTGTCCCTACTAATAGCAGTGGTGGTGGGAGCAAACCTACTAATAGCCAATCCAAGGGAGTAGCTGGGCTCACTTTTGGTAATTTAGTTGGGGTTGGTCTGATTAGGGAGACCACAGAGGCTACTTTAGTCTCTGAAGGGGCTATTGACTTAGCCACTTTGGTTGCTTGCCCCCATAACTTGGAGAAGTACAAGCAACTAACCCTAATAAATGGTGTTGAGGTCCAGGCCTACAGGGACACAGGTGCCAGTGTCACAATGGTGATTGAGAAACTGGTGCACCCTGAACAACACATACTTGGACACCAGTACCAAGTAACCGATGCTCACAACATAACACAAAGCCACCCCATGGCTGTTGTAAATCTCAACTGGGGGGGGGTATCTGGTCCAAAGAAAGTTGTGGTAGCTTCAGATTTACCTGTAGACTGTCTATTAGGGAACGATTTGGAGACATCAGCTTGGTCAGATGTGGAGTTGGAGGCCCATGCAGCAATGCTGGGCATCCCAGGGCATATTTTTGCTTTGACAAGGGCTCAGGCCAAAAAGCAAAAAGGACAGTGAAGCTTGGATCCTGGAACAATGGACCAAGTGCTCCCTAAAGCTAGGGCTAGTAGAAGCAAACCACTTCCTACTATCCCTCCCTCTACAGTGGATTCTACTTCTGAGGAAGAAGAATTCCCTCCCTGTGCAGAACCTACACCAGAGGAGCTGGAAGCAGACACTGCTGAGCTTTTGGGTGAAGGGGGGCCTGCCAGAGAGGAGCTGAGTGTGGCACAGCAAACCTGTCCCACATTAGAGGGTCTCAGACAGCAAGCTGTCAAACAGGCTAATGGGGATGTCAGTGACTCACACAGAGTTTACTGGGAGGACAACCTCTTGTACACTGAGCATAGGGATCCTAAACCTGGAGCTGCCAGGAGATTAGTGATTCCTCAGGAGTACAGAAAGTTCCTCCTAACACTGGCACATGACATTCCCTTAGCTGGGCACCTGGGTCAAATGAAAACTTGGGACAGATTGGTACCATTGTTTCATTGGCCTAGGATGTCTGAGGACACAAAAGAATTTTGTAAGTCCTGTGAAACCTGTCAAGCCAGTGGCAAGACAGGTGGCACTCCAAAGGCACCCCTTATCCCACTGCCTGTGGTTGGGGTTCCCTTTGAAAGGGTAGGGGTTGACATAGTTGGCCCCCTTGACCCTCCTACTGCTTCAGGCAATAGGTTTATCTTGGTGGTAGTGGACCATGCCACAAGATATCCTGAAGCTATTCCTTTAAGGACCACTACAGCTCCTGCAGTGGCAAAGGCCCTCCTGGGAATATTTTCCAGGGTGGGCTTCCCAAAGGAAGTAGTATCAGACAGGGGAAGCAATTTCATGTCTGCATACTTAAAGGCCATGTGGAAGGAGTGTGGTGTAACTTACAAGTTCACAACACCCTATCATCCACAAACAAATGGACTGGTGGAGAGATTTAATAAAACTCTCAAAGGCATGATTATGGGACTCCCTGAAAAACTCCGCAGGAGATGGGATATCCTTCTACCATGCCTCCTTTTTGCCTACAGGGAGGTACCCCAGAAAGGAGTGGGCTTCAGCCCCTTTGAACTTCTTTTTGGACACCCTGTTAGGGGTCCACTCACACTTGTAAAGGAGGGTTGGGAACAACCTTTAAAAGCTCCTAAGCAGGATATTGTGGATTATGTACTTGGCCTCAGATCAAGGATGGCTGAGTACATGAAAAAGGCCAGTAAAAACCTTCAGGCCAGCCAGGAGCTCCAGAAGCAATGGCATGATCAGAAGGCTGTTTTGGTTCAGTACCAACCAGGGCAGAAAGTGTGGGTCTTGGAGCCTGTGGCCCCAAGAGCACTCCAAGATAAATGGAGTGGACCCCACACAATTGTTGAAAAGAAGGGTGAAGTCACCTACTTGGTAGACTTAGGCACTGCCAGGAGTCCCCTTAGGGTGCTCCATGTCAACCGCCTGAAACCCTACTATGACAGGGCTGATCTCACCCTGCTCATGGCAACAGATGAGGGACAGGAAGAAGACAGTGATCCTCTACCTGATCTCTTCTCTTCCACAGAACAAGATGCTCTTGTGGAAGGTGTAGTTTTGGCTGATTGTCTTACTGCTGAGCAGAAAGATAATTGCATAAATCTCCTAGGACAATTTTCAGAACTCTTCTCTACTGTGCCAGGCACCACTTCTTGGTGTGAGCACACTATAGATACTGGAGACAGTTTACCTGTCAAAAGTAAGATCTATAGGCAGCCTGACCATGTCAGGGACTGCATAAAGCAAGAAGTTCAGAAAATGTTGGAACTAGGAGTGGTTGAGCACTCTGACAGTCCATGGGCTTCTCCTGTGGTACTGGTACCAAAACCCAATTCTAAAGATGGAAAGAAGGAAATGAGGTTTTGTGTAGACTATAGAGGTCTCAACTTAGTAACCAAAACTGATGCTCACCCTATACCCAGGGCAGATGAGCTCATAGATACACTGGCATCTGCCAAGTATCTAAGCACTTTTGATTTGACTGCAGGGTATTGGCAGATCAAATTGTCAGAAGATGCTAAACCTAAGACTGCATTTTCTACCATTGGAGGACATTACCAGTTTACTGTAATGCCTTTTGGTTTGAAAAATGCACCTGCCACTTTTCAGAGGTTGGTGAACACAGTCCTGCAAGGGCTGGAAGCTTTCAGTGCAGCATATTTGGACGATATAGCTGTCTTTAGCTCCAGCTGGGATGATCACCTGGTCCACCTATGGAAAGTTTTGGAGGCTCTGCAAAAGGCAGGCCTCACTATCAAGGCTTCAAAGTGCCAGATAGGGCAGGGTAAGGTGGTTTATCTGGGACACCTTGTTGGTGGGGAACAGATTGCACCACTTCAGGGGAAAATCCAAACTATTATTGATTGGGTTCCCCCTACCACTCAGACTCAGGTGAGAGCCTTCCTAGGCCTCACTGGGTATTACAGGAGGTTCATTAAGAACTATGGCTCCATTGCAGCCCCTCTTAATGACCTCACATCCAAGAAAATGCCTAAAAAGGTATTATGGACAGCAAGCTGTCAGAAAGCTTTTGAGGAGCTGAAGCAGGCCATGTGCTCTGCACCTGTCCTGAAAAGCCCTTGTTACTCTAAAAAATTCTATGTCCAAACTGATGCATCTGAATTAGGAGTAGGGGCAGTCCTATCACAACTTAATTCTGAGGGCCAGGATCAACCTGTTGCTTTTATTAGTAGAAGGTTGACCCCTAGAGAAAAGCGTTGGTCTGCCATTGAGAGGGAGGCCTTTGCTGTGGTCTGGGCTCTGAAGAAGTTGAGGCCATACCTGTTTGGCACTCACTTCATTGTTCAGACAGACCACAAACCTCTACTTTGGCTAAAACAAATGAAAGGTGAAAATCCTAAATTGTTGAGGTGGTCCATATCCCTACAGGGAATGGACTATACAGTGGAACATAGACCTGGGAGTAGCCACTCCAATGCAGATGGACTCTCCAGATATTTCCACTTAGACAATGAAGACTCATCAGGTCATGGCTAGTCTTATTGTCCTTCGTTTGGGGGGGGGGGTTGTGTAGGAAAGTACCATCTTGCCTGGCATGTTACCCCCATTTTTCACTGTATATATGTTGTTTTAGTTGTATGTGTCACTGGGACCCTGGTAACCCAGGGCCCCAGTGCTCATAAGTGTGCCTGAATGTGTTACCTGTGTAGTGACTAACTGTCTCACTGAGGCTCTGCTAATCAGAACCTCAGTGGTTATGCTCTCTCATTTCTTTCCAAATTGTCACTGACAGGCTAGTGACCATTTTTACCAATTTACATTGGCTTACTGGAACACCCTTATAATTCCCTAGTATATGGTACTGAGGTACCCAGGGTATTGGGGTTCCAGGAGATCCCTATGGGCTGCAGCATTTCTTTTGCCACCCATAGGGAGCTCTGACAATTCTTACACAGGCCTGCCACTGCAGCCGGAGTGAAATAACGTCCACGTTATTTCACAGCCATTTTACACTGCACTTAAGTAACTTATAAGTCACCTATATGTCTAACCTTTACCTGGTAAAGGTTAGGTGCAAAGTTACTTAGTGTGAGGGCACCCTGGCACTAGCCAAGGTGCCCCCACATTGTTCAGAGCCAATTCCCTGAACTTTGTGAGTGCGGGGACACCATTACACGCGTGCACTACATATAGGTCACTACCTATATGTAGCTTCACAATGGTAACTCCGAATATGGCCATGTAACATGTCTATGATCATGGAATTGCCCCCTCTATGCCATCGGCACTCTAACCTGCATTGCACGACTTTCTAAGTTGGTCTCCGGCGACGTGGGACTCCTTTGTGCAACTTCGGCGAGCACCGTTTCACGCATCCTCGTAGTGCCTGTTTCTGGCACTTCTCCGGGTGCTACCTGCTTCAGTGAGGGCTCTTTGTCTTGCTCGACGTCCCCTCTCTCTTCAGGTCCAATTTGCGACCTCCTGGTCCCTCCTGGGCCCCAGCAGCGTCCAAAAACGCCAAACGCACGATTTGCGCCTAGCGCAAGACACCCTATACACTAATAAGGGATAACTGGGCCTGGTGCAAGGTGCAAGTACCCCTTGGTACTCACTACAAGCCAGTCCAGCCTCCTACAGTATTTCCCAAAAGTTTTTCCTTGTGTGGTAACTTCTAAAACAGCTGGGCACACACAGCCCAGGCTTTGAAGGGCATTCAGGGCAGTACATCCGTCTCTCCCTCCGGATTAATCTCCGGGCACATACTCTACATTTATTTGTGGGCAAGTCTTTTTTGGGAGTGGGAGGATTGTGATCTGGAAAGTGCCGATCTTTCAATCTAGCCACATCCTCCACCACTTCTACTCTAGGAACTCTTGCCTGTTCTACCACAATAAGGCTTTCTATCACCGACTCCTGAAATTTAACAAATGTCATCCTTGACTAAGGTGAACAATCCTTGAATACAATAAAAGCATTAAAAGTTGCCAAATGAAATAAATGTAGGGCCAACTTTTTATATCACACGTAAGACTTACGAAGAGAAGTGTAAGGTTCCAACCTCTGATCTACTCTATCAACACCACCCATGTGCCTATTGTAGTCCAAAATGCACGCAGGTTTGCGCACTTCCGCAACCTGACCCCAAACAGTCACAGGGGAAGTACTCTCATCATGGATGGTAGACAGCATGTACACATCCCTCCTGTCTGAAAATTTCAGAGCTAGCAACTCATTATTCCGCAAGGCACTGCACTGTCCCCTCTCAAGTTTTTTACAGACAAGCTCCCTTGGATAGCCTTTCTGATTAGAACGGATTGTGCCACAAGCAACAGTGTCCACTCTAAACAACTCCTTGAACAACTGCACTCCAGTGTAGAAATTATCTACGTACAAATGGTGACCTTTGTTAAACAGCCGTCTACCAAGTTCCCACACAATTTTTTCGCTAGCTCCAAAAGTGGCCAGACAACCAGGAGGGCCAATACTGGAATCCCTACCAGTGTAGACCCGGAAATTATACACATTCTGTACTGCTTTCTGACAGCATATACAATTTAATCCCATACCGTGCCCTCTTACTAGGAATGTACTGCTTAAAAACTAAACACCCCTTGAAAAGGACCAAAGACTCGTCCACACTTATCTCTTTACCTGGAACATAGACCTCTGAAAAACGATCTACAAAATGATCAAGGACAGGCCTAATCTTAAAAAGACTGTCACAATCAGGGTGATCTTGTGGCAAGGCTAAAGCGTTGTCTACAAAATGCATCATACGAAGAAGAAGCAAATACCGATTACTTGTCATAGTTGCAGGAAATATAGCCGTTGCCATCAAGGGACTAGTAGACCAATAAGAAGCCAGTGATGGCTTCCTGATCAACCCCATCAAAAAAAGTCAAACCTAAAAACTTTTTCATCTCTTCCAGATATGTGGGAACCCACTGAGTAGCTCTAGACTGAGGCTTAAGTCTGGCAGCGTTGTCCCTCAAATATTGCTCTGCATACAAATTAGTCTGCTCCACAATCTCTTCCAAAAATACATCGTCCATAAACAAGTGAAAGAAATGGACAGGCAAAAAGTTCGCCCCCAAAATAAACATATAAAAGTAAATCCCTGGTGTCTAGTGGATTTTGACCTCCCCCCCCCCCCCCGGGGCAGATCGGCCGAAAAATCTATACTAATACTAAATAAAATAGACCCCCCGGGGGGGCGACCCTTGCCCAAGGGGTCGCTCCCAAAATAAACAATAAAAACTAAATCCCTGGTGTCTAGTGGATTTCACCCTTGCCCCAGGGGTCGCCCCCAAAATAAACATATAAAAGTAAATCCCTGGTGTCTTGTGGATTTCCCCCCCGGGGGGCAGATTGTCCGTAAAATCGGCAATCTGCCCCCGGGGGGCAAAATACTAAAAGAAATAGCCCCCAAGTGGTCGCCCCCCAAAAAAACATACCACAAAAAATCCCTGGTGTCTAGTGGAGCAGGAATCCAGTGAAAACAGGCACAGGGGGAAAGTAAAAACCCTTTCCTTTCCCCCCCGTGTCTGTTCTTCCCCCCCCCCCCCAAAAGGGAAGGACTTACCTTGAGAAGTCCTCTTCCCTCGACGCGCTAGAAGCAAATGGCCTCCAGTGCGTCCCGGCAATACTTGATGACGTCGGCATGCTGTGCACGCGCTGACGTCATCAGATTGCCGGGGGGGGGGGTGGATAGGGAAGGGCTTCCCCTTCCATCCCCGCCTTGGGGGGGTGGGTGGGGTGAACCTGGGGGGAGCGCTAGCGCTCCCCCCAGTTCCCGAGTGTTGGATGAGGTGACCTCGTCCAAGGCACCCGGGAACCGCTGCCTTGGACGAGGTCACCTCGTCCAAGGCATGCGAGAGGTTAAGCTCCCTGGTGGGCCAGGGTCCCGGGGGCATTGTTTATATGTAACAGCTTTAACAGCTGCGGCCATGTCACAGCAAACACTCCGCTTTCTGACACTGGGACCTGGCAAACTGGTCCTGCTGTCAAAAAGCAAAGTTTTAATCTCTGCGTACAGGGTAGAGATGAAAGTATTGCTTCAGTAACCATGGAGCTGTTACTTGAAGCAGCTCCTTGTTTGCTGGAGCAATAGGACTGTGAGGAGGCCTTGAGGCTCCCTAGCAGTCGCAGATCTCCTGTAAAGGTCAAGAAAATAATAATGCATACATAAAAAAATGAATAGCTCATATGTGAAGGTCACAGACCTTCACACTGAGCATTGAGTGTTTGAGTCCAAGTATATTCCTGGTCATTTACCTCCTTTTTTTTTTTTTTTTTTTTTAAATGTATGCAAATGTTTAAGGCTCATACTGAAAGGTGATCTTACTCTTTGTAAATTACTAATACATTTTTATTTTCAAATTGTCCAGAAATATATAATTCAAAATATATCATATTTCAAAGCCTAAAAAACTCTCTATCCTTTAAAAAAAAAAAAATTGTCTTTCTCCCACTCACACACCCACTCAGCCACTTACTCAGCCCCTCACAGACCAATTCACAGCTCAGTCAGGCCCTCATGCACCCTCACATTCACACATCCACCCACTCAGATGTGCGTACACACTGACATACCCACTAAAACTCTGATGTGTGCACGCTTACACCCAGACACTCTAACACCCACGCTCACCCCCGATACACTCTCTCACACCTATTCTCACAACCAGAGAGGCTGTAACCAGCTCCTGCTGTGCACAGCCAAAGGGCTGTGCACAGTTTGTGGTTGGGGGGTTGGCCACAGGGCCTGGCCGCAGGCGATAGTTGGATTCACATATAGCAATAAAAATTACTATACATAAAGAAAACCATAGAAATTCACTGAAAAAAACAAAGGTTACAGAGACATATTTTAAACATACGAAACAATAGAAATTCACCAGGTTATAGTTAGTTAACTCAAGTAACTATTACTCGTGCCCTAAGGTAACTGTAACTCGCGACCTCGCCAAGTACTGCTAATTACAACACTCATGACATCTTTGATAACATCATTGATAATATCTATGTAATATTTTTAAAGAAAAAAGGCATGAGGTAACCCTTACTATAACTGGTGAGTTTCTGTGGTTTCCTATGTTTAAAATGTGAGCCTAACTATATTGTCCCTGTAACATTTGATTTTTTTTTTTAAATTAATATATTAATGTATATATAGTAGATCCTTCATTTTACTCCAATAATTACTAATAATTTTAATCAAATGTATATTTTGATAATGGACACAATCCAATGTTTAATATTATTGATTACTTAAAAATAATTTCATAAAGTTTTATTTTTACATAATTTTTATTATTACATTATCGGGGTGAAATAATCAAAATAGTCAGCTATATTAAATAAAACAAACATGTCTTGGACCACAAAAAAGTAATCCCAAAAAAACAACATAAAGGCCATTTTATACACCACATCTTCAGGCCACATAGAATGCATCCATACAGCCAGCCTCTAGGTGGCACCGCAGTCCCAGCTGCAGAGCAAAAGTTCAAGCCTGAGAAATGCTTTTAAGAAATATTGTATGTTTTCCTGCGGTGATGATTTTAATGACCCAGGTTTGTTTTCTTAGAATTACTGTAGGCCTACAGATGGGCCTTTTTAGGCTCAGGGAGGGGGTTGCTTGGTACGCCCGCCCCTTCAATAGGATGTCATCCACGTGGAGCCCTGGAGGGAAGGGGGGCAAATGCCCCCTCCCCTAACAAATGGCCTGCGCCTTGCCCCAGGCCCTGGCCCACACAAGGGGGGTTATAGAATAAGCCAGAGCCTGTCGCCTTTTTTTTATGATTATTTTTTTTTTTTTATATTTACTGCAGATTTGCGGATCCTCTGCAAATTTGCGGCAATTTAATTGTCTACAAAAAAACATTTTGATCCCTTTGTGATCCCAATACGAGACCGGGGAAGTTAAGGTATCCCTACTCCTACCCTGTATGTTTTTTTTTTTTTTGTGATAAGATGGCTGCCACCCCTTCCTGGTTGACGTGATGGCAGTCATTCAGATCTTCGCAGGAGGTCTGTCAGGTTATCAGATGCTCCACGGCCTGATATATGCAGTTTATTTTTATTTTTACATTGTTTTTTCAAAACTACTGAACAGATTTACACCAAAACACAAAAAACACTCTTTTGGAACCAAGATCGAGCTTTCTGGCAAATTTGGGGGACATCCGTTTAGCGGTTTGACCTGTAGCTCTGTCTAAAGTTCCTATTGAACAATAAATGAGGAAAACATGTTTTGGGACCCTGAACAACTCCCCTTTTTTTTTCCTCAGCCCCTGCTTGACAGATCATCTGGAAACTTTCTTTGTGTGCAAACTAGTCAGAAAGTGGCACTTTTTTAGAAAGTTTTGTGGAGGTTCGTCAAACAGCGCCAAAGTTATTACACAAAAATGTAATTTCCTATAAAAACATTGTCCTAACTACCTAATGGTCGCTGCCCATGAGAAATATATTTACTCACAAAGAATTTGCCAACTCTCTTAATCAATTGGTCTGTTATGGTCATTCACATTTTTTCCCTACGGTAGAGCATACAGCAGGAGGCAGTGGGTCAGCCCACTTTAGCCATTGGCTAACTTCATTGTGAGTGGTGGCTTTCAGCCTTTTCACAAAGCAAACATCCACACACATTAGTTCACTTCAGTGCCAGGGGCTAACCACTTAGGAATTGTTTGCTTCTTGTACCAAAAGTATATTTTTTCTTATAGCCATTCTATGTATTTTTTAGATTGGCGAGTGGTTGTCAGCTTGCTGAAAAACCTTTTGCAAAAACCACAACTAAACAAGCATTGACAAAACCATAATTTTGGCCGCTAATGCCATATCTATTGGCATTGCCAATTGTTGTGTATCATGGAAAAAGGATCACAATGGCACTGTGGAAAAGGTTTGGACCATCAAGACCGAGACAGGGGTTCTACAGTGCCAAAGGGACCTGGGGATAAACCTAGGGACGTATAATGCAAAATATGGGAGGGAGGGAGGGTGGGTCTGGTGTACAGCAGGAGATAGAGAAGGGAGTTGGGGTAAAGTGAAGGACAGGTGTACTGGGAGATATAGGGACCATGGTAAGAGGGAGGGATGGGAGAAACAAGTATCTGGAAACAAAAAGAAAAGAGAGAAGCATGGGAAACTGAGAACACCAACCCAAAGGGGTGGTCATCTTTGGATCAGGAGGTTCCTGAGAAACAAAATAGGGTACCATCTTAAAGTTAAGTTTGCAGACTTGTCCTGACGAAGATATTTAAAAACTTGCTTAAGCGAAACAAAAAGGATTGCTTTCTCTATGTAATACTTATAAGCTATAGATTTTATAATTTATGATAAGTGCACTTTTTAAATGTACAATAATCCCTCACACATGACAATGCATACAATAGATAGCCAATTGCATTTGGTAGGAGTAATTCTCCAGTTAACCAAAATTAGAAGGCACTTTTAACTATACCTAAGACATTACTATCAGTCAGACCAATTACACTGTCTGTTGGCTGACCTAAAGAGGACTGATTCATGAGTAGCTGGATGCCACTTAAGGCACAGACCTTGGGTGCACACAGGCCTTTTCTCTCACAGAATTCTATTAATTTTGCTGTGTCAGAGATACTTTTGTCTAGATTAATGGAGTACAGAAAACTCAGGGTCAGACATTAACAAGTGTCTCCAAATACCATGCAATCAAAACTGCAATGTCTTGCTCAGTCTTAGTCTTAGCACTAGCTTAAGTTAGCTTTTCTGCCTAACACGAAAATTTTGATTACAATTGTAGGAAACTGGCACTTGTTGCAGTTACTCCCCCACATTTTGCCTGATATTGATGCTGACTTGACTGACAGTGTGCTGGGATCCTGCTAACCAGGCCCAAGCACTAGTGTCTTTCCCTAAAAATGTACCATTGTTTCCACAATTGGCACACCTCTGTCACACAGATAAGCCCCTTGTAAAAGGTATCAGTGGTACCAAGGCCCTGTGACCAGGGAGGGTCTCTAAGGGCTGCAGCATGTGTTGTGCCACCCCGAGGGACCCCTCACCTAACACCTGCACACTGCCATTGCAGATTTTGTGTGTTGGTGGGGTAAAAGACAAAGTCGACATGGCATCCTCCTTAGGGTGCCATGCCCACAAAACACTGACTGTGGCATAGGTAAGTCACCCAGGGTGCACTATACGATAGGTGAGGGCATAGCTGCATGAGCAATATGCCCCTACAGTTTCTTAGTCCATTCTTTGACATTGTAAGTGCAGTGTGGCCACATTAAGTATATGGTCTGGGAGTCTGTCTCTACAGCTCCATAATGGCTTCACTGAATACTGGGAAGTTTGGTATCAACTTCTCAGCACAGTAAATCCACACTGATGCCAGTGTTGGGTTTATTCTAAAAAGCACACAGAGGGCATCTTAGAGATGTCCCCTGTATTTTAGTCAATTCTCTAGTGTTGGACTGACTGGTGTGTGCCAGACTGTCACTAGCAGACAAGTTTCTGACCCCATCGGGTGAGGCCGTTTTTGCTGTCTGAGGCCAGAAACAAAGCCTGCTCTGGGTGGAGGTGCTTCACACCTCCCCCTGCAGGAACTGTAACACTTGGCGCTGAGCCTTAAAAGGCTCAAGCCTCGTGTTACAGTGCCTCATGGCACTCCAGCTAGTGGAGATGCCCGCCCCCTGGACAAAGCCCCACTTTTGGCAGCCAGTTAGGAAGGAAACTTAAGAAAAACAAGGAGGAGTGACCACTTCAGCTGGGACCACCCCTAAGGTGTCCAGAGCTGAAGTGACCCCCAGCAGAATCCTCCATCTTCATTTGGAGGACAGAGACCAATAGGGTTAGGAATGTGTCACCCCTCCCCAAATGGAGTGAACACAGGAAGGGTGTTGCCCTCCTCAGGGACAGTAGCCATTAACTACTGTCCTCTGACCCCTGTAATGCCCCGAAATCTTGCATATAATGGCTTCCCTGAACCCATTTTACCAGATTTCAGGCGACCTAACAAGAAGGTCTGCTTAGCTGAAACCCATGTCCAGTAGGCTCTCATTATTCTAATGAGACTACTGGGTTTTGAGCAGCAGAATTGCCTGCGGTGTGGGAGACTGAGTCTGACCCACTACAGGTGACACCTGTCGCCCTAATCCGGGTTTTGCTCTGGCTAACTAACAGTGCCTCATCTCTGCCCAAGGGCAAGGATGATTGGGCAGTTGAGCGCATGACATAATTGATTTCTCAGGGAAACCATGGTCACTCAGGTCTCATCCGTTTCTCTCAGTAACATTAGTCTCACATACACAATGACAAACCGAGGCAGTATAACTTTCAATAAGATTTTGATGAAGGGACTTAGTTAGCAGTATATGAGTAGGTCTCGCGTGCAGATGCGAGGGCCACATGTTTTTGGAACAGTAAAGCTTTGAGTCTGCTCAATTTGTCAAAGTTCACATTAGAAGTAGCAATATGGGGCCAAATGTCAGCTACCTCTTTTAATCTAGTGGGAGGAAAAAGTACGTTCCGCAGCATGTAACAATCTTGGAGACCGAAACAACATAAACTATTCCGGCTCGCATCCCACAACAGTCTTCACCATTGAGGAGAACCTAGCTGCTGTTTGAAAGCACCTAGAACTTAGGTCTAATCAAGGGGACTGGAACTCCCTTCAACAAGCCAAGTTCGCTGCAGACGTGTTACACGCCCCATGCAAGGACAGCTGATTACAAACCATTGATTGGCTGGCAGAAGTCTTGCATTCACTGCTGCTAAGAAAGACTTCTTTCATGCCACTGAGACATTTGTACGAGAAGGGGAGCTCCCACACCTTATGGATGTAACTATCTCCCAGCCTTTTGTATCTGCCTACTGATATTGTTTTTTAATCAGGACTTGAATTGTAATGTGGAAATAGGCAGATTAATGACCCTGTGTATTAATCATTCAGCAGATGGTATTTCAGCCACAGTAAAAAAAAAAAAAACTTTTCGATGTTTAGCATGGCATAAGTTGCTTCTTTCTTAGCCATTAGTTGTTTTTGTCGCATTAAATTAAATTTAGAAAATATGTCTCTTGCGCTAACGTGTTGCCAGGCAATGCGACCTGACTTCAGTGTTTTAATTGTCCAACCCAACTGCATAATAGACCTTAGTTGCCTCTGTCCATGGTGTAAGGAAGACATATATGTTTGTATGATGTCTGTAGCAGAAGAGACGATGTGATTTAAGGTGTATATCCGGTCGGACGGGTATTAATCCCATTATCTACAACAGCTAATGCCTTCTGTAAATTTTCTTGGTCTATTTACCTTAACCGGGCAGCAGCTTCTTTTTGGGAAAGCTTCCAAATTTAATGATATATTTCATATAAGAAGCGCTTTCTGCGTGGTTTTCTGGGGCCTAATAGGAAGTCCAGCAAGTTGGTGTTATTAGACAGGAGACTGGGGTGTTCTGTAACCGCATCTAGTGAGGAACTCTTTAACCATTGCTGGCATAGTTCCCCTACACTGTATGTTGTTACTATATCCACATGTTCGGATGATATGTAGCGAGGGTCCGGCCTGCTAGTTCTAAACCCCACACCACCCCCACCCCTGCAGTTTATAAAACATTTATGGCGCCCATTGGTATCTATTGGCCACAATAACCACCCGCCAGGACGTGACAGTGAAGCATTAAACATGCCATTCTGGACCCATTCATCAAGCTGATCTTCAGTTGCATTTATATATTTTTGACATTTAAGAAATTTTGCAGGGGAAGGAATACTGGCCGTGTTCAATTCCTTATTCTTTGCTAAACCTACACAACTTGTTTGTTGTACAGTTTCATTTAAAAACATAATTTGAACAGGTATCAGGCATGCTCTAAATAAAGCTTCCTTCCCCCATATTTGCCAATGTCTAGTTCCCCACACACTTAAGTCAATCAACTCCAGCCAATATTCATAGCCTTCGATAGTCAACCGGGAAACAAAGGAATCTGAATAAATACATTTTGTATTTGTCAATAATATACGTACATTTTCTGTCGGTGGCAATTTAAAATAATATGACTCAACATTGTTAACATCGTGCCCAGAAAAATATGTAAACTTTATAGAGTATGTGTTAGAACTCCCTTGCAGTGGAGTTGGACAATGTTCCCATTGTGTGTAATTAAAAACAGTCTTTGGGGTACTCGCTCTGTGGATGGAAGCGTGCCCATAATTATGATAGCAAATCATATCACCATAATTCTCTTTAGATTGATAAACATCATAGAATCAACTGGCGACCTAACAAGAAGAAGAAGGACTGCTTAGCTGAAACCCCTGTCCCGTAGGCTCTCATTATTCTAATGAGACTACTAGATTTTGAGCGACAGAATTGCCTGCGGTGTGGGAGACTGAGTCTGACCCACTACAGGTGACACCTCTCGCCCTAATCCGGGTTTTGCTCTGGCTAACTAGCAGTGCCTCATCTCTGCCTAAGGGCAAGGATGATTGGGCAGCCGAGCGCATGACATAATTGATTTCTCAAAGAAACCCTGGTCACCCAGGTCTCATCAGTTTCTCTCAGTTACATTAGTCTCACATACACAATGACAAACGATTTTAATGAAGCGACTGCATCGTAGATAGCAAAGCATGTGCTGCAATAACCAGGACGATACAGCATGACAAGATTAAAATTGTGCCAAGAAGAGTAAAGCATAGAAATAACGCTACCATATTGTCACACGAGTCAATAGACTAATTCCTACCTAGGCTTCTAACAGAGCACACAGGTTAAGCTTCAATTCTGCCTTTCAGGTTCCACCGGGAAGACATAAACCCCATACCTGAGCAAAGGCCTGAAGTCTGCGTAAGCAGCTGTAGCGAGGCGTTCAGCAGTCAGCATACAGCCATGGTTCTCTGGCTAGAATCTCCCTCTAACGTGTAAGGGACAGGGAAGTGTTTTTATAATAAAAGCAGATGTTCTGAGAAAATTTCCCTACATAAAGGATGTGTGTTTTTTTAAGAATGTCAGAGACAAAACTTGTACCACGTTCACCGGCAACCTATCTTACTGCAGTCTTGAAAGAAGCACAGAGTGAAGAAGAATGTCCTGTTTAAGAACATAGTGCTGGCCTAAGCAAGAACAGCTAGATAGAGAGAAAACAAAACAAGACCGTAAATGTGGCTATGGTAAGAATAATAAAACAAAGCTGAATAAAATATATCTAAGTTAAAGTGCACAGCGGCAGTCCTAGTATTCTAAAACAACGTGCATGGAGTTATAACTAAAATGGCTACACAACACCCCCAGCAGAGAAGGAAGATGACAGCTAACTTGGCCCCAACCCTACCAGCCTGTCTCCTGTTTCAAAGACCCTGTAAAAGAACAGCAATGCATCCAGCAGGACCAGTGACCTCTGCCAAGCTCCAGAGGACTGCCTTGCACCCAAAAGGAGCAAGAACTCCCGTACACAGCGGCCTTGTCCAAGAAGAAACCAACAACTAAGGATTCCAACCTCACTCCGAATGCATGAGTCCTAACCACTTTACACCCGATGCCCACAGCCCGTGTCCAGGTGGCCCAACCAGCTAGAAAGGATCCCTAGGCAATTCAGAGCAGGTGCCCACCCTGATTTGACCTCTCCACCCCTCCACGATGACACCTGCAGAGGGAATCCCGAGAACCCCCCGACCGCGAAAACTCCGGACGAAGATATCCAACGCCTAATGACCCACTGCACCTGCAGCCCCCAGGCCTTGGAAAAACCGAAACCCGGTGCAGCAACATTCAGCAGGCGGCCCTCCTCCCTGTCCAGCCTGTGGTTTGCCCGAGATGACCCCCTAAACCTCCAATGCAGCCTCTGAGTGTCTGCTGGAGTTTGGGTCAGTGTGGATCTGGAAGTGCAGGGTTTCGGCGGTGCTGAGGGTGTCTGGTGTCTTCGGCACTGGTCGTGATCCTGAGGGTGTTCTTGTGGACAATTGCGATGCCTCCTCCTGGTTTCTTGGAGCGGTCCCTGCGGGTGATCTTGTAGCCGTCTGGGACGGCCACCGTCAGTGTCCAGGTGGACCAACCAGCTAGAGAGGATCCCCAGGCAAATCTGAGCAAGTGCCCATCCTGGGTTACCCTCTCCACCCCTCCACAACGATGCCTGTAGTGGGAGTCCCAAGGACCCCTCTGACCCCAAAGCTCAGGTTAAAGATATCCAACGCCTAATGAGCCACTGCACCCGCAGCCCCCAGACCTTTTGAGAACCCAACCTCTGGTGCAGCAACGTTCAGCAGGCAGACCTCCTCTCTGTCCAGCCTGTGGTTTGACCGAGACAACCCCTTGAACTTCACCTGCAGCTTCTGAGTGACCCCCAGGATCCACTCATAGAGCATCATTGGAGACCCGACATCTTGTTTGCACCCGGCCGCTCCAGTGCCGCTGAGGGTGTATGTTTGAGGCCTACCCAAACGCCACCATCTGAGGGACCCTCATCTACAGGCCCTTCGTCCCCCGACAGCAGTTACGCAACTCCATCACTGACGTCATCAGCATGCTCACTCTTGCATCCACTGACTACATACTCCTTGGGGACTTAAACTTCCACCTTGAGAACACCAACGACGACAACACCACCACCCTGCTCGACAACCTCTGCCTCAAACAGCTCGTCACAACACAGACCTGCTCCGCAGGACACACACTCTACCCTATTTTTTCCACCAGCAATCACGTCACCTTCAGCCACACCACCGAACTCCACTGGACAGACCACCGCTGCATCCACGTCTCCTTCAAGAAACCCACAGCACACCACCACCTACAACGGATCCCCCACCGCAGTTAGAACAAGGTCACTAAATACCAGCCTACCGCTACCCTCTCCGGGAACCCACCCATCAGCACCACCGACACTGATGAGGTTGCCAGTAACTTCAGGCAATGGGTCGACACCTGTGCCAATATGCTTACCCCAGTCAAGAATCCCTCCATCAGACGCACTGACAGAAAGGCCTTCTGGTTTACCGCCAACCTCCACAAATCTAAGCAAACCTGCCGAAGACTTGATAGAAAGTTGCGCCAAGATCAGACTCTGTACAACCACACAGCCTTCAAAAATGCCATCCGCAGACACCACCAACTCATCCGAGATGCCAAGAGAACCGCCTTCAAAGACCGAATCAACAACAACGCATACAGCCACAAGGAGCTCCTCAATGTTGTGAAGGAACTCTCTAATCCCAGCTCCAACGCCATCCCAAGACCTCTGTGACTCCCTAGCCTCCTACTTCCACAGCAAATTTGCAGACATCCACAACAGCTTCAGCACCCAGACCCCCACCGGCAACCACCACCACCACAGACTCACCTCTGACCAACATCCTGCTCTCCTGGACCCCCGTCAACGACAACGACACCGACACCATCGACATCATGAACACCATCCACTCCGGCTCTCCATCTGACCCTTGCCCTCACCACATCCTCAACAAAGCAAACTCTGTTATCGCACCCCAACTACAGAAAATCATCAACAGCTCCTTTGAGTCCACTTTTACCGGAGAGCTGGAAACATGCTGAGATCAACGCCCTCCTCAAAAAACCCATGGCAGCCCCAAAGGACCGCAAGAACTTCCGGCCTATCTCCCTGCTCCCCTTCCCGGCAAAAGTAATTGAGAAGGCTGTCAACAAACAACTAACCTGCTTCCTCGCGGAGAACTACACCCTGGACCCTTCCCAATCCGGATTCCGCAGCAACCACAGTACGGAAACTGTCCTCATCGCCGCCACAGATGACATCAGAACCACTATTTAGAATTTAAAATATTGGATGCCTGACACTGTTGAAAGCCACATTCTTAACACACTTTCTTTAGTATGCCCCTGTGTAGTTCAAACAACTATGTTACAAGTAGGTATTTAGGCCATGTTTTCTTATGAGATTCAAGTGGTTTAGGTCCTTAATCCATCATCAGAGCCTTGCTGGGTTACTGCTCCAGAAGTGTCAGGTTGCCCTCATCCCAAGATCTTCACAAACTGGAATCCATATATCTAACCCCTACCTTGAATCAAGAGGAGAGAACGTCCAGTTCTGAACAGATAAATGAGTAGGACATACCTGACGAGAGACACAACATCATCTGCCACAATTTGCCATCCAGTACAGCAAATACTCTGTCTAATGACATCTACTTAGCTTCCCATAATTATGCTCTGTATGGCATCTGTGGCTCTACCTCTGTCTCAATGGCATAAATAACCAAAACAACAAAGTTCCCTACATAAAAAGAGGTAAACCTCTCGAGATCACAAAAAAATCGGATTTTATTAAATAAGTTTATGAAATATTTTGTCCAAGATTTATCCCACTCTTTTAACCTCTCATTAAGAGTAATTTCTGCAAAACCTTTTGTAAAATAGAACATGTATCCTCACCCCAGCACATTTCCTTCATACTTAATTATGCTTCCTCTTATTTCCATATTCACTTCACTCTTACCAAGTATGTTATGGGCAAAGTTTATTCTCCTTTGGGGCAGACAAAGATCCCCCTTCATCGCTCTGGAGAGTACACCCATGCTACGAGTTCACCTTAACAAACTATTGTGTTTTGACTTCTGCCACAGCACACATGGTGATCATGCAGGTGCATTGGGGACTTTTTTCCATGACATGAGTGAGAGTGAGGGAAATAGGTTGGAGGGCACACCCTCTCCACCCTCCTTGAACAATTGTGACTGTTATCACACCCTGCTGTAGAGGTTTGACAGTGATTGCAACAATACCAATTTTAATAAGCAGAGTAGGCCTTTTTTATCTGTCACCTGCCAAGGGACAGGCAACGAACATCCCTCACCTTTTTTCAGTGTATCTGCCAGTCCCTGCAACCCTGTCATTCATGCATCCATGTGACACATTGATGGCATCTGTGTGAACTTGTATACATGGGTAGTGGAAGTGCTTGGAATATGTTGGGTGCATGTAACCATGTTCAAACTGGCTTCCATTTTGTAGGTTACAATATCCATTGGAACTTAAGATGGAGGGATAGAGACAGTCAACAGGTCATGTGAATAGGGGACTCCTTCAGACATTCCAGTTATCCGTAAAGTGGGCCAGACTACAGATTTCTTTGGTTTTAGATAGAAATCAGTGAGACCCTTTGAAATCAGTGAGTTTCCCTCCTGGCCTTTTTTCTAGGAAGGATTCCACAAAGAGATTAACAGATAGTTGAGTGGGACAGCCTCCATAGCCTTTGTGCCCTTGTTTTTGATTTAACGCAAAGGAGATTCCCATCTTCACCACTGCAACTTGAATATTGTGTCAAGAATTCTGGTCCCTGTACCAGTGGATGCTGGGAGAATCTTAAGAGCACTGAAGTTCACAGAAATCAACTCAGTTTTCAGGGTTCTGGACCAGTGAGCTGGGGAAATCTCAAGAAGTCTGATGGCAGAGATTGCCTGGATCCTATTTCAAGAACAGAGCTAACAAGTTGCTTAGGAGGAGTGCTGGAGGTGTTTTTGCAATGTGACACTGCTGCTCTGAAGCCAAAGGATTGTGAAGGATGCAAGATAATTTAAAGCCATTGCTTTGAGACTTGTAAAGAGACATGCATTGCCGTGCCTAGGCTGAAGCTCAGATCCTGAAAGTGTGCTCATCACAAGCAACAGCGGAATTGGAAGAACATGTTATAAAGCGAAGCATCTGGCTCCATGAAGCATCTACTAGTAATACCCATAGTGTCAAAAAAGACTCCCCTAAGCCCGGGAACAGCCCAGGAACAGGCTAATATAATTTACTGCTGAAGATCGTCCAAATGAACACAGTATTGCCTTTTGTTAATTACGCTAAATATTTCTTATTTTGGGAGTAATAATGTTCTCCTTTTCTTAAACCAAAGTGCTGGCTGGAGATTGTTTTGTTTTCCTAATACTGTTTGATGCTTGATGAGTGCTGAGTCTCTAACCCCACACCACCTCCCTGACTAAGCCTTTTACTTGGTGATATAGGTTTCTGATGGATACTTTTAACTTCAGATTCCTCACCTTAGAATACTCCTCACATGCAATACTTTCTCCAGCAGTGCTCCATTTTGTTGCTGGGTGGAGCTTTGTAAGTCTGTGTTGGCTCCATACCACTCCTGCAGTGACAGAGCGGAGCCGCATTTAAATGCCACCCCTGCTCGCTGATGTGATTTATTTTCTTTCTGCACCTTCCAAAGTGGATCAGTTACTTTGCTCCCTATTTCATCAGCCTTCTAACCACTTGGAAAACTAATTCCAGCGTGATAGGAAATTATGTCCCCTATGACAAATGACAGGCTTCAAACCATGCTGTGACTGTACGAAGCAGATATCGGTCACAGACCCGCATGACGTGCACCTTTGCTGACAGGGTTCTGTGTACGACTCAAGTTGTGCAACAAATCCACCTTCATCCACCCAAAGGTGATCCAGGACAAAGAAGCAGTGCTGTACATCGCTGAACATTAGTAGTATTCACGGCCATTGCTTAAGTCCCACACCAGATTATTGAAGCTGTTCCCGCAAGAGGTTAATTTTGTGGTTGAAGTACTACAGTAAATCTAAATCAACGTCCTAATGAAATAAAAAAAAGTGACATAGGACTCAACCTCATCCCACTTCTGTATCCAAAAAGAAGGCACCAGTTAATCAAAGTTCCAGTCAGTTTCCCTCTGAGTTCCCAGTTGCGGAGTGGATTCGCCAACTGATTCTTTTGCACCCTGAGTATCCCAGGCCAATGGTAAGGGGGCAAAAGATTAATGTTCTTAAAGACACCATTCTGCAAGGTTTTGATGCTCTTTCATCTTTCCTGACATGCGCTCAAGCCCATCGGTTTGGGCTACCACTGGCTGATACATCCTCAACACCATCTGACCCATTGCATCTGGCTCCAGGTCCCCTACTGACTCTGGGACAGACTTCCACTCCAGCTCCAAGACTCGCGCCTGGCCAGTCCTAGTCAATACCAGCACCAACAGCACTGGAGAAGTGTCTAGTGAGAATTAGAATGTCTGACACCGAACCAACATCAGCCCAATCTCAACTAAAGTCAGGCTTCAAGATTACAAAAGTGCAACTTGTCAACATATAGCCTGACTTAGAACCTGTACCTCTACCTAGGTTAGGCACACCAGAAGAGGCTTCATTATCTTTTTGAATCTGACTCTTAACAAGATAAACCCCAAGAGGAAGATTAGTTTTCAGGTTAGTGGGAATGCTCCCCTCACCCCCATACAAATGACAACTTTTACATGGTCTTATAAGAGGCCAGTGTGTGTGATACCACCCCTGAAACAGGGTTTGACTCATTTGCAGCAGGTGTCCAATAAACAGCTGGTGTCCAGCAATTGCCATTGCCTTCATTTGAGACGAATGCGAACGTCCTTACAGAAATTGTTTAGCCTGGCCTTGTCACTTCTCAGCACACTGCTCTCTTTTAACAAGGTCATCACTGATATCTTGTTGGGTAGTTGGTCAAAGACCTGGTTATGCCTGCCGGTAGATAGGCGGCTAGGCTTCACAGACCAATCTGTGTTTTCTTACTGACCATCCTACTCCAGAGAGCCTGGTAGTTTAGGCTTGAACCGGCAGGGCTTCCTAGACTCCCGCATTCTCCTCATCAGTTATGCCAGATTGTACATGCGGGCTGTACAACGGCATCAGAAGTTTCAGTGGGCCCAGCTTCAAGGAAACTTATTTGATTCCATCCAGATTTCGGAGGAGATAGTTCAAGATCTGCAGTGGTTACCGCTTGAAGGCAATTGGTCCAGTGGCAAGGCTATTTTCATTCTCTAGCCACAACTGATGGTGGTGACAGACTCATTACTTCTGACTGGGGGAGGTGGAGCTCAGTGTACTCCGGTCTCCGGCAGAAGCCTGACTCTATATCAGTCTGTTGGGGTTGTTGGTCATTTTGTCTAGCACTGAAGGCCTTCCTGTGGTCCATCAAGAGAATGCATGTGCAGGTTCTCACATTCAACACCATGGCCTAGTGGTATTCCAAGAAACTGGTTGGATTGGGCTTCATGGCCCTGTGCCAGTAGTATCATTTCTGGTGGTGGAGCAGCAAGGCAGTTCCCTAATTGGGACCACCTGGTGGAGTCCTTGAATGCTAGAGCGGCTGAAAAAAAGCAGATAGTGTCTGGCAGATAACAGAGGGTGTCTAAATCCCCAGGTGGTGCAGGGCATCTTGTGGCAGTGGGGAGAACCCTGGCTAGATCTTTTGGCCAGCTAGACCTTTTTGCTAGCGCAAAAACGTGTAGTGTCAGATGTTTTTGCATTGAAGTTTCTACAAGAATATTTGCTTGAAGATGCATTCTGACTGGAATAGGACCCTTGACTTCTGTACTTTCTCCTGCCTCTTTCCCTCCTTTCTGAGTACTGAAAATGGTAAGACCACCTGGGCCCAAGTCCTCCTTGTGGCTCCTTGTCGCTTGGGCCAGGAGGGTGTGGTACTTGGAACATTTGGGCATGAGCCCTTGGATTAGGAAAGGACTTTGGGAGGATCTTCTCTCACAGCGTCAGGGCAGGGTGATTTACCCAAACTTGTGCGATTTACACCACCATGTATGCAGACTAAGCAGTAGCTGTTGACTGAATTTGATCAGACACCTGTTGTGGCAGATGTCATGCTTGCTGCATGCCCCCCTTACACTATGTCCATTTATGTTGGGCACTGCGACAAATTTGAGACTTGGCAGTGGTATCCGCAGAGTTGACCTTTTACAAGCCAAGGTGTTGAATGTTCTTTTATTAGTTTTGTCTTTGGCCCAGCATGGTCTTGCAATAGTTACTTGTCAGCCCTTTCAGGCTTTTTACGTTTATACATTTTCCGAATCAACCATCCTTGTTTAACTCACTTGCTATAATTTTTATTAAAGGTTTGACATGTTTCCTTCCAGGACTGTCATGGGACCTTTATTTGGGTCTTCACATTTCTCATGTGTATGCCCTTTGAGCTGATGCCTGGTTCCTCTCTGTCTCCTGACTTTAAAGACTGTCCTTCTCATCACAATTACTTAAGCTCATTGCATGAGTTAGTGTCAGGCACTGTTGGTTCAATCACTTTACGCACCTTCTTCCTGGACTAATTGGTAAGAAGGACTGGGGCGGCATTCTTGCCTTAAGATATGGCTCCTTTCTATGTTGGACAATCCATCAAGCTGCCAGCGTTCTTTGTCCCCCCTCACATCTCTAAAGAGGAGAGGCTTCATTGGTGGTACACAAAAGCACTTTAGGTTTTTATATTGATTGTAACACTGTGTGGACTATCTGCTTTTTGAGGGATTCTCTGGTGCAGAAAGTGAAGTCTGTGCCAAAAAGGACCCTGTTTAGGTTGATAGTGATCTGCATCAAACTAGGCTACCCACTGGCTTAGTAGCGGCACATAGAAGATCTTAGAGCACA
Organism: Pleurodeles waltl; assembly: GCF_031143425.1. Classification (NCBI taxonomy): domain Eukaryota; kingdom Metazoa; phylum Chordata; class Amphibia; order Caudata; family Salamandridae; genus Pleurodeles; species Pleurodeles waltl. The sequence goes on from NC_090451.1 coordinate 586,666,283, forward strand.
TTCCACGAGGGACAAGGCTGCTGTGACTGTTGGAATGTTAAGTGCCTGTCCTTGACATATGCCGGGCTGCATTGTAGACATAGGTGCATACGTTCACAAGACAGCTAGGTCTGGTGAGAAGAACATTCCACAAGTTCACTTCCATAAGACTTTTGGTCTGAGTCAACTTCACTGACCCTCTACTTGAGGAGGTACTGCTTTGTTATCTATTCTAAGGTGAGAAATGTGTGGTTAGAAGCATCCATTCGAAGAACAAATTACTTAACTTCAGCAACACTATTTCTGGTGGCTACTTAATCTAACTGCAGATTCCTCACTTTTCCGCTCTGTGGAGTGGCCTCTTTAACATCTAAAAAGGTCACAAATTTATAATCATCACTCTGGTACCAAAAATGGTTAATACTCCAAGTTAGGGTCATGGAAAGGGTAAAAAATAATTTGACAACAGCAGGCAGGGTTGGCGGTTATACTTAGCTTTTTTCATCACTTCAAGGGCAGTACTGAGTTGCATGACGGCATCTAGTGGCATGGCAGAGTATTGCTGGAGAAACATTTCCTTATCTAGTCTGGTTCCTGGGATGTATTCAAAGGCAAGGAATCTGCTGTCAAACAGATTATCTGCCACAAAGAGCATTACTGAAGCTAAGTAACTTGCTTGTTGCGCCCACTAGTAGGGTACAGCGATAACAAGTCACAGTTACTCCAAATACATTGGAAGCCTATTTCTCAGTTTCGCCCTTTACAGCCTCTTTTCTTCTGTATACCATTTGTTTGTCTAGTTGCATCTATTTTCTTAGTAAGTCTATCCTTCACAAGCGCAGCCTTCCTAATTTTTTTGAGATTCTTGAACATGAATCTTGACTGATGTGATCCATGCACTGTGATTGTACTTGCCTCCTCCAAAACTTTGTATCCCTGAAGAGAGAGAGCCCATTCATGGTTTAATATTTAAATTAACTTGTAAGACTTTGTACCACAGTGTTGCATCTGCATTTTCTAAATATCAGGAAGAGGCATTGAACTTCTGCTTATTTTGCAAAAGGCTGACCTGGGTGTTAAATGTGTGTAAGCTGTTTGTATCAGCGGATGAAAATCATCTGAAAATGATTATTCCTTCTCTGGATGGGTAAGAAATCCTTATTCTGTGCCACAGCCTGATCAATGTAAAGACATTACTGATCTCAGATCTGTGGCTTTAAGTTTACTTTTGTGGTCCGAGTCAATGTTTGCGAACAGTAGGCAGTATGGGGGAAGATTGGGTCTGTCTTTGCAAAGGAGGTTTACATTGCAATTCCTAAGGCCCAGGGTTGGTTCACAAACCATATTAGGTACATCTTTAGTAGGCGGGGGATGAACTTAAGTTCTCAAGGAACAAAGCAGAGTGTTTGGATTTTTTTTTCTTCATTTATATGGATTGAGGTTTAATTCTGCATTTTTTTTTTTTTAAGATGGACTGACTGTGTTTTGTGACATTTCTGCGGATGAGGAGCTTTTCCACGGAGAAGGAGACTATCAGTTTGACATTTATCGTTCCATGAAAGAGGAGAACGGGTACGTAATGAAATAATTATTTCTGTTTTTCGTCTCAAAGTACTTGCTGTGTTTTCTTTTTAACTGGCTAACTTCTTTTTATTTATTAATAACATTCAATATAAGGTATATCTACAACGAAGCCTTTGATTATTATATAAATACTAACATTAAATAAACTAAGATAACATATATTCTAAATTCTTGCTTACCTTATGTTATCTAGGGCTTTCATAAGAAACCAGCATTGTCAAATCTACTGTGACTTGTCATGGCTTGTACACATGCATGTGAAGCCTTAGATGGCTCATGCAAGCAAATATACAAACAGATTAACATACCTGTGTACATCCATGAACATACAGAACAACACTCTTGCCGCTTATGTACATAGACCAGCAGATAAACAGTCACCTATGCGCACAGATCTACAAGCCCCTAAGCACCTTGGCCAACTGACCTGCCTTCATCCATTTACAGAGTCTTAAAACACGTTATGTTGGTTGCACATATAGCCCTTAATGCTGTCTAAGGCCACCTAAAAACTACTAGATGTCAAAGAAGGTTAAAAGGAGTAAATGAGGATGGAGCTTTGTAGATGGGATGTTCTTCCTCAAAATGGAGTGGCAGTCAATAGCCAAACTAAGGTTACTTATAAGCAAGTAGGAGACAAGAGTATTAAATCAGTTGATGCAAGGGTAGAATAGTGTGATCAATCTTAGCATAATGGAAAGATAAGAATGGTAGACCATTATTGAGGTGCCATGGAAAGGCAGTGGGAGACTTCTTAATATGTTTGCAAACCAACACTCACAGGCTGACTCATGGGGAATAAATATGCAGGTACAAATATGGAGTAGGAAAGTAGCACCTTTCTGGCATAGTATCCCCCACTTTTTGCCTGGTGTCAGTATGTTTAGACTGTAGCACACTGGGATCCTGCTAACCAGGACCACAGTGTCGGTGCTCTCTCCCCTAATTTGAGTTGATAAGTAACTTTTACACCCCACAATTGGCATAGTGGTGCACCCATGTAACTCCCTTGTATATGGTACTTAGGTACCTAGGGCATAGGTACACCAAGAGTGCCACATGGACTGCAACATGTATTGTGCCACCCATGGGGGTCCAACCTCTGCTGTTCTTTGTTGGCACCAAGAGCAAGACTGTAACCCATAGAAGGGCTGATACAGCACTGTTGTTTCCAAGTTCTGCAAGACTTATTCAACCTCCGTGGCCATGCAATCCCACAGAGACACAAGGACTCTGCCTGCACTTGGAAAGCAAGAAGGAATCACTCTTGGAGTGAAGAGGTCACTCTCCTGAATCTGCAGGCACTTCAACGCTGACGGACGGTTTGTAGATATTGCTGTCCCACGGACTCTTAAAGGATCTACAACACAGGTGGTGGTACTGTGGCTCTCCAGAGGTCTGACCTGTCTTCCTTGCAACTTGAAAGTCTTTGGTCCGCACTGGAGCTGCTTGCTCAGACCCGCAGTGCACTGCTTCTGTTTGTGGTTGCCAAGGCTTATTGGCTCCTGGGATCTTCCTGCATCACCTGACCCACATAGTGGTGCTTCTTTGTCCACCTCCAACAGGAAAGCATCTCCAAGAAGGGTGGGCATTGCCCTCCTTCACCGCCTGGACTCCTCCGGGTGGTCTTGACTCTGTCCCTTCTTTCCTTAGGTCCTCTTCTTTAGGAATCCATGCCTGGGTTCCTCTGACCTGGTCCATGGGTCACGACAGCAGCTGGATAACTGAGGTCCCTATTTACCTCAACAGGAGGTTCCGACACAGATTCACCCATATGCACCTGGGCTCCCTGGTGTAGGTACCCCTATGTTCTGGGTATCCCTGGGTGGGGGCACTATCCAACCTACCTTGCCCTTACAGGTTTCTTCAGGGTCCTCTGGAAAGAGCTCTGAAACCTGAAAACTCCAACCATGACTTCGCCATGTTATCCTGCTGACCCGAGATTATTACTTTGCACACAGGCGCCTGGGGAATCCTACCTACTTACCTTTGGGGTTTTAGTACTTCCCTAGTCCTAAAGGTCCTTGGGTGGTACTGTTGGGTTGGGAGTGATTTTCGCATTCCTTTGTCTATTTGCTGTACTCATTCATTTGCAACTGTACATGTCACTCTCTTAATTTCGTATAGAGGCTTCTAATCACAGATTCCTCACCTTGTGAATTTTCCTCTGCATCACGAAATGTTTGTAGCAATTCCCTTAAGCGTCGGCAGGTGGTGTTGTGCGGCTCTGCATCTGACCCGTCCAACCCAGGATGACATCAAGGCTCCCATATATTCGCCACTGCCATGCTCTGACATTGTTCCTTTCTTTTTGTACCTTCCATTGCGGATCTGGAGCTTTCGAGACCTTTAATTCTGACAGACTTGTTTTCCTCTAAAACAAATCAGTGTACAGTATGTTTCCTCCTTAAACAATATAATTTTAGCTGTGTTGTGACTGTCATCATCAGATGTTGATAACTGGACACCCACAATGTGAATGTATGTCTTTAGCTCTAAACATGACTCTGTTATAAAAGGACAAGAAACATATGAAGTCAGGCATGGTTTCTGTCGGCCCACTGCTCATGCATTTTAGAGCCACCCTGCACCTCGGGCACCTCTAGACTGTGGAGTGAGCACTCCATGTATTTATTTATTTTTATGTAAAACTTTTATAATTTTTCAAAATAATGTGAACATTCAATGTGAGATACATATTAAGCCTTATAAGTCTTGTAAATAAGCCATTGCTGGGTATCATAATTCACATTACTTTGGTTGAAGGCTGGATCGATTATCTCCACTCTCATCCAGAGAGGACAAGCACTTTAGCAGTGGTCAGCAGTGGTAAAGTGTGCAGAGTCTTCAAACCAGCAAAAATTAGATCAGAAAAATGGATGGAGGCAGGCAGAAGTTCTGGGAAGACCACCCTAAGGCTGTCAGGTCCACCATGTAGGAAGCTGGGTTATGGTTGCAGTACCCCCCACTTTTTGCCTGATTTTTGATGTAACTTGAACTGAAGTGCACTGGGTTCCTACTAACCAGGCCCCCAGTGCCAGTGTTCCTTCCCCAAAACAAGACACCTGGTCACTTCATACCCAAGTGGCCAAGCCCTTTAGCACCCCTGTAAGTCCTTATTAAATGGTACCTCTGGTACCTAGGGCATGGATACTGAAGAGGGCTCCTAAGACCTGCAGCACAACTTGTGCCCCTCTAAGGGACCCAGCTCCTACCTCATGCAGACTGCCATCGTAGGTTGTGTGACAAGGTGTTTCAAAAAGTGATAACATGACATGGCCCACAGCCTGTGAGCCATGTTCCCTAAACACTGCATGTAATATTTGTAAGTCACCCCTACAGCAGACCTTACAGCTCTAAGGCAGGGTTCATTATATTACATGTGTAAACATATCTTCAAGAGCAGATATGCCCCTGCTATGTCTTTTCAATTCTCAAGCATAAGTGAACAGAGGAGCCATTTAAATACATGTGCTGGACACTGGTCAATAGGAAATCCCCAGCTACATGATGGTGTCACTAAAACTAGGGATGTTTGGTACCAAACATCTCGTATTAACCCTTCACTGATTCCGGTGATGGATTTATGAATGCGTGCACCTGGAGAGAACCTTAGAGGTGCCCCCTGAAAACCAACTAACTAATTCTAGCCAGCCTGCCACCAACAGATGAGATTCTACCCCAAAGGGTGAGATCCTTTTCTCTCTGGAGGTGCGGGAAAGTGCCTCTTTAGACATTGTGACCCCCCACACTAGATCTCTTTCCCAAAAACTACACAATTGTTTTGCACAATTGGCAAACTCTTTAGCTACCACTGTAAGCCCCTAGTAAATTGTATCCCTGCTACCTAGGGCCTGGGGTATTAAGGAAAGTCTTTGAGGGCTGCAGCAACGGTTGTATCATCCTCAGGGACCCCTCACCATACCCACACGGTGCTGCCATTGCAGGCTGCGTGTGTTTGTGCAGGCTAAATTGAAAACAAGGCCTGTCACACACACACACACACCTGTGTGCCATGTCCTCTAACACTGCATGTGCCAGGTGAAAGCCATCCATAAGGCAGGGTGCATCCAGGCACTTGTGAGGGCATATATGCATGAGCAGATATGCCCCTACTGTACCTCTGTCATTTTTGATACATAGCAAGTGCACAGGGAAGCCATGTTAAATGCGTGTGCTGGACACTGGTCACTACGAATTCCCCAGTTACAAGATGGCTTCTCTGAATCCTGGGATGTTTGGTATCAAACATCTCAGAATAATAAGCCCTCATTGACCCCAGTGATGGATTTATGAAAAAATGCAGTCAGAGGCCACCTTAGATCCCCCCCTGAAAACCTACCCAGCTACTGGTGTGTTCACTGATTGGTCCAAACCAGTGCCACCACCCTAGGCCGAGTTCCAGCTTCCTGAGGTGAAAGCCAACGCTCTTGGGAGCCCAGAACAAAGGCCTGCTTTGGGCGGAGGTCATAACACTTCGTCCAGAGCAGGATGGGCATTCCAGGGCAGGGAGTTTCAAAGACTTTGCCATCTTTGAAATACAGCCTAGATCTCTCCATATGGTGGAGATGACCACCCCCCCCAGTCCCCCTGTCCCTCCTCACTCCGTCCTGACCCTAATTTTGGGGGCAGTGCAGGTTGGTAAACTAGGCAGATTACAAGGTGTGCCCAGTTCATGCCAGCCCCACCCCTAAGGTTGATGAGCTGAAGTGGATACTAGTTTTTAAATTCCTCCAACTTTCTGGGAAGGAATCAGGCCACTAGGGATAGGGTTATGTCCACTTCCCAGCAGAAGCAGTCATAGAAAGTGTGTAGTCACCCTAAACGACGTCAGCTGAGTGGCTACCACTTGGTACTCCCTGTAACACCCCTAAATTGAGTATTTAGGTGGCAGCTCTGAACCCTAGAACTCAGATCCTGACTGTAGGGAACTGGGTTCTGGTTGCAGTACCCCTCACCTTTTGCCTGGTTTTGGATGAAACTTCCACTGGGTTCCTGATTACCAGGTCCCCAGTGCCAGTGTTCCTTTCCTAAAACAGACACCTGGTCACTTGATCCCCAAGTGACCATGCTCCTAAGCCACATGTAAGTCCCCAGTAAATGGTACCCCTTGACCTAGGGCATGGCTACTGTAGAGGGCCCCTCACAGCTGCAGCATCACTTGTGGCACTCTGAGGGACATAGCACCAACCTTATGCAGACTGCCATTGCAGGCTGCTTTACAGGGTGGTCCAAAAATTGAAGACACAACATAGCACACAGCCTGTGTACCCTGTCCCCTAAACACTGTATGCATTATATGAAGGTGACCCCTGTAGCAGGCCTTAAAGCCCTAAGGCAAGGTGCATTATATTACATGTGAGGGCATATCTGCATGAGCAGATATGCCCCTGCTATGTCTGTCGATTCTCAGACATAGTAAGTGTACAGTGAAGCCATTTTAAATGCATGTGCTGGACACTGGTAATTGCGAGTTCTCCCGGTTTATGATGGCTTCTCTGAATCCTGGGATGTTTGATAACAAACATCTCAGAATAATAAACTCTCAGTGACCCCAGTGATGCTGGATTTATTTTACCCCGTCCTTCTCACCTGGAAGCAGCACTGTAGCGTATACCCCTGTCTCCATTGAACGGCATTGGGCACCCAATGCTGTGTTGGCACTCTGCACCTAGCCCCCCCAGTGCACTGAGGGTGTAACTTTGGTGCTGCCTTGTAGCCCCTCGAATGCTTGTCTCAACTCCCGGAGACCAAACTCTGACATCGCCTTTATTTACTGGGAGCAGTCCCACCTCAGTCTCCATTGACTAACGTTGGTCTCTGAATTTGGCACCCAACTGCCCCTGTGCTGCTGTGGGTGCTCTCTTGGTACCAACCTGAGTCTTGTCCAGTGCTAGCCTGAATCCCTAAAGACTGGGGTCTTAAGTGTGTACTTACCTGAAAAACTGCTACTTGTTTTCCTTCCATAGGTTAATATTGAAGACTGAAAATTTCAGTGTGTAGATTTCTGAAACCGCAAAGTATTTTTAACTTGAAAACTGCTTACCTTGTAACAAAGTTCTTGGGTTAAAAGCATATATAAAAGCAACTGTTATTTGTTTCTAAATAGGCCTTGTATTTATTCATTGAGTGCGTTTCTCAGTTATTGCTCTGTGAGTACAAGAAATGCTTCACACGACTCCTTGATAAGTATAGCTGCTTTCCCACGGTACAACAAATAGAGCTCTAAACCTATCTATTTTTGCCTCTGCACATTCTTGGGGATCTGCTGAACTCTTTGCACAGTGTAGTTCATTTTAGTACTAACTATATATATATATATATATATATATATATATATATATATATATATATAGTTATTTTATTACTAGAACCAGAATGTCTTTGTTGCAGGTAAATAAAGTTGTAAGAAAGTATAAAGCATAGGTATCAAATGTACTTTGGTTTTTGCACATAAAGCAGTTTACATGTAAGTAACACTTTTCAATTTTTTATACGAGTCAATAGAGTCCGGGGGTGAAAAGTGTCACGTGGCACTGCAACAAGGAGGGCGGGATATACTCTACATCTCTGGACATAGTTGGAACCTCAGCGCATATCCTTGGTGGTTCAACATCTGACAGGCTCTCTGAATGCCAGAGCAAACTCAGCCTTCGATGCTTGGTCGCTCACGAATGGCGTAATCTGAGGTGGCACAAGGTCTCTTTCAGCAGTGCAGCAGTGGGGATAGCCTTGGTTAGATCTGTTTGCCTCTGCAAGAATGTGCAATGTCAGCTGTTTTACGCGCTGGAGTTTCCAAGTTAACACTTTTCATCTCGAGTGGAACTCAGGCCTCCTTTATGTCTTTCTGCCAATACCACTTCTGCCCAGAGTCCTGAAGATCATCAAGATATACCACATCCAAGTAATCCTTTTGGCTCTGGACTAGGCATGAAGAGTATGGTACCCCAAGCTTCTGAGCATGACCGTTGATCCTCCAATCACACTGCCTTTTTGGAAGAATCTTCTGTCGCAGCAGCGGGGACAGTTCTCCACTCGAATCTTTCCAGTCTCCGCCTTCTTGTGTGGAGATTGAGTGGCGTTAGTTTACAGCTTTCGACCTTCCACTCAAAGTCTGCAATGTTCGAGTCCCTCCACCAAAACAGTATATGCCTGTCGGAAGAAATTTGTAGCATAGTGTACCAACAAGTCTGTTGTTCTCCTTTCTGCATCTCTGTCTGAGGTTGTTTTTCTTGTCCTCTTTCTTGCCCTGCAGGGCTCTGCTTTGGGCACACTTAAAGGTTACCTGTCAGCCGTCTCTGCTTTCCTCAGAGTACCAAATCAACACTCCTTGTTTAAATCTACTATTGTTGGGAGGTTTCTCTAGGGGCTTACCCACATGTTTCCACCTACCCCGTGTAGCAAAGTAGCCTCTTTCTAGCATAGTTACCCCCATTTTGTGCCTGTTTGTCAGTGTGTTTTGACTGTGTCACTGAGATCCTGCTAGTCAGGACCCCAGTGCTTATGGATTGTGGCCTACTTGTCAGTCTGTTTCACGGTTTTTGTCAGTGTGCTTAACTGTGTCACTGGAGTCCTGCTAACCAGAACTCCAGTGCTTATGCTCCCTTTAGTTCCAAATTTGTCCTTACATACTGTTAACCCAGTATTTCACTCCCAATTGGCATACTGGACCACCCTTTTAACTCCCTAGTATATAGTACCTAGGTAACTAGGGCATTGGGGTTCCAGGGGATCCTTATGGGCTGCAGCAATTCTTCTGCCACCCATAAGGAGCCCACACAAAGGCTTCTTCAGGACTGCCATTGCAGCCTGTGTGATACAGTGCATGCACTATTTCACAGCCATTTTCACTGCTCCAGGTCACTTATAAGTCACCTATAAGTCAGGCTTTCAGACCCTGAAGGCTTGGTGCAAAGTACCTGTGTGTGAGGGCACCCCTGCACTAGCAGAGGTGCCCCCACGTCGTCCAGGCCCATTTTCCCAGACTTCATGAGTGCGTAGACGCCATTTTAAGTGTGCACTGCACATAGGTCAATACCTACGTACAGCTTCACAGTGGTAACTCCGAATATGGCCGTGTAAGGTGTCTAACAACTGGGAATTGTACCCCAATACTGATTCCAGTATTGGTTTTACAATTCCATGCTCCCTGGGGGCTCCACTATGGACCCTAAGTACTGCCATACCAGCCTTCCGAGGTTTTCACTGCAGCCCCAGCTGCGGCCACCCAACAGACAGGCTTCTCAACCCTAGGAAGGCAGAACAATGCATTTCCTTTAGGATAGGGGTGTTACACTCTCTCCCTTTGGAAATAGGTGTTACAGGCTTGGGAGAGGTATCCTCCCAGAGCCTCTGGAAATGCTTTGAAGAGCACAGATGGTGCCCTCCTTGCATAATCCAGTCTACACCAGTTCAGAGACCCGCAGTCCCTGCTCTGGCGTGAAACTGGACAAGGGAAAGGGGAATTGACCACTCCTCTGTCCATCACCATCCCAGGGGTGATGCCCAGAGGTCCTCCAGTGTGTCCCTGGGTTCTGCCATCTTTTTTTAAGGGTGGTCAGGGAACTCTGGGAGCATCTGAGTTGCCAGTGCCAGCAGGTGACGTCAGAGACCCTTCCTGATAGGTGCTTACCTGGTTAGGTGACCAGTCCCTCTTTCAGGGCTATTTAAGGTGTCTCCTCGGGGTGTTTCTTCAGATTTGGATTGCAAGACTCCAGGAGGGATTCTCTGCATCCTTTTCTTCATCTTCTACCGATGGATCAATCGCTGACAGCTCTAGGAACTCTACAAAACTGCAACAAAGAAGCAAAGACGACTTCTGAAACCTTGTAACTTCAGCTCCTGCCAGCAACTGCAACAGTTTCCAGGTCGTGCACGCTCTGAGGACTGCCTGTCTTCAGCCTGCATCAGAAGAACCGTAGGAATCTCCAGCAGAGTGACAGAGTCACTTCCCTGCTTCAGGCGGCACCTCTCTGCAGCGGCGACCGTTGGTTTTGGTCCCCTCTCCACATGGCAGGCCTGGATCCAGCGACACAAGTGGTGGACTAAACTGAGTCCGAAAGTCCCAACCTCCAGCTGTCCAATTTTGGGGGAAGTAAGAGCTTGCCTCCCAGCACAAGAAAATTACCCCTGTGCACCACATAACTTGCAGCTACCAAGGCTTGTGTTCAACCTTCCTAGAAGTTCTTCGTGCACAGCACAGCTTAGGCCCCCAGCACTCCATTCTGCGACGCACAGCTTCCTGAGTGGTTCTCCAGCGGTGTGGGAAACCTTTATGTTGTGCTGCGCGGGCCTCCATTTGCACCTTCTTTGTCACAGTGCTGTGGGACTCCTGTGCGTGCTGCCTGGTCTTCTGAGGGCTCTCTGAGTCGCTGAGAGCCCCCTCTGTCTCCCTCCTGGGTAGAGTTGACCTGAAGCTTCCTGGACCCAGGAAGCACCATTTTCCACAAACCGTGAGCTTTGCATGTATCAAGGCTTGTTGGCGGAATCCAGCGACGTAAACCAGACTCCATTCATCCATCCGACATCTTCTGCACCAACCAGGAACCTGCATCTATCTTCTTTGGTGCAATACTGACTTTGTCTTCTCACTGGTGGTTCTTCTTTTGCACCTTCTTCTGGGTTAGCAGGGGCTCCTGTTCTCCCTGTACTCTTCAGTGCTACTTGGACTTGGTCCCCTTCTTCCACAGGTCTTCAGGTCCAGGAATCCATTGTTGGTGTCTTGTAGTCTCTTCTGGTTCTTGCACTGTCTTCTGTCAAGACGTCTAGTGTGTTTTAGGAAACTTGCTGTGTTTTACTCCTGCCTTCCTGGGTTCTGGGGTGGGGTACTGTACTTACCTTTGGTGTTTTCTTACACTCCCAGCGCCCCTCTACACACTACACTTGCCTAGGTGGGAAACCGAATTTCGCATTCCACTATTTTAGTATATGGTTTGTGTTTGCCCTAGACCTATTGCAACTTATTGTGATTTTCACTGTTTGCCCTGTTTTCCTTCTGTGTACTTTTTGGTTAGTGTATATATTGTGTGATTTACTTACTTCCTAAGGGAGTAGTCTCCAAAGTATTTTTGGCCTTATATCACAAAAATAAAGTACCTTTATTTTTGTAACACCGAGTATTGTCTTTCATGTGTGTGAGTACTGTGTGACTACAGTGGTATTGCTAGAGCTTTGCATGTCTCCTAGTTGAGCCTAGGCTGCTCTGCCTACAGCTACCTCTAGACGACCTGGCTTCTAGAGACTGCCTACATTTCACTAATAAGTGATAACTGGACCTGTTATAAGGTGTAAGTACCTGTGGTACCCACTACAAACCAGGCCAGCCTCCTACACCCAGTTCATAATGCCCCAGTGGGATTTGAACTTAGTACTCACCTACCTTATGTGCGCTCCCTTTAAGCCACTTCATAATTATCCTTTGCGGCTTGTCACATTAAAGACCACTTTTCTTATTGCCATCACCTCTGCATGCAGAGTGAGTGAGCTGCAAGCTCTTTCTTCGAAGCCACTCTTTCTCCTTGTCCATCCTGATAAAGTGAAGCTTCATACTAGGGCTTCTTTCCTCCCTAAAGTGGTCATGCCCTTTCATGGAGGCCAATCAATCGCCTTGCCTACATTTTTTCGCACCCCTACATCCTTCTTATGAAGAAGAAAAACTCCACTGTCTGGATCCAAAAAGTTAGTTGTCCTATAGTTGGCATTGCTTGGCTCTGCATCAGGATCGTCTGAGCTAGAAGTGGCATCCTGGTATCTATATGTTCCCCTCCCATCACAGCCCACTGACGTCTGTTCTTTCTGTTCTGCACCAGACAGCACCGATCCGGTCGGAACTACCCTCAGTCATTTTTTGACAGGCTTTTTCCCGTCACATTTTTTAGAGATTTTCTCTCTTAGCAAGACTGGATTCCCCCCCGGGTTTAATACCATGTGCTGTCTGTCCCATGCAGATGTCTGTGACACATCCACAATTAGTATGCTTATGTTTCTTGGAGAGGGACCAGGGTTCAAGGTCTGTGAGGACTGTCATGCTGTGCATCTGAAGGCAGTAAGGTAGCGATCCCCAAAGCTCCTCACTGGCCGGCGACTGTTGACTCCGCAACGCTCGAGATCTCCGCCACACGAAAAGTGCCGGGATCATTTGTGGAGCCGCACCCAGCGAACCATTCAAAGTCGTCGGATAAGTCCCACATGCACCAAAAAATCAAAGAAGTTGAAGTGGTCTTCGACTTCCCCACGCCTGTCAGTCTTCTGACAAGGCGCTGGAGCATCTGCAGTCCAGACCTCGCGCTTAAGTGGAGCATGAGTCATAGTCCACTCCAGGCTTTCCTGATTCGCCCTGTTTCGGAAAGAGCTGCGCCCAGCTTAAGGAATTTTATGAGGCCATGCACCTCATATTTGGGTGACCCGGGCCTTCTGGAACGCCTTCAGGTCCCACGATCTCAGGAGGGGCTTGCACTGAATCCCTGCTGTGGGGTTTGCCCTCCGCGCTAGTCGGGACCCATAGATCACCTGTTGGACTCCGAGCAAAGCCACCAGCGAGACTAAGACTTTCCACAGCACCACCAACAGCCACAGTAGCATCATCCCCATTGTAATTCCCTATTCCTACAGGGAGCTGGACGGTCATAGTCCAACGCCAGTTCCGGTGCCAGCCGGGACTATGCTGTCTGAATTGGAAACTGTGCCTTTTACATTTGACAGGCCTGGTGAGTGAAGCCAATGGGAAGGGTCTAAGAACCTTTATGGATACCAGCTCCTCCTAGATGAAACTGAGGACAACTAGTATGAGGAACCCAGTTTGCTTACCCACCACCCCATGATGGAGAGCTTAGTGGTCGAAGCCTCCACCTCTAGGATCGATCCCTGCACGTTCCCTACCACTCCAAGCAATAGGAAATTAAACTAGAGGCTAGATACCTTTGGCAAGAGAATGCACTCTTCTACAACTTTTCACTTTGGTCTGTGAACACCGTATGCCTTTTGGGACAATATCTCAATATGATCTGGGATTCAGTTGCACAAGTGTTGCCTGTGGTGTTCAAGGAGGCCAGAGCCATGCTCTCGGAGGCTATTGTGGACGGAAGAAATGCAGCAAAGTTCAGCACACTGTTGATTGGACACAACCGACTTTTTGAATAGAGCGATTTTATTGTCACTGGCCTTGTTGCGCCATGCCTGGCTGAGAATCAGTGGCTTTGATTGTTCTCGTATTTTTGAAGAGAAGGCGGACTCAGCACTGCAGCGGTTTAAGGACAGCAGAGCTACAGCCAGGTCCTTGGGCTTGACTTTGGCTCCTTGTCACCCCTAGTCCGCCTTCTGCACCTTTCATGGCAACAGAAGGGGCCTCCAAGTGTGTCTGTACCTCACCAGCCAGCACGGCAAACAGGCTTACCAGCCTTTTCATGGCCAAGGTAGCGGTCCCCATAAACCATATGGGACAGTTAGCCAGAGGTCAGGCCAGTCCATTTCAGGGAACAGCATGACTGTCTTTCTTCGGTTCTCTCCAGTGCTGATGTGATCTGAGGTCTTGGTGTCATTTTATGCCCAGAACTTGCTCTTTGGGGGATGTGGTGACAACTAACCAGTGGGTTACCAGGTCCCCTCCCACCTAATGGCTACATCCTGCAAAATGTGTCATCTAGCTCTGAGAAAGTAGCCTCTTTCTTGCATGGTTACCCACACTTTTGACCTGTTTGTGAGTGTTTCAGTGTGTTTTTACTTTGTCACTGGGATCCTGCTATCCAGGACCCCGGTGCTCATAGTTTGTTGCCTAATGTATGTGTTGTCAGTAGTGCTTGACTGTGTCACTGAGGATCTGCTAACTAGAACCTCAGTGCTTAAGCTCTCTCTGCTTTTAAGTTTGTCACTGTAGGCTAGTGACTTAATTTACTAATTTCAGTTGGCACACTGGACCCCCCCTTATAAGTCCCTAGTACATGGTACCTAGGTACCCAGGGCATTGGGGTTCCAGGAGATCCATAGGGGCTGCAGCATTTATTTTGCCACCCATAGGGAGCACAGACAAACCCTTGAACAGGCCTTGCCATTGCAGCCTGCATAAAATAACTCACACGTTATTTCACAGCCATTTTCACTGCACTTAAGTAACTTATAAGTCACCTATATGTTTAACCTTCACTTGCTGAAGGTTAGGTGCAAAGTTGCAAAGTGTAAGGGCACCCTTGCACTAGCAAAGGTGCCCGCACATAGTTCAGGGCCATTTCCTGGGACTTTGTGAGTGCGGGGATGCCATTACACGTGTGCACTACATATAGGTCAATACCTATATGTAGCTTCACAATGGTAACTCCGAATATGGCCATGTAAGATGTCTAAGATCATGGAATTGTCCCCCCATTCCAAATCTGGTTTTGCTGAGCCAATTCCATGCATCCACCATGGACCCCCAGTACTGCCAAATAGCTCTCTGAGGCTTGCACTGCAGCTACAGCTGCTGCCACCTCACAGACAGGGTTCTGCCCTCCTGGGGTCTGAGCAGCTCAGTCCCAGTAAGGCAGAACAAAGCATTTCCTCTGAGAGCAGGGTGTTACACCCTCTCCCTTTTGAAATAGGTGTTACAGGCTGGGGAGGGGTAGCCTCCCCCAGCCTCTGGAAATACTTTGAAGGTTACAGATGGTGCCCTCCTTGCATAAGCCAGTTTACACCGGTTCAGGAACCGCTTGTCCCCTGCTCTGGCACGAAACTGGACAAAGGAAAGGGGAGTGACCACTCCCCTGTCCTTCACCACCCCAGGAGTGGTGCCCAGAGCTCCTCCAGTATGTCCCAGACTTCAGCTATCTTGCGTTGCAAGGTGTGGGGGCACTCTGAAAGGCTCTTAGTGGCCAGTGCCAGCAGTTGACGTCAGGGACCCCTCCTGATAGGTCCTTACCTGATAAGGTAGCCAATCCCACTCACAGGGCTATTTAGGGTCTCTCCTGTGGGTTCTCTTCAGATTCTGCTTGCAAGTTTCCTTCAGGAATCCTCTGCAACTACCACTTCATCCTCTGACCTCGGATCAACCGCAGCCTGCTCCAGGAGCCGCTGTAACAGCAACAAAGTATCCACAAGGGATACTTTTCCTCTGCAACTTCAGCTCCAGCCAGCATCTGCAACAGTTTTCACAATGTGCACACTCTGAAGACTCCCTGTCTTCATCCTGCACCAGAAGGACCAAAGAAATCTCCTGTGGGGTGACAGTCACTCCTGTGCTCCAGCAGGCACCTTCTAAGACGACCGGTACCCTTGGACTTTTCCCACAGCGACGAGCTTGCTCCTAAGGACACAGAGGTTGGACCCCATCGACATAGACTGTCCTGAGGTCCTGCTGACGCAATTTGGAGGAGGTAAGACCTTGCCTTCCCCAAGAGCGACGGTACCCCTGTGTACTGCATTGTCTTCACCCCTGAGGCCCCTGTGCACTATTTGCAAAATTCCTTCCTGCACAGCCTGGCCCAGGTCCCCATTGCTCCAACCTGTGACGCTCAACTCGCTGAGTTGTTCTCCCGCAGCGTGGGACCTTCCTTTGTTGTGCTGCACTAACTGCATTTTGCACCTCCTTTGTCCCTGTGTCCGGGAACTCCCGTGGGTGCTGACTGGCATCCTGAGGGCTCTCTAAAGTGCTGAGAGCCCCCTCTTCTACCTCACACAGAGTTGAGGCCTCTAGGTCCCTCCTAGGTCCAGCCAGCACCATTTTGATGCAAAACGCATATTTGTCTTCACCATGGCTTGTTGGCGACTTCCAACATGAAATCACATCTGTATCCATCTTCACGTCGTGGGAAATCCTTTGCATCACGCAGGAACCTGCTGGCATCTGCCTAGGGTGCATTCCTGCAGTCTTTGACTAACCGGGGACTCTTCTTTTGCACCCTCATCTGGGTTGGCAGGGGCTCCTGTCCTTCTTGGAATGTCTTTCGACTTCTGGACTTGGTCCCCTTCCTTTGCAGGTCTTCAGGTCCAGGAATCCAGCAGGTGTTGTTTGCAGACTTGGCTGGTTACTGCAATATCCCAATCACAAGGTGGAGTGTGTCCTAAGGAAACTTGCAGTACTCTGGGGTGGGGTAATTTACTTACCTTTACTGTATTCTTACTCTCCCAGCAATTCTGCACACACTCCACTTGTCTGGGGGGGAATTCGTGATTCGCATTCAACTTTTAGTATATGGTTTGTGTTGCCCCTAGACCTATTTTCTCCCATTGCATTCTATAGTATTTCCTATTGTTTGCATTGTTCTTTGACTAGTTACTTGTCTAATTTTGGTGTCTAGTGTATATGTTGTATATAATACTTCCCTCCAGTAGGAGTATTGTCTCTAAGATATTTTTGGTACTGTGTTACCTAAATAAATACCTTTATTTTTGATAACAATGAGTATTGTCTTTACTTGTGTATAAGTACTATGTACCTATAAGTGGTATTGCATGAGCATTGCATGTCTCCTAGTTAAGCTTAGCCGCTCTGCTATAGCTACCTATATCAGCCTAAGCTGCTAGAACACCACTACTTCACTAATAAGGGATAACTGGACCTGGTATAAGGTGTAAGTACCCAAGGTACCCACTACAAACCAGGCCAACCTCCTACATTAGCTATCCTAGTGTGCAACATTTTACACACTCCCAAGATAGCAGGGTCTCTCTTGGTGTTTAGAGCTTGGTAGCCTACCCCAAAGGTGTGTGTGGCTACCTGAGGGCTACACATTCATAGGAGAACCAGTTTGGCAACTGTTTTCCCCTCTCTGTCCCCGATGCCAGCCTTTCTACCAATTCCGGAGAGCAATCTTCCTCATGTGTATCTGCCATTTGCCCTTCAAAAGTGGCTTCTCTTTTGAAGCTCACCTTCTGGGCTCACACCTGTTGTGGTTTCCTGCCAGGGAGAGATAATTCTTCATCCAACAGTAGGCCTCTATTATGTCCTTTCTTGGGAGTTATTCACACTTCTCCTCAGGTGGGCAGAAGGCTTGCGGCAAGCATCTGCAAACAGTCAATGAAAAACTCGGGCAACAGAGTCGCAACTTTCTAAAACTGCCTTTTACTCAAAGGTTACATTAAATTTGACTTGGGCAACAAGTTGGGTTTAATGATATCATTCGTTTGATATCTGAAGTATCTACCTTAATAGTCTCATTCAGAAGTTAGTGCAGCTTAGTTGTCCAAGTGTAACCCTGCACTCTCCAATGGGGCTAGTATCCTTTCCACAGTAAAAACGACAATTTGGGGATTTTGCTGTTAGGACATATGGAAAGACATCGTACCTTTTAATATACAACACTCTGCCTTAGAGATGACATATACATTAAAAAAGGAGATCCATACTTTTTCATTAGTTTAAATGGCAAAGTCAAGGTAGCAGTGTAAAACTGCTCTACCATGCTGCAGGCTCCCTCTCCCCCATCTATGATGCGCCCTCCCTTTCATGCTTTCCCCCGTATTGCTTTCTCGCCCAAGTGCTCCTCCCCCAGCTTCTCCTTGTACCACATTTCACATTATCATCCATTTGCTTGTTTCTGCCTGCCCCCTCAACCATGCCCTGTGTTGCTTCAACCCAACTCATTCTCCATTGTTGGTTCTGCCCCCCAACCTCGTCTCCAAGTTGCTTCCCCACTGCTTTTTTTAAAAAAAAAATTTTTATTTACCAATCAAACTCTGATCAGTAAATAGAAAGAAAATAAGTACCAGTGTCATTTTATAGGCACCTGCATATGTGGTGTGGTTGCCTATGCAACAATGTGCATTATAGGCTTTTTTTGGGGGATGCTGTACAGAAATCAATTGTCAAAGCCAATAGCTCCCAAAGGTGCGATCTTTTGCCTTTGCTAGTGATTGTTTTGTTGGTCTGGTAGTCTGTTTTGTAGGTTATAACAAAATAAATCTGCAGTTGATATTCACATTCTGTCCATTGCCACCCCGGCACTTGGTAATTCAAGTCGTAGTATAAGACAGCGTTCACAGTTTATTTTGATTATTTATACCGAATTTTATTAGTCTTCACTTGCTGATAATGGGATTTCTGCTCCTTCTGTTTTTCAAATGTTCCTATTTGTTATTTGATTGCTGACATTATTGCTTTGATTGTCTCTGCAGGAACAGTTGGTCAGGATATCACCCACACACAAACGTCCTCTGGCTTCACTATGTGGCAGACAAATTAATCAAAGAAATGAAATACAAAAAGAAGCCGACCACCCCAACCATGAAGAACATACACAAGAAACTGCTAGATTTCCACAAAGAGGTGCTCAAGTTCCACTCTGCCAGAGAGGTGCTTCACATGAGCTGCCTCTTCCAGTAGCATTCACAGAAGCTGCATGTGCCCACCAGCTGGACTTTAGGTGACACAGAAGTACTCACAGGACCCTCTGCCAGCCAACCTCTCGACAGTCTCCAGAAAAACAGATTGTAACAAGTAATCAAAGAATAAACCAGTCAAGAGAATAAACTTTGGAAATAGCACATAGTTGCCTTTTATTAGACCTGTTAACTACAGTGAGCTCAAGCCAGGTCATTCTTTGTGCCTTTCTCTTGCATAAGGCAGAAGCTGGTTCCTACGGCTGGGGCATCCTACTTTTGCACATGGACCTGGGTTTCTGTAGATGTGCTATGCATTTGGACTTAGCATATTTTTGATATAATGAATTGCCTCTGCAGTGACGGACCAACTTCACAGAAGACACCCTGAAAGGTGTGAAATTAGTGCAAACAGAAATAGTCTGAGTATTATTTTATATAATAAAAGGGAAGTGAACCATTATGCCACAGACCTGCACTTTTCTTTGACCCCATGTACTTTGAAACACACAGCCATTCTAATGTGGAGCATCCACAGCATTTCAAATTAGAGTATGGAAGTATAATTTTTTATCCCTGAAAGCCATTGAACAACTTGCACAGAGAGGTTTATAACAGTACTGGTGGCCCAGCAGGCCAACACAAATCTGCTTTTCCACTGGCGCAGTGTGATGGACATTCCAATCAAAAATTTCAGGCATAGCATGTAAAGATGCATTGCTATTTTCGAAAACAAAACTGGCGGACAGATAGAAGGGTGCAAATATGGTCAGTGTGCCACTCGCATGGAAGCAAATTGGATCACTTATAAATCACAAATGTGTTTTTTTTATTTTTAGGTATGCACCAACATGCATTAATTGTTGTATATTGGAGCTCTTTAAAACTGTCAGTTATTTGACTGGAAATCAAGAAAAGTAAAGCAACCATAGGTCTCCATTTAGATTGGATCATGGTGGTCCGCACAGAGGCGTGTGGGGATTCAAAGCAGTAAATTAAGTGTTATCCTGTATCATTGATAATTGACAAAAAGTGCTGGTGAATTGAGTCATTTAGGAGGAAATGATAGTCCCAAGTCAGGACAATGTCATACAATGGTTATTGCTCACTCTCGTGCTCATTGGACTTGTGTGCCACTCCAGCAAAACTGGCTTGATAAATCACTCCCAATTACGGGTAGCCTCAGGTTGGTATTGATTCACATAGGTGACCCTAGTGAATGCCCAATGCTTAAGGATGGTGTGAATTTTATTTTGACCCAAACTGGAAGTGTAAGGTGTGGCATGAGGATCGAAGGTGTGTTCCAACCATGGTTCAGCAAACTGGCAGCTGTGTATAAGCCTGAGATGTCGTAAAAACGTTTGAGATTTTACAAATTTGTACATCTGTATGGTAGGGGACATATAATGTAAAGGTTGAAGCTTAAATGCGTATGGAGCAAATATTGTGCACCCTATTACAGCTAATGGAAGTGTATTAGTGAAAGGGGGACAGCCTGTTTGAAGCAGCTGCTCTGTCTTTTTTTTTGCAAGCTTCATCTGCATTACAAAGCGGAACAGAGATCCCTCTTCAGCTGTGTCCAGTGAGTGACTATACCCACCTTACGTGGGATAGCTGAGGTGTCCATTCAACTCATGTTCCCCCTTTGATAGGTTTTCTTGGTGATGCACTGACTGTGCCACCTCTTTGTGGCATTCATCCTGAGAGAGACTTTTAGCTGCATATTCCTCACCTTTTGAACATTCCCCAGGCATCAGACTAGATCCTGAAACTTTTCAGTATAACCTCTATGTGCATGTGTGTGGCGCCTTATGAGGCCTGCAGCATTGATTGTGCCACCCACTTCAGTAGCCCCTTAACCATGTCTCAGGCCTGCTATTGCAGAGTCTGTGCATGCAGTTTTACACTGCCATATTAACCCTTTGGCGAGACCCAAACCTTCCCTTTGTATACATAGAAACCACCCCTAAAGTAGGACCTGGACAGCCCAGAAGGCAGGGTGCAATGTATTTGAAAGGCAGGACATGTACCTTTAAGTTTTGCATGCCTTTGTAGTGAAAAACTCCCAAAGTTATTTTTCACTTCTTCAGTGACTCTCCAATAAAATACAATTGGAATTACCTTATTACATTTTCTGAGTGTAACTTCAAATCGAGATGAGATAGACTTCAAGTTTGGTACCTCTGGAATGGCAATTTAAAATCCAAGCTTATAGTGTCTGATTTTAAATTACAATTCTGAAAATTCCACTTTGAGAAACCTCATGTTTTCTTACTTTAGCCATTCGGTGCCTCCTGCCTGGCTCTGATCACATGTCAGGGGTGGGCGACGGCTGAACTTTGTGTATTCCCCCTAGACAGCCACACACAATGAGAGCTTAGTGTGACTTGATGGGCCGTCCTGGCAGGATGGGAGGGAGGAGCTGGGCTCTCACTCACACCTGTGTCCTGTTGCCACACAAAGGCCTTCATAACCCCCCAGTAGTGAGATTAGAGCCATGGAAGGAAGGGCAGAGCCTTGGTGCACTTCAAAGGCCTTTATTTGAAGTATCCCACACTTCAGTGGCACCATTGGGTATAAGAACTGGACCTCAGACACCACCACTTCAGTACACTTCTGGACCTGTGTGAACTCTGTCAGGAAGAATGACTGCTGTGCTGCTAAAGGATTACAACTCTGCTGGACTCCTACTTTGCTGTGCTGCCTGCCACCCTCTGCCTGGGTGAGATGGAGTGGACCTGCATCACTTAAAGAACCAGAGTGACTCTATGAGCTAGTTGGCTGGCCTCCTGATGTGAAGTCTCAGGGACTTTAAAGGCTTCTAACCACAGTGCTTTTGCACCTGGACGTTGCCATCTGTATTTCTACCCTACCAAGTAATGCCATCCCAGTCCTGGACCCTTCGAAGTGGGCCTGAGGTGCTTGCCAGTGGAACTGATGAATCCTATCTGCTAAGCAACGCATTCCCGAGCAGAACCAGCTCATCAGCCCTCCTGCATGGATTGGACCCGTCGCAAAAGACATCACCACTGCATCCTGCATCTTGGGTTTGGTGCATCGCCTTTGGAACTGCCACTTCGCAATGCTTTTCCCGGCGCCGGCTCCTCACATTTCCCATCAATGCCAGCCCCAATAATGACACCAAAACACCACATCGCAGCTTCACTGCTCATCAGAACCGATGCATTGCCTCAGCTCTGCAGTGTATCCTCCAAACTGGCATTCATATTGCAAGCCCAGTCAACAGAGTCCTCGAGGTTGACGCAAAAGGACCTCGCACCGCAGCCTCTCCTCATTTTGGAACCAATACATTGCCTCAGCTGTGCATCACATCTTTGCGTTGGATCCACACTATGCTCGACAACCAGAATTTAAATGGTACTTTGTTGCAACGGGCCTAACTGGGTGCCTGTAGCCGGCCTGCGCTCCATTGCAGTCCGCCTGAACTCTTGACTCTGTCCCAGTCTGGTATGTACCGATATCCCCAATAGGGCTTCTTGGCAGTACTTCTACTTTAAATTTGAAATCCAATATCTCCAGTTCTACATATTGGATTTTTATCATTTTGGTCTAGATTTATTTATTAAATTCGAATGTATGTTTCTCATCTGGCGTGAGACCTTTTTGTGGGATGTTTTCACTGTTTTATTGTTCACAAATAGTTTACCTATGCCTCTAACTTAAGCCAGACTGCTCAGTGCCAAGCTACCAGAGGGTGAGCACAGGTTAATCTAGGGCTTTTCTGACACTTAACCTGACTAGGATTATGGTTGCTGCTTGATCAGGACCCCAGTCAACCAACACACCAGTTTCTAAAGGCATTAAGGAGTACTAAAGATTATAGGGTTTAGAGAAGGGTAGTGTCACGGAGAAGAAAGAGGTTTTTATTGTCCAGGGAAGGGTAACATAAGGGGTGGTGGGGCATTTTAAGGCTTCAGGGTATAGTGCATATAGAGGTAGTAAACATTTTTAGGGTTTAGGAAAGGGTAGCATTAAGGGGTAGTAAGAGGTTTTTAGGGTCCTTGGAAACGTAGTATTGCGTGTTTTTGGGGGGATTTAAGGAAGGGCATTGCTTAGGGGTAATAGGTGTTTAGGGATCAGGGTTGATAGTGTTAAGAGGTAGTAAGCATTTTAGAGGTCAGAATGGTGAGTAAAGGGGTAGGTCATTTTTGAGTACAGGAAAATGTAGCATTTGCTCTAGTAAGGGTTTCTTTGGATTCAGTGAAGAATGAGTAAAGGGCTAGTAGGGAGTTTTAAGGTTCAGGGAAGTGTAGCGTTAGAGGTAGAAAGAGGCTTATATAGTTCAGAGCAGGGTAGTGTTAAGGGTTAGTAAGGGATTGTGAAGTCAAATTACACAAATCCATGAGATCTCCTTAATGGCGTTTGATTCATGCTTTCATGGTTAGACAGAAGAGGTGAGATGCTACAGGAGGTCCCAGGAACTTGCTCATAGTAAAGCTACTGAGAAATTGTTGATCATTTTGAAGATCCTTGGGTATTAATATAATTTCCTTGTGTCTAGCTTTTAGCGAATGTTGGTTGCTTCTTGTCAGGCCATATGATGATATGCTGTAGAGAACAAGCAAGACAAAACAAGTAGGTGGTTTGTTAAACTGTTAAGTTATTAATGTTGAAATACAGAAGGTGCGCTGGTTCACTATAATATGCATACTGCAGTGATCACAAAGGATTTATATGGTGAATCATGTTTTATGATGAGCTCATTCTACATTATTGTATATAATGCTTACACTGATATAATTGAACAACTCAGTGAAGAGCAACTTGGAAAAATGTATAGGATTGGTAGCATTAAAGAGGATTGTAAGCGTCTTTTACGGTCAAGCAAGGATGACATTAAGGAGCAGAAATAATTTTTAAGGGGATTGTTAAGGGTTTTGAAAGCTCAAGGATGAGAAGCATTTAGGAGTACTGAGGGGTTACAGTACAATTAGATAAAGTAATGTTTATATGTAATAAAACAAATTTTCTAATTCTAGATTTTTGGTATTGTCATAAGACACAACTTTATTACCTCAACAATTTCAACCCAACTTTAATGTAGTGGACATTTTAAAAGTTAACTTTTATTACATGCAACATGTCACTCTACCACCAGCTATTTCATTGTTTCTAGCGTAGTCAGTACCACTAATATTTATTTATCATATCATCTAATTGCATTAATGTTAATGTGCAATGTTTTTATGTATTAGTTTTGAAGATAGTGAGAACCAATTAACTATAACATAATGTGCATGTGAGTGCACACAGATTAGATGTTGCAAAGTAGTGAACTAAAATCTAACATTTATTGTATGATGCTTGTCTTATCCCCATCCCCTAAACAGCCTACCAGAACTTCCCAATATAGACACCCTTGAAGAAGTCATGAGTGGTGAAAGGATTTTTGGAAATTACACGCTTGTTTAAGGTCTCACCTACATAATGCTTTAGCGATCTGTTTGGAAAGAGACCTGTAGTGGGATGTGTGTCCACTCCTTTCTCATAATTTTAAGGCTTTCTTGTCCATCTCAGTTCCTTTTCCCTGTTCCATGACTTTTCTTCCTATTCTTATCTTTGTCCCATCACAAGAGCATTTTAGTATTGTCGTTGTTTGATTGAATGATTCTTCCACAACTGTCAACCTCGCATTTTAATGCAGGAGTTACTAGTTTACCTTCATCTGTGTCTCACACTGACTTACCACACTCTTCATTAAGCCCACCGCTGCCATTTTCAAAACATTTTTCTTAAAACAAAAGAAAAATGATTCCAGGATGCCTGCAGAGCCTGTGTTAGCACAGAAGCCTGCCATCAGGGGGGAAAAATGCTTCGAGAACTAATGTCTTTGCCAGTGCTTGTTATTAGAAAGTAAAGACATTAACTGCCACATTTGTTTTTCTGTATACATATCAGCCAGGTCTGCAATTGGGTTCAACTGTAAAATGGTACCATTACCGACATACTATGCATTAGATGAGCCATCATTAAAAGGAGCTGTCCTACGAATGCAGTCACAATAGGTCTTGAAAACCAAGAAGACCTCATCAAACAAACATTCTGAAATGTCTTCACAGTGGTTATTAGTAATGCATGAATGTCAAGAGTTTGGAAGGACAGGAGTGCTAGTATATTTTGAAAAAAAGAGGGAAATTCTTCCATTTGGAAGAGGACGCATAACACACATAGTAGTGCCATGCTCCTTCATCGGCGACCTCTCCCCATTCTGGTAGGACAATGCCACCAGGGCAGACTCAACCTCTTGTTGAAGCTACACAAGAGGCAATTCTTAAATAAAGGCTCTTGGACAAAAGTGGGGATCCAGATATGTTAAAAACACCTTGCGGGCTACTGGTATATTTTCCTTTGGTAGTGGTGTCCACAGGTATGATTAAAACCAGAAGTAGGACAGTAGTACTGAGAACAATAGCTCAAACCTTCTCAAATAGCCAACATGCTTCTGCCCACACTGATCCTTTCCTAGTCTGGGACATTTGTCAGGACTAAGGATTCCTATCTTGGGCAGCATGCTACCGCTGCTACCTAATGTATTCATTAGACCACACTCAAGTCCAACCTGAGTGAAGCAGCTGGTATAGAGTCCTATTTGGAAATAAATAGACCACCTTTAGGAATGGCCACTAAATGTCCCTCTTATCTAATATTCCAATCTCAAACACACTTGTGAGCATGTAAGTGAAAATCACTGCAAAACAAGTGAAACTTGTGTGTCCCTTTTAGAAGCATGCATCACTGCCTTCTATATATTATAATTAACAATTGCAATAGGAGCAGATAAGTGTAGGGGCAACACAAACCATATACTCCAAAAGTGGAATGCGAACCACGAATGGACCCCAAACCTATGTGAGCTTGTAGAGGGTCGCTGGGACTGTAAGAAAACAGTGAGGGTTAGAAAAATAGCCCACCCCAAGACCCTGAAAGGTAGGTGTAAAGTGCACCTACTACCCCCAGAAACACAGAAGTCGTGATAGGGGGGTTCTGCAGGAAGAACAAACACCAGCATTGCAACAACAGTGGATTTCCGGACCTCAGTACCTGTAAGACAAGGGGACCAAGTCCAATAGTCGCGACAGTGTCGAGAGTGAGCAGGAGCCCAGGAAATTCCAGCTGAGGGTGCAAGGAAGCTGCTACCGGATGGAAGAAGCTTGGAGTTGTGCAAGAAAGAAGAGAGCTAGGGACTTCTCCTTTGGAAGACGGATGTGCCCACGTCGCGATGAAGCCTGCAGAAGTGTTCCCATGCAGAAAGACCGAAAACAAGCCTTGTTAGCTGCCAGGGTCGCTGTAGAGGTTTTTGGGTGCTGCTGTGGCCCAGGAGGGACCAGGATGTTGCCACTTGGAGGAGACAGAGGGGGCGCCCAGCAACGTAGGGAGCCCTCACAGAAGCAGGCAGCACCCGCAGAAGTACCTGAACAAACACTTGGAAGAAGAGTGAACCGGAGTCCACGCGAAGTCACAAAAGGGAGTCCCACGACGCAGGAGGACAACTCAGAAGGTTGTGCACTGCAGGTTAGAGTGTCGGGGACCCAGGCTTGGCTGTGCACAAAGGAAATCCTGGAAGAGTGCACAGTAGCCGGAGCAGCTGCAAATCATGCAGTACCCAGCAATGCAGTCTAGCGTGGGGAGGCAAGGACTTACCTCCACCAAACTTGGACTGAAGAGTCACTGGACTGTGGGAGTCACTTGGGCAGAGTTGCTGAGTTCCAGGGACCACGCTTGTCGTGCTGAGAGGGGACCCAGAGGACCGGTGATGCAGTCTTTTGGTGCCTGCGGTTGCAGGGGGAAGATTCCGTCGACCCACGGGAGATTTCTTCAGAGCTCCTGGTGCACAGAGGAGGCAGGCTACTCCCAGAGCATGCACCACCTGGAAACAGTCGAGAAAGCTGGCAGGATGAAGCGATACAAGGTTGCTAGTAGTCATCTTGCTACTTTGTTGCGGTTTTGCAGGCGTCCTGAGCAGTCAGCGGTCGATCCTTTGACAGAAGGTGAAGAGGGAGATGCAGAGGAACTCTCATGAGCTCTTCCATTCGTTATCTGGTGAGATCCCCAAAGCAGAGACCCTAAATAGCCAGAAAAGGAGGTTTGGCTACGTAGGAAGGAGGATTGGCTACCAAGAGAGGTAAGAGCCTATCAGAAGGAGCCTCTGATGTCACCTGCTGGCACTGGCCACTCAGAGCAGTCCAGTGTGCCACAAACACCTCTGTCTCCAAGATGGCAAAGGTCTGGGACACACTGGAGGAGCTCTGGGCACCTCCCCTGGGAGGTGCAGGTCAGGGGAGTGGTCACTCCCCTTTCCTTTGTCCATTTTCGCGCCAGAGCAGGGATGGGGGTTCCCTGAACCGGTGTAGACTGGCTTATGCAGAGATGGGCACCATCTGTGCCCATCAAAGCATTTCCAGAGGCTGGGGAGGCTACTCCTCCCCTGCCTTCACACCTATTTCCAAAGGGAGAGGGTGTTACACCCTCTCTGAGGAAGTCTTTTGTTCTGCCTTCCTGAGCCAGGGCTGCCTGGACCCCAGGAGGGCAGAAACCTGTCTGAGGGGTTGGCAGCAGCAGCAGCTGCAGTGGAGACCCCGGAAAGGCAGTTTGGCAGTACCCGGGTTCTGTGCTAGAGACCCGGGGGATCATGGAATTGTCCCCCCAATGCCAGAATGGCATTGGGGTGACAATTCCATGATCTTAGACATGTTACATGGCCATGTTTGGAGTTACCATTGTGATGCTGTACATAGGTAGTGACCTGTGTACAGTGCACACGTGTAATGGTGTCCCTGCACTCACAAAGTCCGGGGATTTTGCCCTGAACAATGTGGGGGCACCTTGGCTAGTGCCAGGGTGCCCACACACTAAGTAATTTTGTACCCAACCTTCACCAGGTGAAGGTTAGACATATAGGTGCCTTATAAGTTACTTAAGTGCAGTGGTAAATGGCTGTGAAATAACATGGACGTTATTTCACTCAGGCTGCACTGGCAGGCCTGTGTAAGAATTGTCAGAGCTCCCTATGGGTGGCAAAAGAAATGCTGCAGCCCCTAGGGATCTCCTGGAACCCCAATACCCTGGGTACCTCAGTACCATATACTAGGGAATTATATGGGTGTACCAGTATGCCAATGTGAATTGGTAAATTTTGTCACTAGCCTGTTAGTGACAAATTTGGAAAGCAGAGAGAGCATAACCACTGAGGTTCTGGTTAGCAGAGACTCAGTGAGACAGTTAGGCATCACCCAGCGAACACATACATATAGGCCACAAACTTATAAGCACTGGGGTCCTGGCTAGCAGGGTCCCAGTGACACATAACAAACATACTGACAACATAGGGTTTTCACTATGAGCACTGGGCCCTGGCTA
This sequence comes from Pleurodeles waltl, assembly GCF_031143425.1. Lineage (NCBI taxonomy): Eukaryota > Metazoa > Chordata > Amphibia > Caudata > Salamandridae > Pleurodeles > Pleurodeles waltl. The sequence continues at coordinate 586,694,510 of NC_090451.1, forward strand.
GCAGGATCCCAGTGAGACAGTGAAAACACCCTGACATATACTCACAAACAGGCCACAAGTGGGGGTAACAAGGCTAGAAAGAGGCTACATTCTCACACATAATCACTAGAAATGATGGACAATCTGTTGTATGAAAGAGTAGGTTTCTAGGTCTCTGCTCTTTTATCAGCACCCTCCTTATTGGATGATACCATACTAGCCCAAACTATGTCTCAACTAAGGATTGGGATTCCATAGTTGAACTAAAATGATGTTAAGTCAAAACAATACTTCATGGAGTCGTTAAGGCAGAATATCTACGTGGAAACGTAGCCCCGAATGGTCTTATTGTAATGAATTAACCACGTATCTTCATTGAAGATAGAGTTTAGGAAAGACTGGTCACTTATCTTGTGGAAACACATTCAGGACCTGCTAGTCCACGTTATTAAAACAGCTAAGAGATTGTCAGAATCCCTGATGGTACAGATAAAAACAAGTGAGAACATTCTGAAATCAGGACTGTCTACAACTGTATTTCAGAAAAAACTGGAGGAATCAAATAAAATCATAGCAGAATACATGGAGTACCTTACCCACCAAAAGGTTACCAAGTTTCAGAAAGCTTTAAGGAAATTATTTCACGAAAAGGTGTACCCTTATTCTAAACATGATTATGTCCCGAGACCAAGTCAAAAATTAGATAATTCCTCAAGGAGCAGGTCAGCCTCCAATTCAGATAATGACTCCCGCTCAGTACCACACCAGAGAAGAGGGAGAAGGTGGAACCAATGGGGATGTCGTAATTCCCCACTTATGGTTGGTTCTTTTCCCCCTAAAATGAATATCCTTGTGGTCGGACACCCAACTATGGGATTACCCCCTCAGTTTGGACCACTGCACTTCTTACCTCCCACAAACTACACCAAGGTTGCATCCACCTAGCCATTTTTTAGAGAGGGCCCATGGATGAGGAAGAGGGAAAAAGAAGGGAGTCACCTGGCAGAACAGAGATGTCCAACAAGTAACATGCTTTGAGAAGCTGGCCAGGTTTGTAGTGGGTACCAGAGGTACTTACACCTTATACCAGGTCCAGTGATCCAACTTCGTGAAATGTAGGCAAGGTCTAGCAGCTTAGGATGTCTAGAGGTAGCTGTAGCAGAGCAGCCAAGGCTGAACTAGGAGATATGCAAAGCTCTTGCAATACCACTGTAGTCACACAGTAATTAGACACAAGAAAGACAATACTCAGTGCTACCAAAAATAAAGGTACTTTATTTTAGTGACACAAGGCCAAAATATCTTAGAGGCTATACTCCCTCTGGAGGGAAGTATTATTATACACAGTATATACACTAGTAACCAAAATCAGGTAAGTAAACAGTCATAAAATAGTGCAAACAGTGAAAAACACAATAGGTTGCAGTGGGCATAGGGGCAATACAAACCATATGCTAAAATAGTGGAATGCGAGTGTTGTTTTCCCCCTATGCAAGAGTAGTGTGTAGAGGGGCACTGGGAGTGTAAGAGAGCACCAAAGGTAAATAAAATACCCCACCCCAGAGCCCAGGAAAACAGGAGTCAAGTACAGCATGTTTCCTCAGAACAAACTAGGAGTCATGGTAAAGGATTATGCAAAAACCAAGCAAGACTGCAAGATACCAATGATGGATTTCTAGACCTTAAGGCCTGCGGAGAGAGGAGACCAAGTCCAGAAGTTGATGAAAAGTCCAGGAAGAACAGGAGCCCCTGCTGACCCGGATGAAGGTGCAAGAATGGATTCTCCAGTTGGAAGAAAAAGTCAGAAATGCACCAAAGACAGCTGCGGGTTCCTGCTTGGTGCAAGATATATCCCACGTTGAGTTGTTGGCTGGTTTTCATCGTTGGATTCCGCCAACGAGTCTTGGCTCACGCAAATGTCGCGGTTGGCAGGTAAAGTTGCTACCTGGGCCCAGGAGGGACCTGGGTGCCTCAACTTGGACTGAGGAGACAGAGGTGGCTCTCAGCACTTTAGAGAGCCGTCGGAAGTCAAGGCAGCATTCACAGGAGTCCCAGACCACAGGGACAAAGGCATTGTAAAACTCTGCCATTGCAGCACTACATAAAGGGGTCCCGTGCTGCCGGAGAACAACTCAAGGACAAGAGTGTTGCAGGATAGAGTGCTGGGGACTTGGGCTACGCTGTGCACGGAGGATACTTAAAAGGAAGCAAAGAACGCAGTGCACAGGGGTACTGCCTGGCAGGGGGAGGCAAACTCTTACCTCCACCAAATTTGGACAGCTGGACCTTTGGACATTTAGGATCACTTTGGTTCACCACCTGTGTTCCATGGTTTATACTCGTCGACAGGGGAGGAGTCCCACAGTACGGGTTGTCGTTGCAGAGAGGTGCTTGCTGAAGCACGGAAGTTACTCCGTCACTCCACAGGAGGTTCCTTCGGTCCTTCTGGTGCAGAATGAAGGCAGTCCTCAGAGCATGCGCAACCTGGAAACTGTTGCAGTTGCTGGCAGGAGCCGAAGTTACAGTTGCAGTAGCCTTCTTGGATACTTTGTTGCAGTTACAGCGTTCCTGGAGCAGTCTGCGGTCGATCCGACGGTCAAAAGCTGAAGCAGAGGATGCAGTGGAGTCCTGGTGGAGTCTTGCAAACCGATTCTGAGGAAACACCCAGAGGAGAGACCCTAAATAGCCCTGAGAGGGGGGATTGGTCACCTATCAGGAGGGGTCTCTGATGTCACCTGCTGGCACTGGGCATTCAGGTGCTCCCAGAGTTCCCTGACCATCCTGAAAACACAATGACCGAACCCAGGGACACTCTGGAGGAGTTCTGGTCACCACCCTTGGGGTGGTGATGGACAGGGGAGTGGTCACTCCCCTTTCCTTTGTCCAGTTTCCCGCTAAAGCAGGGACCGGGGGTCCCTGAACCGGTGTAGACTGGATTATGCAAGGAGGGCACCGTTAGTGCCTTCGAAAGCATTTCCAGAGGCTCTGGAAGGATACCCCTCCCATGCCTGTAAAGCCTATTTCCAATGGGAGAGCGTGTAACACACCACTCCTAAAGGAAATGCATTGTTCTGCCTTCCGGGGATTGAGCTGCTCAGGAGGGCAGAAACATATCTGTGAAGTGGCAGCAGCTGGGGCTGCAGTGGAAACCTCAGAGAGCTGGTTTGGCAGTACTGGGGGTCCATGCTCGATCCCCAGGGTGCATGGAATTGGTCCCCTGATACCAGAATCGGAATTGGGGGTAAAGTTCTCAATCTTAGACACCTCACATTGCCATATTCGGAGTTACCATTGTGAAGCTACATATATGTATTGACATATATGTAGTGCACGCTTATAATGGTGACCCTGCACTCACGAAGTCTGGGAAATTGGTCCTGGACAATGTGGGGCACCTTTGCTGGCGCAGGGGTGCCCTCACACACAGTAACTTTGCTCCTAGCCTTCAGTAACTGAAGGTTAGGCATATAGGTGACTTATAAGTTGCCTGGTGCAGGGAAAATGGCTGTGAAATAGTGTTTGCACTATTTCACTCAGGCTGCAGTGGCAGTCCTGAAGGAGTGTTTCTATGAGCTCCTTATGGGTGGTAAAAGAAATGCTGCAGCCCAAAAGGATATCCTGGAACCCCAATGCCCTGGGTACCTAGGTACCATATACTAGGGACTTGTAAGGGGGGGGGGGGGGCAGTGTACCACTCTGGATTGGAATAAAGAGTCACTAGACTATAGTGACAAATTTGGAAGCAGAGAGAGCATAAGCACTGGAGTTCTGGTTAGCAGGACTCCAGTGACAGTCAAGCCTACTGACAACACAGTAAAACACACTGACATATAGGTCACAAACTATGAGCACTGGGGTCCTGTCTAGCAGGATCCCAGTGAGACAGTAAGAACATACTGGCAAACATGCCAAAAATGGGGGTAACCATGCTGGAAAGAGGCTACTTTCTCACACATGCTCAGAAAAAGAAGAGAAGCAAAGCACCAGCAAAGTCTGAAACTGAATGAAGTGGAAACTCAACAAGGGTTTAGGCTTTGTCCCTGCCCCAAAAAGTGAGATCTTCCAACTGATGGTTGAGGTTGCAGAATTCCTACGTAAGATTCGATTGAAAGCCTTTTATCTGATAGAGACTTCTAGCTGCAGATTCCTTACCTTCGATTCTTTACCTTTGAATTCCCTGGCGTCAGCTTCGAATCTGGAATTTTTTGCTGAGCAATACCCTGCATGCGCTGTTGGGTTGCATTGTTCAGATCTGTGTGCGTTGTTCGGGTCCACGTGGCATTGTCAGCGTGGTTTGTGACATCACAGTCACCTATAACGACAACACCCAGGTACGCGTATGTCAGTTCTTTTCTTTCCGTGCTGGTTAAGCGCAGGTCTAGGATTGAGCGACCCTCTACCTTTTTTGGAAGGCCTTTTTCGAACGTTTTGTCAAAGAATTTTTTCATCTGTGCGAGATGTTCTCGAGGAAGACTGGATTCAAGCCCTGTGGCACCTGCCATCACACCATATCGGTGACGGGCCCACATCAAGCATTTCTCTGGTGCCTCGACAGAGACCACGAATCGAAGTTGTGTTCCGACTGCCGGGCCATTGCCCGAAAGCTTTGATAGAGCGGTCTCTGAAGCTCATGGCGACCCGGCAGTCAACGTCAGTAGGCACGACTCCTAGGAGTTCATGGTCCTGCTTGAGGAGGAGGTTGCAGCACCGCTCCAAGTCCTCTTCTTTTCATTAGAGGTCCTTTGGGCACATAGGGAAGAGGCACAAAAAGAAGTCCAAGTAGACTTCGACATGCCCCTGGGCCAAAGAGGCATCATGGGAACGTCTACTTTCCGAGCACGGTTCTGCAGAGCCTATGACAGGGCCAACATCGCATCTCCCACCCTCTATCCAGGAGCCGGAGCGACCCTGCTGAATTTTAAGAATTTTACGAAGCCATGAGCCTCGTATTTGAGCAGGCTGCCCCCGCTGGCGAGCCTTCAGGTCCCACGGGGTCAGTAGGGACCGCATCGGGTTTGACGCTGGTGGCTTTGGCCTAAATGCTGTTGGGGACCCCAGGATCCGATATCGGATCCGGATCGACGCCAGTTCCACAGTCATCGTCCTCCTACGATGTCGGTCCAGACGTCGATGCTCCCCTCGCAGGTGGTGGGAGCCCCATCCTTATTCCGGATGATCTGCGGATGAACAACATCATGCAATGCCGATTCCCACTTTGACGGCACCAACACAGCCCAAATCAGTGCCTGAGACTTATTTAGAAGAGCCAGGCACAGGTGAGGAATGGGAGGGGTCTGAGAACCCTTTAGAATATGGTTTGGAGCAGAACTGGTATGAGGATCTATGGGAAGCCAGTGGACTGGATACTTCTCCAGATACTGGCATGCACTCACCTCCTTCTGTGGCTACAGAGGAAGGAGCTTCATATGCCATGGTGGTGCGTAGAGTAGCCGAGGTAGTGGACCTAAAGTTGCGTACAGTGCCGATCAGGACTAACATCCTGACAGAGCTGCTTCAGCCAGGGGTTTCCACATCTGAACCGATGTTACCCTTCAACAAAGCCATCACTGATGTCCTGCTGGGGATATGGTAAAAAACCACCACAGGCACTCTTGTGAATAGGACAATCTGCCATCGCCATCAACCAGCTCCTATTGACCCTACTTTCCTCACCCATCACCCCACCCTGCAGAGCTTGGTGGTCCAAACCTCCACTTCCCATGGTGCCTTCCTTTACGCTCCCCCGCATAGGGAATCCAAGAGGCTGGACCATCTTGGGAAGATGATATTTTCTTCCTCCAGCCTTGCAATGAGGTCCGTAAACACCTCATGCCTATTGGGCCAATTATCCCATACTTTATGGAATACGGTGGCACAGGTGCCTCCCCAGGTCCTGGAGGGCATACAGGACACACATTCTCAAGGCATCAAAGATGAGAGAGACGCAGCCAAGTTTACAATTCGGTCTGGTTTGTACATGACTGACTCGCTGGGCAGGGCAATTTCATCAACAGTGGCCTTAGACGCCATGCTTGGCTTCATACGTCTGGCTTTTAGGGGGATGTCCAGGCAAACCTGATGGACATGCCCTTTGATGGCTCACACCTTTTCGGTGAAAAGACAGACTCCGTGCTTCAGCGGTTCAAGGACTCTTGAGCTATGGCCAGATCCTTGGGCCTCTTGGCACCTGCTCACCAACAGTCTGCCTTTCGAGGCCCCAGAAGGGGTGTGGTACCACGCACCGTCCCCCTGCATCTCAGCTTCCAGTGCGAGGCCGAGGTTGTTGTACCTTTATACCCAGAGGGTGTAGCCAGAGGGTGTAGTGAGGTCACCTGCCACCCAGCCCCCCTCTTTCACAGCACCCAAGTCCTCCTAGTATGATTCTGCAACACCATGCTCATCCAGTTGGATGGAGGATTCATTTTCATCTTTCACTGGTGGTCCATAACATTGGACAGATGGGTCTTGAAAATCATACAGAAGGGCTATTCCCTCCCCTTCCAGTCTTTCCCTTCCTCTATGCCTCCAAACAGCTGATGGAGGATCATTTAATCCTACTCCGCAAGGCCGTTACGTCTCTCTTGGCCAAGAGAGCTATAGAAAGGGTCCCGATTTCAGAAGTGGGCAGTGGCTCTAATTCCCGCTACTTTCTGATTCCAAAAAAGAACAAGGGTCTTTCCCTATCTTGGATTTAAGGGGTGTAAATCTCTTCCTCAAAAAGGTGAAATTCAAGATGCTTACTCTTGCTCAGGTCTTGTCTGCACTAGACCAAGGAGACTTGTCGGTAGCGTTGGTCTTGCAGAATGTGTATTTTCACATACTCATTCTGCCTGCCCACGGGCACTATTTTTAGTTCAAGGTGAGCCACAAGCACTTTCTTTAGTGTGCTTCCCTTCGGTTTCACCAGTGCCCCTCGGGTGTTCACCAAGGTGATGACAGTGTTAGCATCTGTTCTGCGCAGGTTAGGGATTTCAGTCTTCCCCTACCTGTACGATTGGCTGTTGAAGGCTCCTACCCTCGGTTCTCGTCAACCACCTTCAGACGATGGTGAACCTCCTCCATTTGTTGGGGTTCACTATAAACGTGCTGAAGTCACACCTGACTCCCCCTGAGAAGTTCCCTTTCATTGGAGTATCTGGACAGTGCAGTTTCGAGCTAATCCTCCCGAGCAGCAAGTCCGGGATATTCAGGTTATGATATCGATGTTTCGGCTTCTATCCTGGATTTCGGTGAGACAGACACTGAGGCTGTTGGGACTCATTGCCTCCTGCATCCTGTTAGTCAAGCATGCCAGATGGCATATGAGGGCTGTGCAGTGGGACCTGAAGTTCCAGTGGGCACAGCATCAGAGAAATCTTACTGACACGGTTCAGATCTCGGAGGGAACTGCAAAAGACCTGCAGTGGTCATCTGGGAGAGGTAGAGATCAGAAGTCTCTGGCGGAATTGAGACCCCATATCAACTTACTGGAGCTCCGGGCGATCCGACTGGCATTGAAAGCACTTCTTCTTGTTGTAAAAGGGAAGATAGTGCAGGAGTTCACGGACAACACCTGCGCAATGTGGTACTACAACAAGCAGGGCAGTGTGAGGTCGTGGACACTTTGTCAAGAGGCTCTGCGTCTATGGACATGGCTGGAACAGCAGGGCATAACCCTGGTGGTTCAACACCTGGCAGGTTCTCTGAACGCTAGGGCGGACAAACTCAGCCATCGGTGCCTAGCGGATCAAAAATGGTATCTCGACCCGGAGGTGGCGCAAATACTCTTTCAGCAGTGGGGAGAGCCTTGGTTAGATCTCTTCGCCTCCACAGAGAACACGCAATGTCAACAGTATTGTGCGTTGGAGTTTCCAAGGCGACAATTGATCAGCAGCGCTTTTCGTCGTGAGTGGAGTTAAGGCCTCCTGTACGCCTTTCCACCTATACCACTTCTGCCCAGAGTTCTAAAGATCATCAAGAACGACTAGGCCCAAGTAATCCTAGTGGCTGCGGATGGGCATGGAAAGTCAGGTATCTCGAGCTTTTGAAAATGAGCATCAATCCTTGTAGGAAAGTGCCCTCTTTCTTAGCATGGTTACCCCCATTTTCTGCCTGTTTTCAGTGTGTTTGACTGTGTTCACTGGGATCCTGCTAACCAGGAACCCAATGATTATGCTCTCGCCTCTAAATGTGGTTGCTAGTAACCTTTTCGTCCCACAATTGGCATACTGGCTCCCCCCATGTAAGTTCCTAGTTTATGGTACCTAGATACCCAGTGCATTGGGGTTCCAGGAGATGCCTATGGGTCGCAGCAGTTATTCTGCCACCCATAGGGAGCCCATGCAAAGGTTCTGCAAGCCTGACATTGCAGTCTGCGTGAACCGGGTCACTACAGGTCACTGTAAGTCACCCCTATAGTAGACCCTCTCAGCCCAGACAGCAGGGTGCAGGTACCTGTGTGTGAGGGCACCCCTTCACTAGCAGAGGTGCCCCCACAAACTCCAGCCCATCTTTCTGGACTTCATAAGTGCGGGACGCCATTTTACACGTTTACTGGACATAGGTTACTACCTATGTCCAGCTACATAATGGTAACCCCGGAAGATTGGTATCAAACATGTCGGGATCATACCCCAATACTATTGGAAGTATGATTATGGACCCCCAGCATTGCTACCACCAGTCTTACCCCTCAGACAGGTTTCTTCCCTCCTGCTGCTTGATCTGATCGAGCTCAAGAAGGCAGAACAAAGGATTTCCTTTGGGAGAGGGAGGTAACACCCTCTCCCTTTGGAAATAGGTGTGACTGGCTTGGGAGGAGGCAGTCTCCCCCACCCACTGGTTTTGCTTTGGAGAGCACATTTGGCACCCTCCTTGCACAAACCAGTCCACACCGGTTCAGGGACCCCCAGTTCATGCTCTGGTGCGAAACTGGGAAAGGGGAGTGACCACTCCCCTGTCCATCACCACCCCAGGGGTGGTGCCCAGAGCTCCTCCAGAGGGTCCCTGGGTTCTGCCATCTTGATTCCAAGGTTGGCATGGACCTTTGGGAGCATCTGAGTGGCCAGGCCAGGCTTGTGACGTCAGAGGCACCCTCTGATAGGTAGTTACCTGGTTAGGTGACCAAGCCCCCTCTTTGGGCTACATAGGGTCTTTCTCTGGGGTGTGTCCTCATATTCAGCTTGCAAGACTCTAGCAGGACTCCTCTGCAACCTCCACTTCGACATCTGGCTACTGGAATACCATCTGGACGCTCCAGGTACTGACACCAGGAGAAGACTCTTCTGCACCTTTGCTTCTCCAGTTCCTACCAACTTTGCAACATTTCCCCAGCTGTGTATCCTCAGAAGAGTACAACTCTTCAGCCTGCACACGAAGAAGGAATCTCCCTTGGGGTGAAGGCATCAGTCCCCTGCATCCGCAGGTACCTGGCTGCATGTGTCTCCGTCATCCTGAGTGGCATGGATCCTGCTTCAGGGGTGGTGGTCCGGAGTGGTCCCCTTGGACCTCTCTACCAGCTTTCACACTTTGGGGGTGGTAAGTCCTTACCACTCCACACAAGACAGGACCCCTGTGCACCGCATCCTTTGCAGCTGCCAAGGCTTGTTTGCTTCATCTCCAAGGGAACCTTCAGGTGATGTGTAGCTCCAGCACTCCCTCCTGCAACTCCTGGGCCTCTATGTAGTCCTCCGGCGACGTGGGAGCAACGTCTGTGGTGTTGCGTGGGCTGCTTCAGCGACTTCTGTGTCCCTGTCCTGTGGGACACCTGTAGGTGCTGCCTCTGCGCCTGTGGGCCTTCTGCAACTCGGAGGGTTCCCTGTGACTCCCCCTCCTGGGTAGAGTCTTCCTGGACCTTGCTGGTCCCCGGCAGCACCTCTTTTCCTCCAGCTACGTGTTTGCCTTTGCCACAGCTGGTTGATGGAAAGCCTTCACCGACTCCAGTCTGCAATCCAGTTTCCAGTGTGGGACACCTTTTACACTCATCAGGAACTCATCTCAAGCTTCTGGGCTGCAGTGCTGTCTTCCTTCTTCGTCAACCAACTCCAATAAGTACCTCTGGGTGGGTAGTACCTCCTACTCCTCCTGGACTCCACAGACACTTCTGTACTTGGTCCACTCTCTCCACAGGTCTTCCTCTTCGGTAATCCATTGCTGGTTTCTTGCAGTCTTCTTTTTCTTATTTTCATCCTTTGGGGTGATTTTTGGGAACCCCAGTGGTTTGCTCCTGGTCGCAGTACTGTGTTACTTACCTGTGTGGTTTCCTAGTACTCCCAGCTCCCCTCTACACAATTTACTTACCTAGGTGGGGGCCCTATGTTTGCATTCCACTTTCTTAGTATATGGTTTGGGCTCCCCGAGGGCCATTATTGCTTATTGCTATTTAACACTGTTTTCTGACCTTTTTATGCATCTTACTGTTTATTTTATTGTGTGTGTGTGTATATATATATATATATATATATATATATCTCAATCAATCATGAATTTGTAAAGGGCACTACTCATCCGTGAGGTTCTCAGGGCGCTGAGCAGGGGAGGGAGAGAAAGGGTGGATGGTGCTGCTACTGCTCGAACAGCCAGGTCTTAAGACGTTTCCTGAAGGTAAGGTCTGGCGCAGGTGCGTAGGAAGAGTGTTCCACATTTTGGCGGTGAGGTGCGAGAATGATCTACCACCGGTTGTAGTTCTGGGGACACCTGCGACGGTTGTGAGGGCGACAGAGTGGAGATGATCGGTTGGGGTGTAGAAGGAGAGTCGTGTGTTGAGGTATTGTGGTCCAGTGGTGTGCAGTACTTTGTGAGCGTGAGTGAGGAGTTTGAAAGTGATTCTCTTGTTGACTGGGAGAAAGTGCAGGTTTTTCAGGTGGTCTGTGATGTGGCAGTGGCAGGAGATGTCCAAGAAGGCATTCTGGATGTGTTGCAGCCTCTTCTGGAGTTTGTCCGTAGTTCCTGCTTAGAGGGCATTGCCGTAGTCCAGTTTGCTGCTTACGAGAGCTTGGGTGACTGTTCTTCTGGCTTCAGTGGGTATCCATTTGTAGATCTTTCGGAGCATGCGGAGGGTGTTGAAGCTTGAGGAGGAGATGGCATTGACTTGCTGGGCCATGTATAGTGAGGGGTCCAAGATGAATCCTTGGTTCTGTGCGTGGTTGGTGGGAGTTGAAGCGGTTCCGAGAGTGGCAGGCCACCAGGAGTCATCCCATGCGGAGGGGGTGGAGCCGAAGATGAGGACTTCCGTCTTGTCAGAATTGAGGCAGCTGCTCTTCATCCATTCAGCGATGGCCTTCATTCCTTCGTGGAGGTTGGTCTTGGAGTGGAGTCCTTTGTGAGGTAGAGGATCAGCTGGGTGTCGTCGGTGTATGAGATGATGTTGAGGTTGTAGAATCAGGCGATGTTAACGAGCAGGGCCATGTAGACGTTGAGGGTCGGGCTGAGGGAAGAACCCTGGGGTATGCCGCAGATGATTTCGGTGGTATCCAAGCAGAATGTGGGGGAGGCGGACTCTCTGGGTTCTGCCGGTGAGAAAGGAGGTGACGCTGTCCAGTATGGTTCGGATGTTGTTGGTGGCGGCAATGAGGTTGGTTTCAGTGCTTCGGTTGCTGCGGAATCCGGATTGGGAAGGGTCCAGGGTGCGGTTCTCCTCAAGGAAGCGGGTTTGTTGTCTGTTGATAGCCTTCTCGATTAATTTTGCCAGGAATGGGAGAAGGGAGATAGGCCAGAAGTTCTTGAGGTCCCGGTAAATATAGTGTATTTACTTACCTCAGAGTGTTGCCTCTCTAGTTTTTTCTAATACTGTGTGCCAAAAATAAAGTACCTTTATTTTTGTACAACCACGTGTTTTCTTTCTTGTGTGCAAGTACCTTGTGACTGTAGTGGTATTGCATTAACTCCCGCACTTGGCACACTACAGAGCAGACAATAGAGACCACTTGACATGCAATACAGCCCGTGAACATCTGAGCATAGAAACATACTTTGACAACGTTTATATAGTGGATATCATTTGGCCGCTTTATTAGTGTGGACAAACAATCGTGTGACTGCCCAAATTTAACATATTTATTGATTATGAAAACCAGTCACTGATCAAAAGCGTTTAGTACATATGACAAAATAACTTTTAGCTTGTTAGTTCTTTTGTTTTAAACTTTACACGTCTAGGTTCTACATTTCACAATTTGTAATGAGTGACTGGTGGCCTTCAAGTCCTGGCCTACCTTTGTCCTGCATCCTTTTGTCCTTTGAATTTTTTGGCAGTCCCACCTTCCGTTTAATGGAAAGGCTCACTCCGATAGCGTTTGTTTTACCAATGTTGTCTGTTAGGGGGTAGCCTTCCGTTCTTGGAATTAGGCCCAACTCGCTAACTGGCGTGTTCTATGCCCTGCTATCCGACTTGCCGGGTCTGGCCTGCGAGTGCCGTGTTCCGCTTAGCCCCCTTACTTTTTGCTATCTTACACCCTGCCGTGAGGCATCCCAAGGTGTGTGGTTTGTGGTTTTTGTTCGCACACCCCCTTGTCTTCCAATGAATTTTTGGTAAAACCTTATCTGTCTTCCGCCACGCTGCCAGTGAGGCTCACTTCTCCTGGCAGCTCCCCTCTTTGGAGCAGCTCCCATTTTTTTTTTTTTTCTTTTCTTTATACCATGCTTGCTGCCAGGTTGGACTAGAAGATGCCCATCCCTTCTTCTGACAAATACAAATGTATGCCGTCCGGCACATAGAGCTCTGGTCTCCTGGGGTGGATCAAGCCATGGCGGATACTTCCCCAACCGTTGTATCTGCAGTACTTTGGACCGCAATGTTCAGCTTCCTCCTGGAGTTATCCACCACCTTTTCCGATGTTGCCCCATGCCATGTGATCCTGGGGATTAGCTCTGACGATATGATGGTGGTTTTCCCCAGCCGCCTAGTGCCTTTCTTCCCAGTGTGGTCAAATCGTTGCCCCCCCAGGTGTATGATTAGTATATCCGGGTGTTCCTGCGAGGAGTCTAATATTTTTTCCATGGTCGGTTGGAGCTGTGCCCATTTCATGCCTGGAAAACCCCACCATTGGATCGTGGTTGCAGGTCTGCTTTGATTGCGTTTGCTTCTAACCCTAGGGCTGTGGCTGTGGTGGCTGCCCGATGCGAAATGAATGGGAACTGAACTCTGCTGGGAGAAAACCTCCCCTCCCTAGTGCCTTCCGCATGACTGCAGTGAATTGGAATCTGCTCAGGTGATCCCCGTTGACATGCTTGAACAAGGGGCCTGGCCCGGTAAGGCGTACCTGCAAAGACTCTCTTATGCTGCACACGGGACAATACTTTGTTTGGTTTATGCATTTTATCATAATGCTAGTGCCCTGGCCCAGTTGATCTGTTTTGGATCGCCTCAGAGTTAAGCGCACCCCGTCTGGTTCTAACTGGCAGTCCCCTATCTGCAAGCATGAGTTGCCCCCTGAATTCTTGACTGATGCCACCAGCTCGCCCACTCTGAATGCCCCAAAGAAAGCTGTGGTGAAGGCTGCTCTGAACACTAGTTGCTCGTACCGGGTCTTAGCTATGAGTTGAAGGGAATCTATTAACCGAGTTAGTTTGTTAAAATCAATGGGGTGTCTGGTGTCTTTTTTGCGCCCCTCTAGGCGTTTCCAGCCTTTCATTGCTGTTTTGATATAATGCGAGGCAGTGGGGTCAGTGCCCAATTGTAGTTTAGAGTAGTGGGCCACTGCCGCCAGGTGTGCCTGTGCCCAGGACTTTGCTTTCTCCTGTTTAAAGGCCCACATAATGAACTGTTCTGCTGCAAGCCTGGTTGCTGCTGCGTCGGTTAATGACTCTAAGCCCCCAATGTCCATGAAGACCCTGGTATAATTGTCCTACCTCCGCTGTGTCTCTGGCGTGAAGGCACTCTGTACTAATATGGACAGGTCTGCTCTGCCAGTTCCCATAGCTCTACTGGGAAGGATGTCATCCTGTGGCTTGCTTCCTGCGCGAGTTTTCTGAATCTGTCCATCTGGGAACGAGAAAGGGCGTCCGCCCGTGAGTTCTTTGTGCCCTTTACGTGTCTGGCCCTGATGTCCAGGTTGTTTTTTAACTGGATGTAAACTAGCCGCCTTAGTAATCTTAGCGTGTTGGGCATGATGCGGACCCTTTGTTTATGGCCATGACCATGCCTAAGTTATCGGTCCATAAGGTTATTTTTAAGTTTTGTAACTGAGATTTCCATATGGTTAGGGCTACCACGATGGGGAATAGTTCTAGGAAAGTGATATTCCTGGTGATCCCTAGCTCCAGCCACCTGTGCGGCAATCTGGACGCACACCATTCCCTACGATGGATGGCCCCAAAACCGCAGCCCCCCCGTGGCGTCTGTGAACAGTGAGATCTCCCTCGCTGCTATCCAGCTCTCTCTCCAGAAGAGCCGGCCATTGTAATCCTCCAGAAATGAGTACCACATGGAGAGGTCTCTTTTGACCCCACTTCCTAGTCTCACGTGGTGATGTTTCTCGCGCAGCCCTGCTGTCAACCTGCTTAGCCGCCTGGCGAACACCCTACCTGCTGGGATAACTCTGTTTGCGAAATTAAGTTTGCCCACCATGCTCTGCAATTCGTCGAAGGTTGCTTTCTGTTTGCCTAACATGGCCTTGATGTCTGCTCTCAACCCAGTTACTTTTTCATGTGGAAGTCTGGATGTACCTGTGACCGTGTCCAGTTCTATGCCTAAGAAAACGAGTGAGGTGGTTGGCCCTACAGTCTTGACCCTTGCTAAAGGGACTCCTAATTCACCTGTCAGCGCGTGGAAAGCTTCAAGGAGGCTGGCGCATGTACCATCATCTGCCCCTCCTATGAATAGAAAATCGTCCAAATAATGCATTTTTCCCCCCTGCCGGGTGCCTGGCGTGCAGTGCCCATTCCAAAAATGTGCTGAACTGTTCGAAATATGCGCACACGATGGAGCAGCCCATTGGCATGGCCTTGTCTATGAATGTCTGCCCTTTGTGCTGGAAACCTAGCAGATGATAACTGTCGGGATGCACTGGCAGTAGCCGGAATGCAGATTCAATGTCCGCCTTAGCTAGTAGTGCCCGCTTGCCTGTTGCTCTGATCATGTCGATTGCGTCATCCAGTGTGGCATACCCCACCGTGCACGCTTTTTCTGGGATTCTATCATTTACTGATGTGCCTTCTGGGTATGAAAGATGGTGTATTAATCTGAATTGGCCAGGTTCCTTCTTTGGTACTACCCCTAGTGGTGAGATGATTAAGTCTGTAGGTAGGGGGGAGTGGAGTGGAGTGGAGTCGGCCCTCGATGCGACCCAGCTTCAATTCTTTGTTGATTTTTTGCTGGATTACATGTGGGTGGTCTGAGGCTGATTAAAAATTCTTTGGGGTCCCCCCAGCTATCTGTCCTTTCACTGGGATTATGAAACCTTCCTCAAAACCTCTCACTAGTGTGATTGCATTTTGCTTATTATGGTATGTGTTGGCTAGCTTCCTCAGTGTGTTTGTAATGATTGGCGACTTGGCTAATTTGAAATTAAATTGGTTGGTCTTCAGGCTGGAGGGGGGGTAAACGCTACTGTTTCTTTTTCTTGTCTTTCCTGTCTGACTTGTGCCTGTTTTTCCTACAAGTTGACGCTGGATGTTCTCCCCCGCAAGCGGAGCAGCTGTGTTTGAATTTGCAGTTCTGCCCCCAAGAACATTTGTCTGTGTCGAATTTCCAATATATGGCCTGTAGTCCCTTATCGCCTTGTAATTTCGCGCTGTGCCATATTTCGTGCCTATAGGGTGTTTTATATTTCTCGTGCTTCCCCTTGCTGTGTCCGTTCCGAAAAGGCTGGTCCCCTCTTCCCGCCCATGAGCTAACTTCTCTTGCGACCATCATTTTGTGGATGTAGCTGGATAAAATCTCTTGGTTCCACTCCATTTCTGGGTGGGCCTGCATTTTTTATCTGAAGCTTTTATCATACTCAAGCCAGGCATCCCCTGGGAATTGGCGGTGTGCTTCGTGTATTTTGGATTCATAAAGCCATAGGTCAGCTGCGCTGTGTGGGAATTTTTCTACTATGACGCAGGCCATTATTCTAAATGCGTCTAGCCAGTTCTCAAAGTTCCTCTCTTTCCTGGCCCTCTTCCTTTCACTTCTGTCATCATCCTTCTTGTCGCATACGGTAAGGTCTAACCCCTCTAGCTGGATTTCTAGCAATGTGAAAATGTCTATAAATTCTTTCCGCCATATCCTTTCTTTAACTGTGAGTGGGATGGCTGTAGCAAGGCCTGCCGCTCTGGTTGTCATGGGGGGGGGGGCCCAGGGAAGGTCTTGTGTATGTTTCTGGTGGGTTACCCGCATTGAGTGTTGGGTTTCCTCCCTTTGTTGTCGTGCCCCACGCTGTTAGGGGGTCGCTTGGGGGGGGGGGGGGGGGCGCCCTATGGCAATTGCTGGGGTGCTTGGTTGCTTGTCTGTGGGTTAGATCCCCTCTGTGGCTGGCCCTGCCCCATCACCCCACAGCAGCAGTGGCGCAAGTGATTTAATACATTCTTTGATTATTGCACTTATATGCTCACCCTCTGCAGGCGCGCTCGGTCTGCTGGCCTCTGGTGTCAATGCTGTCTCGTCCTCGGTACTCTGGATCACAACCCTCGCCTTCTTGGTTGGTTTTCTTGCTTGCTTCCCTTCTGATCTCTGCTGCCTTCCAGGTTTCTGTGGTGGGAGCGAGGCTCGCTCTGTAGCCCCTGCTTTGTCTGTCAAGCTTGCAGGCGCTGTGGTTTCCTCTTCGCGCTCTGTAGTTTCCATGCTCTTTTCCTCCATCTTGGCGCAGAGCCAATCTTTGCCCCGCTTCAGTGCCTCTGCCCTCATGTGTGCGATCATCCTCTCCAAATCGTCCTGCTGCTCGACTACCTGGTCTTCCTCTATTATGTAGCGGTCTCCCTGTGGCACTGTCTTTTCAGAAAGCAATGTTTCTATGTTGTGCCCTAATTCGGTGAAATTTGCTCTCCTTTGCTCAAGACGGGGTCGTGTTGCGCCGTTGCATGGTCCCCCGGAGCACCAATTACTCACAGCGTAAAACCCAGCCGGCTAAATATTTCCTGGGGATCTGCTTTCCCCAGCTCCAGGTCGTGTTGTTCTCTTTATCCTCCACTCTGTGGTTGGTTTCACTGCGCGGCAGGGGGGGGGAAGGGGCAATCCCCTGGAGCAACCTGTGGACGTTCGTTGTGTGGGTCAAATAATAGACACTCGTTTTAAATGTGGCGCGCGCCGATGCGCGGTCTCCTAGAGCCCCACCAGGTGAGAGGGAACTCCCTCGTGCACCACGTGGCAAGGGTTCTCCTTGGGGTCACGTAGTGCGCGGCTGCGCCCGCACAAAGGAAAGGGTGCCGCCTCGGCCAGATATCTTGCAGCTGGCCCGGGGTCTCGTCGCGCCCCCTGCGCGGTCCCCCGAGCAGCAGTGCCACAGACAGCTGAGTGGATGTTTGCAGCTCATTGCAGTCACCGGCCCAAAGAAAAAAGGTTGCCGGTTTTCTCTGAGGTCTCTGCCGCCTGTCACCTGCAGATAGCGGTGCCCGGGGTACCGTCATGCACCACGCAGCCCCCCGAGGCAAACGACGCCGCCGCTGTTGCAAGGAGCAACGCGCGCTCACCGGCCCAACGAGGAGGGGGTTGCCGGTTCCTTTCTGCCTCCACGCAGTGCCCGGGGTCGCGTCGCGCTAATGCGCGGTCCCCCGAGGCACCAGCCAAGTTGCCGCCGGTGCAGAGAAAGGGTCGCCGGCTCTTTCCGAGAGTTTTTTGGCGAGGACCACCGCAGCCAAGGTGCTCACCGGGTGTTTTAGGGTGCCGGATCACGAGATGCTGGCGAGGTCCCCGCTGTCTCTAGGAAGGCTTGGCTCTACCAGTTCGATGGGCTCCGGAGTCCTTGGGAAAAGGTAAGAGAATCGCCGATCTGTTTGTTTGAGTTGCGAGCGCGTTGTCCCGATCCAGATGATCCCGATTTTAGGACCATGCGGGACGCTCGCCCTTAAATGTGTCCTGTGACCCCCCCCTACATAGTTTGTGATATTTCTATTGGGGGGTTTGAAAAACAGCAAAACCCCCCCACTATTGGAGTCGTATCTGTCCCCCCTTTACCTGTTGGCCACCCTAGGGGGTGGGGGTGCGTCGCCCCTTCACTGGGGCTTGCCCTCCCCGAACCAGTTTAACCGGTCCCTTCTGGACCAAGGCGGCCGTTAAGGTGCGGCCTTTGCATGAGCTTTGCATGTCTCCTAGATGAGCCTTGGCTGCTCATCTACAGCTGTCTCTAGAGATCCTGGCTTCTAGACACTGCCTACAGTTCACTAAGAAGGGATACCTGGTATAAGGTGTAAGTACCATAGGTACCCACCACACACCAGGCCAGCTTCGCACAATCCTCCAATCAGGTTGCCTTGTCGGGAGGATCTTCTGTCGAAGAAGCATGGGAAGGTTCTCTACCCGAACCTGTCAACTCTTTACCTACATGCGTGGAGATTGAGGTACCACAGTTGATCCTGAAGTCTGTGAAGTTATTTTGTCAGCCAGGCGTCCCTCCACTAAAACGGTATACGCCTGCCGTTGGAAACGTTTTGTATATTATTGTACAGAAAGGGCTATTGATTCTCTTCCTGCTTCTCTTTCTGATAGCCTTCTCTTTATACTATCTCTTGCCCAGCAGGGCTCTTCCTTGGGTACTCTCAAGGTCTATCTTTCTGCCTTATCGGCATTCTTTTGACTGCCTAATCAACCTTCTCTTTTCAAGTCTCCCATTGTACATAGACTCCTCAAAGGGCTTATACATATGTTTCCCCCTGCGCCCTTTGTTATGCCCCAATGGGACTTAAATCTGATCTTCACATTTCTTATGTGTGCTCTCTTAGAGCCCTTGTACAACTGTCCCCACCTGCTGCTCACAATCAAGACAGCCTTCTTAGTGGTAATGACATCTGCCAGGAAGGTGAGTGACATTCACGTTCTGTCATCAAAACCACCATATCTAACTATCTATCCAGACAAGGTGGTACTCCGAACTTGTACCTCTTGCCCCCCTCCCCCTCCAAGGTGGTGACCCCATTTTATCCGGGTCAGAACCTCACCCTGCCCACCTTTGCTCTACCGCTTTCCCTCTAAAGAAGAGGAGCGACTTCACCGGCTGGACCCAAAAAGAGCGTTGTCATTCTACCTTGACCGCACAAGAGAGTTTCAGGTGGATGACCAACTCTTTGTGGGGTACGTGGGAGCAAAGAAAGCTTGGGCAGTACAGAAACAAACCATTTCGTGCTGAGTCATTCTCTGCATTAAGATCTGCCACGCATTGGCCAGGAAGCAGCCTCCTGAGGGCTTTAAGGCTCATTCTACCAGGGGCAAAGCTCCTACCACTGCGCTAGCTTGGGCGTACCAGTCCTGGATATGTCAGGCAACAATGTAGGCATCCTTGCACTTGTTTGCAATACATTAATGCCTGGACAATCAGGTACGTAGGGAACGGACACTGCCCGTTTGGTCCTACAGGACTTTTTATTGTAAAGGAGATGTATCCGCAGCCCACCACCAGGAGGTTATGGCTTGGGTATCTGTTCAGAGGTAAGGAATATGCAGCTAGAAGTCTCTATCAGATGAACAAGTTAATTACCTTCGGTAATGCATTATTTGGTAGAGGCTCTAGCTGCAGATTCCTTACACCCACCCATGCCTTCCTGCTCTCCGGATATGTCTTGTAGGGTTAGAGTTCATAGGGTTTATACCTATCAGGGCCCTAGTTTTGCACAGACAAATTGTTGGTTTTATCCATTACTCAGCGCTTCTAGCGTGGAAGTTCGTGGGTAAAAGGACTCACGTGCGCCACAGTGGTGCCTTTATAGGCTCCCGTGATGTCACAGACGGCTATGACAGTGCTGACAACGCCACGTAGAGAAGAACAACACACACAAATCCAAACAATGGCGTGTGCAGGGTATTGCTCAGCAAAATATTTCAGATTCAAAGCTGACGCCAGGGAATTCCAAGATAAGGAGTCAAAGGTGAGGAATCAGCAGTTAGATTGTCTCTACCAGATAATGTGTTACCAAAGGTAAGTACCTTGTTCTTCTCAAGCATCCCAGGACTGACAAAGTTGAGCAAATACAGGACTCCGCTTAAAGTCTAAATTTATACCACCCACATGTGGAATGCCACCGGAACATCTGGCCTTTGAAAAGGAAGTCAACCAGCAAATTTACAAACTGGGATATGTCCATTACAATCCCTTTCAGAACACAAGTAAGGCAGAGATGCTAGCCCTGAATAGGTTGGCTAATGACAAGAACATTGTGATGAAGCCTGCTGACAAAGGCAGAGCTATAGTGATACTATGAGTGCAAATGTACAAGGACGAATGTCTGAGACTGTTCAACCACCTTCGGTACCATAAATGCTTAGCAAGGGACCTTAACACCAGACATTTTGGAAAAAAAATAGTTTATTGCATCCAAGGGTCAAGAAAATGGGTGGATTACAAAACACTAGGCAGAGTTTCTGATTAAAAAAAGTCCTATTTTTACATTCTGCCAAAAATCCATAAAGAAGAAATTCTCCCTCCCGGAAGACCTATTGTCCCTGCCATTAGATTGGCTCTTGAATGACTATCACAATTCTGTGATATGTTTCTTAGACCTCTAGATAAGAAGATGCGCACCGTTCTTCAAAATACCAAGAATGTTTTAAAATTAGTGGCAGCATATCTTTTGACAGTGAAAAAGAACTTATGATTAGCCTAGATGTCTAATCACTGTATACTAGCATTCCCAAGAGACCACCCTGAAAGTAATTGAATGAATCCTCAAAGAAACTTAGTGAGAGTCTATTCCCCCTTCAACCCGCGAATTCATGCTGAATTTCGCACATCCGGCTTTAATTCTGAATAGTTTTGAGTTTGCAAGTGAATATTTCTGCAGGTCCATGATACATCTATAGGAGGCACCTTCAGCCTGGCATTCCTCTACGTTCACTCATTTGCAACGGAATTTGTTTCACACCCGTCTAATCCATTTAAAAACAAACAAAAAAAATCAGACTATGGAAACATTACATTGATGACATAGTGCTAATCTTGACAGGCACAAGGAATGAAGTATTAGGCTTTGAAACCTCATTGAATGCACTAAATCAGTGGTTCCCAATCTGTGGTCCAGGGACCCCTGGGGGTCCGCAAAGCCTCCACAGGACGTCCATGACTGCTGAGAAAATTAAATAATATTAACAGATTAGGTCCCCAGCTTTCAGAAATGACTCAGTGGGGGTTCCCAGGATTCCAATAACAATTCAGTTAGGGTCCCCGGGTTCCACTATTGATAAAGTGGGGGTCCACCGGAGTCAAAAGGTTGGGAACCACTACATTAAATCCTTTCCTATGTTTTACCATCACTACTGGGACAATGAATTACCATTCCTTGACCTTCAAATTAAATTAAAGCATGGGTTTTTACAGACGGAAGTGGTCTAAAAATTCACTAACAACAAAACTGTTTAAATTTGAGAGCTTTCATCCCCAAGCTCTATGAGAAAATCTACTGGTAGTTTAGTTCTTACATCTTCAACGCAACTGCTCTGTAAAGGACTACAAGACACATGCTAAGAAACTCTATGAAACTAGCAGCAAAGAATTATCCTGCTCACTTGATATAGAAAGCCAACAAGAGGGCCCTTAATAACAGAGAACAATTGTTAACTTTTACTGAGTCTGAAATGGAGAAGCTGATTTGGGTCTCTACCTTCAGACCTTTATCTAATGACTTTTAGAAAATCATCAAAAGGAATTGAAAAATCCTCGAGTCAGGTAGTTTATCATTAGCAAGAGAGCTAGAAGTGTCAAAGATATGGTTGTACACACTCGTCCAAAACAAAACCTGGGATAAGACCAAGCAGCTAACTTTGTGGTACCTTTCACTCCCAGTAGGACACTCCCTGTGTGGGAACTATAGTGTTTGCTGTTTCACCAGGACAAGAGACCTTTCACCTATTAACCGCAGAGATTAAAAAGGGTCATTCCCTGACAACACAATTAGTTATTCTTCTCTGACTAATTAGTAACCAGTGCGGGTGGACTTCACATCGCTTTCATTCCTAATCCACACCTGACTTGTAGATTAAGGATTGTGGGAACCAAACATTAAAAGATTTTACTTGTGAGTAACGCCAGTGAAAAAGGTATACCATTTTTAGAACCACCTCACCGCCTTCTCTCTTGTTGTATACCAAGTGTTAAATTTCTTTTTGCATGAAAAACCTTTGTGATTAAGGTCACTTTAAAAAAAAAACTTTGACCGCACGTATATATAGCAGAAGTATTCAAGGGTAATGATGCCGACTCCTAGCAGCTATCGACATGTATGGGAGGGAACTACATTTTCCACAATTCCCTTCACCCATCTTTCTTGAATGTCAATTCCCAGTCTCCTTAACAAGGCGTCAGTACTATTGGCCGTACTACATTACCGGGGCTAAGATGGTCGCCTTTTACGTTGCAAAGATCTGCACACGGGAGTGACTACACTTCCCACTATTCCTTTGCGCGTCTCCTGTGTATAACAATACGTGGACGCAATGACGTAGTCTAACCGGTATTGGTTCCACAGCACTGCTGAGGCCTTACATGTCAGGCTTGCTACGCAACACCGTATCAGCATCTGGGAGCAGGGTGCCTTTAGGTACAACTATAAGGTGTACCTTTTGATGACATAAGGCCTGAAGGGGCTACACTGGGTGACCCACGTACTTTGTGATCTTGTAATGATTGAGTGATATGTGTGAGTGTAGGAAAGTAGCCTCTTTCTAGCTTGGTTACCCCCACTTTTGCCTGTTTGTCAGTGTGTTTGACTGTGTTCACTGGGATCCTTCTAACCAGGACCCCAGTGATTATGCTCTCTGCTCTAAATTTGGTTGCAGGTAACTTTTTATCCCCACAATTGGCATACTGGTCCCCCTTTGTAAGTCCTTAGTATATGGTACCTAGGTACCCAGGGCATTGGGTTCCAGGGGATCCCTATGGGCTTCAGCAGTTATTCTGCCACCTGTAGGGAGCCCATGCAAAGGGTTCTGCAGGCCTGTCATTGCAGTCTGCGTGAAATGGGTATATGCACTCGTTTTCACCATAGGTTATCGCACCATGTCACTTTAAGTCACCCCTATGGTAGTTATCTCACACAAAGTGCAGGGTGCAGCTACCTGTGTGTGAGGGCACCGCTGAACTAGTGATGTGTCCCACGAACTCCAGTACCATATTCCTGGACTTCGTGAGTGTGGGGGATGCCATTTTACGCATGTGCTGGACATAGGTCACTACCTATGTCCAGCTACATAATGGTGACTCTGAACCTGGGCATGTTTGGTATCAGACAAGTCAGAATCATACCCCAATACTGTTGCATGTATTTAAAGTATGATTCCATGCATTCTGGGGTCTCCTTAGAGGACCCCTAGCATTGCTACCACCACTCTTAGAAGGTTTCTGGGCAGCCTAGCTGCTGCCACCCCTCAGACAGGTTCCTGCCTTCCTGCTGCTTTATCTGATCAGGCCCGGACAGGCAGAACAAAGGATTTGCTTTGGGAGAGGGACGTAACACCCTCCCTCTCCCTTTGGAAATAGAACTGACTGGCTTGAGAGAGGTAGCCTCCCCCAGAAACGGATTTTGCTTTGAAGGGCACATTTGGTGCCCTCCGTGCATAAACCAGTCCACAGCAGTTCAGGGACCCACAGTCCCTGCTCTGGTGCGAAAATGGGCAATCGAAAGGGGAGTGACCACTCCCCTATCCATCACCACCCATGGGGTGGGGCTCAGAGCTTCTCCAGAGGGTCCCTGGGGTCTGCCACCTTGATTCCAAGGGTGGCAGGGAACTCTGGGAGCATCTGAGTGGCCAGGCAGGTGTCGTCAGAGGCACCCTCTGATAGGTAACCTGGTTAGGTGACCAAGCCCCCTCTTTGGGCTATATAGAGTCCTCCTCTGGGATGGGTCCTCAGATTCGGCTTGCAAGATACCAGCAGGACTCCTCTGCAACCTCTGCTTCGACTTCTGGCCACTGGAATCACAACTGGACCCTCCAGGAACTGACAAATGCTGCTTCAACAAAGAAGCCTCATTTGCAACTTTGTTTCCATGTCTCCTGCCAGCTTTGCAACATTTCCCCAGCCGTACAGCCTCAGAAGACTGCAACTCTTCAGCTCGCACAAAAAGAAGAAGGCATCTACCTTGGAGTGAAGGAATCACTTCCCTGCAACCACAGGCACCTACAACAAACGATGACCGGCTGCTTGGATTTCCCGTCATTTTGAGCTGCATGGATCCTGCGTCACGGGTGGTGGTCCGGAGTAGTTCTCTTGGTCCTCTCTGCCAGCTGTCCAACTTTGTTGGCGGTAAGCCTTTGCCTCCCCACGCAGGACAGTACCCCGTGCACTGCATCTCTTGCTGCTGCCAATGCTTGTTTGCATCTTCTCCAAGGGATCTTCAGGCGACGTGTAGTTCCAGCACGTCCCAAAACTCCTTCCTGCAAAGAACAGCCTCCTGCATGGTTCTGCTGCAGCATGGGATCCTTTTTTGTAGTGCTGCATAGGCTTCTTCTGCGACTCCTGTGTCCCCGTCCTGTGGGATTCATGTGGGTGCTGCCTCTACTCCTGTGGACTCTCTGCAATGCTGAGTGTCCCCTGTGACTCCCGCTCCTGGGTTGAGTCCTCCTGGGCCTTGCTGGTCCCAGGCAGCACCTCTTTTCCACTGACCGTGACTTTGCCTTTCCCAAGGCTTGTTGGTGGAATTCTTGCACTGACACCTGTCTGCAATCTCCCTTCCAGCGTGTGGCTCTGTCTGCATCCACCAGGAACTCTTCTCTGGCTCTAGGGCTGCAGTGCTGACCTGTTCTTCCTCACCATCAACCAACTCCTGCATCCACAGCTGGGTGGTAGTAGTTCATACTCCTCCTGGACTCCACTGTGACTTGTGGACTTGATCCCCTCTCTTTTCTTTCTTCAGGAATCCACTGTTGGTTTTCTTGCAGTGTTGTTCGGGTGTCTTCTTTTTCTTCTTTTCCTCCTTTTGGGTGGTTTGGGGAAAATCTAGTGATTTACTCCTGCATTCCTGGTTGCTGGAGGAAACTGTTACTTACCTCTGTGGTTTTCTAGTTCTGCCAGCTCCCCGCTACACATTTCACTTACCTAGGTGGAGGTACCTTATTTGCGTTCCATTTTTATTTCAGAATATGGTTTGTGCTCCCCCTAGGGTCACTATTGGTTATTGTTATTTGCACTGTTTTCTAACCTTTTCTGTGCCTGTTTCTGATTACTAGTGTGTATATTTAGTGTATTACTTGCCTCCTAAGGGTGGGTTACCTTTCTAGTATTTTGTGGTGATTTGTTCCAAAAAATAAAGTACCTTTTATTTTGTACAACTGAGTGTTTTCTTTCATGTGTGTAAGTGCTGTGTGACTACAATGGTTTTGCATGACCTTTGCATGTCTCCTAGATAAGCCTCTGGCTGCTCATCCACAGCTACCTCTAGAGAGCCTGGCTTCTAGACGCTGCTTACACTTCACTAAGAGGGGATATCAGGACCTAGTATAAGGTGTAAGTACCAAAGGTACCCACCACACACCAGGCCAGCTTCCTACAGTGAGTGTGATGGCATAGATTGTTGTGTTTAAGGACATAACCTTTGGAGTCTGAGTGTTTTGTCCCCTATATGACCCCCTCGCAGCAATTGTTTTTTAGCATTATTGTTTGGTTGAAAATCTTATGATGCTTTTCTAGATAACAGGCCCCAAATGGGTTTGTGCACACTTTGGTCATACCCTGTTATGGGACATTACGGTGATGGGGGTACATGGTTAGCTGACTTCTAAAAGAAATGTACTCTCTTTCATAGAACAGATCGTCTCAATTGTTCACTATCATTTCTAGTGATTATGTTTCAGTGTAGTGTTTTTGTTTTATACAAACTTTGTGCATTGTGTAATTGTTCCACTTATTGTACAGGAAGGGGCCAATTCTTTTCACTTCTCTGCTGTAGTATTTCCCCTTTGAGACAGCGATGTTGTGATCAACACAGTTTTCTATGGAAAATTCGACTATGTTAACAAATTTGTAAATACTGATCATTCAAAGTATTCTTGGCTTCCTTACCTCTTACCACAAGTATGAACCTGATCTGTGAATTTTTGAACATTGTCATTACTAGTATGTGACTACAAAGGACACCGTCTCCGCCCCTGACCTGGAGATAGTTATCCCTATATTCTAGGGTTAGGGTTATCTATCGGAAACTATCACTTGTTACCCCCCTCACTCCCCCCCCCCACCCACACACTTTTTGCCTGATATTGATGCACTGACACTTGTTGCAGTTACCCCCTCCCCCCCACCACACACACACACCTTTTACCTGATATTGATGCTGACTTGACTGAGAGTGTCTTGGGATCCTGCTAACCAGGCCCCATCACCAGTGTTCTTTCCACAATTGGCACACTTCTGGCACACAGATAAGTCCCTTGTAAAAGGTACCAGTGGTACCAAGGGCCCTTTGACCAGGGAGGGTCCCTAAGGGCTATAGCATGTGTTGTCACCCTAAGGAACCCCTCACCTAACACATGCACACTGCCCTTGTAGATTGTGTGTTGGTGTGGAAAAAAAGGCAAAGTCGACATGGTATCCCCCTCAGGGTGCCATGCCCACAAAACACTGCCTGTGGCATTGGTAAGTCATCCCTCTACCAGGCCTTACAGCCCTAAGGTAGGGTGCACTATACCACAGGTGAGGGCGTAGCTGCATGAGCAATATGCCCCTAACGTGTCTAAGTCCATTCTTAGACACTGTAAGTGCAGTGTGGCCATATTAAGTATATGGACTGGGAGTTTGACATTTCGAACTCCACAGCTCCATAATGACTTCACTGAATACTGGGAGGTTTGGTATCAAACTTCTCAGCACAATAAACCCCCACTGATGCCAGTGTGGGATTTATTAAAAATGCACACAATGGGAGATGCCCCCTGTATTTTACCCAATCCTCTAGTGTGGGAGTGACTGGTCTGTGCTAGCCTGCCACTAGCAGACGAGTTTCTGACCCCATGGGGTGAGGGCCTTTGTGCTCTCTGAGGCCAGAAACAAAGCTTGCTCAGGGTGGAGGTGCTTCACACCTCCCCCTGCAGGAACTGTAACACCTGGCGGTGATCATCAAAGGCTCAGGCTTCATGTTACAGTGCCCCAGGGCACTCCAGCCAGTAGAGATGCCCACCCCCGTACAAGCCCCACTTTTGGCAGCCAGTTCGGTGGGAAACTTAAGAAAAACAAGGAGGAGTGGCCACTTCTGCTGGGACCACCCCTGAGGTGTCCAGAGCTGAAGTGACCCCCTCCCTGCAGAATCCTCCATCTTGGTTTCGAGGACAGGGACCAATAGGGAGAAGAATGGGCTCCCCTCCCCAAAGGGAGTGGACACAAGGAGTGTGTAGCCACCCTCAGGGACAGTAGCCATTGGCTACTGCCCTCTGACCCTTGTAACGCCCCTAAATCTTGTATTTAAGGGCTTCCCTGAACCCAGCTCACCAGATTCCTGACAACCTCACAAGAAGGACTGCTTATCTGAAACCCCAGCAGAGAAGGAAAGAAGACAGCAACTGACTTGGCCCCAGGCCTACCGTTCTGTCTCCTGCTTCAAAGAACCGTCAGAGGAAAGGTGACGCGTCCTGCAGGTCCAGCGACCTCTGAAAAACCTCCAGAGGACTACCTGCATCACAGAAGATCAACAACGGTCCTGTCCATAGAAGAAAAGAAGACATTTCTTCTAAAGGACTCTCCTACCTCACTCTAGAAGCGTGAGTCCTGACCACTCTCCACCCGACACCCACGACCCGTGTCTGGGTGGTCCACCCAGCCAGATAGGGTCCCCAGGCGATTCTGATTAAGTATTCATCCTGGGTTGACCCCTACATGACGATGCCTGCAGAGCGAATCCCAAGGACCCCCCTGACTGTGAAAGTTCCTGGCGAAGATATCCGATGCCAAAGGACCCACTGGACCTGCAGCCCCCAGGCCTTGGAGAAACCGACACCCAGTGCAGCATTGATCAACAGACGGCCCTCTTCCCTGTCCAACCGGTGGTGTGCCCAGACACTCCCCTGCACCTTACCTGCAGCCTCCGTGATCCCTGGAGTCCCCTCATAGACCGGCTTTGGAAGTCAGACATCCTGTTTGCACCATGGCCCCGGCCACACTTGTGCCGCTGAGGGTGTGTGTTTGGTGTCTACTTGTGGCCCCTCCAGTGCTTTTCTAATACCCCCTGGTCTGCCCTCCGAGCCGCAGGTACTTACCTGCAGGTAGACCTGATTCTGAGTACCCCCTGTCTCCATAGGGGCCCACGTTAAATTTGCTCATCTTTGACCTCTGCACCTAGCCGGCCTTGTGTTGCTGGTGGTGGGTGTTTGGGGTTAACTTCAACCGGCAACGGTGGACTACCTATACCCCGGAGACTGAAACTGTAAGTCTTGTACTTACTTCTAAAACTGCTTTCTTTTTATCTCCCAGGAACTGTTCCAAAAATGCAGTTTCCACTTTTCAAATAATGTTTCCTTAAAAACTGTTTACTTGACTAAAGTGAAACAAAGTTACATTGATATCTATGCTAAGTACTTACCTGCAACAGTATTTACTTCTGAACTGAATCTTGTGGTTCTAGTAACAAATATATTTTTCTATATAAAATCCTATTGGTCTGGAGTTAAGTCATTGGGTGTGTGCTTCTTCTATTGCTTGTGTGTGTTCAACAAATTCTTAACACTACCCTCTGATAAACCTAACTGCTCGACCACACTACCACAAAGACAGCACCAGTATTACCTAGTTTACCCTCTAAGCCTCTGGAGAACCCCTGGACACTGTGCACACTGTATCTCACTTTGATATAGTATATACAGAGCCATCTTCCTACAGTATCTCATTTCAATATGCATATAACCTTACTATCTGATAGAGACTTCTAGCTGCTGATTCCCTACCTTAGAGTTTGCTCCAGCCATCAGACTGTATCTGGAGATTTTTCTTTGAACAGTACCCTTGAGCGCTGTCAGGTGGCGTCTGTCATCTCCATGTCCGTTGTTGGCATTGCGTTCGCCGTGATGACGTCTGTTGTATATAGGCGCCACCCTGGAACGCTGACGACAGTTCTTTTTTTTTGGCACCGTGCGCAGATCCGGAGAAGAGCTACCCTTAGTCACTTTTTGACTAAGTTTGATCCTTCTGTCATTTGTTTCACTTTTTGGTGCGTCCGGGGATGTCACAGAAGACTGGGTTCAAACTGTGTGACTCCGGTCACCGAATGACGACTGATATGCACCTGGTGTCTGGAGCGTGACCATGACCTGAACTCGTGCTCCACGTGCCGGACCATGAACCTGAAGGCTTTCAGGGAGCGGTCCCTAAAGCTTATGGCGGCACGGCACTTGACTCCGCATTGCTCCAGGTCTCGTTTGAGAGGAAGGTCACGAGAATCACCACTCCTCATCATCCCATTCCAAATCATCAGGGCACTCGGGTCATGAAAAGAAGAAGTTGAATAAGGCCAAACTTTCTTCGCCTTGTCGCTTGGTCAATGCAACGTGGGAAGAGCATGAGTGCTCCAGACCTCAATCCGCTGAGTCGACTTTTGGGTCTGCTCCGCGCCTTCCGAACTCTCTGGGAGCCAGAGCCACCCCTTCCCAGTTTAAGGAGTTTTATAAGGTCATGAGCCTCATCTACGAGCAAACCGACCTCCCTGCAGCCCTTTGGGGCCGGGGCCATCGGAAGGGGGCCCATCTGGTTCCGTCCCGGCTGCTTTGGCCCCTTCAGATCCATTATCGGATCTGTGCCAACACCGGTTGTGCCAACGTGACCTTCCCTGGCGCTGGAAAGACGATGATCCCAACGCCAGTTGGGCCCATAATCAACATCGACCCAATCCTGATCCCTGACGACCCGGAGCCGGAGCAGCATCACTTGACACTGAATCTGACTTCAATGGAGTCTTCCCACCCCAGGTTGGATTCTGACTCTTTTTACTATGGGTACGGATACGGGGAAGTTTGGAGGGGTCGCTGGACCCTCTTGAATAACAGCTTGATAACTCTGAATTGGACTGAGCACGGAAATTCGATGAGGCTAGTGGTCTGGATACTCTTCCAGATGCTGGCACGATTTCTCCCCCTACCATGGCTACGGAGGAGGGAACATAATATTCTATGGGGATTAGTAGGGCAGCAGAGGCCCTCAGCCTCAAGCCTCCTTCTGTGGCGGTCAGAACTAACCTCCTGTCTTTTCAAGGGATGTCCAACAGTCTCTCATGGACATCACCTTTGATGCACCCTTCTCTTTGGAGATCAAGCAGACTCGGCACTCAAGCGTTTCAAGGCGTCCCTGGCTACGGCTCAGTCCCTTGGCCGCGCTGCAGCGCCTTGCCATGCACAGTCCACTTTTAACCCCTTTTGTGGCCATGAATGGGGCCCCCTCTCCCACCTTTTCCCTACCAGCCACAGAGCCACGCATGCTACTCAGCCACCGCATGGCCGTGAATGAGGAATCCCACAGGCTTGTGGGCCAGGGAGCTAGAGGTCTGCCCAGTCCACCCCTGCTGCAGCCTCCAGCCCCTCCTAGTCAGTTGCCCCATCCCAGATCAGTAGGATACAGGATCCGCCATCACCTGCTCCACTGGGAATCCATCACAATGGCAGGTGGGTTTTGCGAGTAGTCCAAAGGGGCCTCTCCCTCCCCTTAGAGACTAAACCTCCGACCATGCCACCATCTTTCAACCGTTTCTCCTAGGATCATTTGGCACTTCTCCGTGAGGAAGCTGTAGCTCTCTTGGCAAAGGGAGCTATAGAAAGGGCCCCTGCATCAGAAGTAGGTCGTGGTTGTTATTCCCGCTACTTTCTGGTGCCCAAAAAAAACAAGGGCTTGCGTCCTATCCTAGACCTTCGGAACCTCAATCTCTTCCTCAAGAAGGAGAAATTCAAAATGCTCTCCCTGGCTGAGGTCCTGTCTGTCTTGGATCCAGAAGACTGGATAGTAGCGTTAGTTTAGCAGGACGCTTATTTCCATATTCCCATCCTGCCTGCCCACAGACGTTACCTACGATTCGTGGTAGGTCACGGGCACTTTCAGTTTACCATGCTCCCCTTTTGGCCTTAATAGCGCCCCTCGGGTGTACACGAAAGTGATGGCGGTGGTTGCAGCTCATCTGCGCAGTTTGGGGGTTTCAGTCTTCCATTACCTTGAAGACTGGCTCTTAAAGGTGGACTCTCCCAAGAAAGTTGTCTCCCACCTTCACACTACGGCGAACCTCCTGCACACGATGGGGTTCACTATAAACATGACAAAGTCACACCTGACTCCCTCTCAGCCTCCTTCTGTGGCAGCCAGAACTAACCTCCTGGCTGAGGTGCTTCAGCCTGAGGCATCCACTTCAGAACCTGTTTAACCCTTCAATGAAGGCCTCACGGAACTCCTTCTGGGTACCTGGTCCAGACCCAGCACAGGGGCTCCTGTGAATAGGACAATTTCTCGCCACCATAACCTGCACTGAACAGCCCTAAATTCCTGTCTCAACAGCCTACACCTGAGAGCCTCTTCATCCAGGCTTCGTAACAGGGCCTCCTTTCTTCCTAAAGTTGTTACGCCTTTTCATGTAGGACAATCCATCACCTCGCCTACTTTTTACACAACTCCACATCCATCTAATGAAGAGTAGAGACTCCACTGTCTGGATCCAAGAAGAACGTTCTACCGTATGAAAGATTCCCAAGTGGACAATCAACTTTTTATAGGATATGTGGGTGTGAAGAAAGGGTGGGTGGTGCAGAAGTGCACAATCTCGTGTTGGGTGGTGCTCTGCATCAAAATGTGCTACGCTTTGGTGAAGAAGCAACCCCCTGAGCGCTTGCGAGCTCACTCCACCACAGCAACTGCTACCACCACAGAATTAGTATGTGGAGTTCCTGTCCTGGATATCTGACAGGCAGCAACATTGGCATCCCTGCACACATTCTTAAATATTACTGCCTTGACAGTCAGGTCCACAGAGACTGCTACTTTAATCGTTCGGTCCTGCAGGACTTTCTAGTATGATCTTCGTAGCCCACTGCCGAGGATGGTAATGCTTGGATATCTCTTCTAAGGTAAGGAATCTGCAGATGAACAAGTTACTTACCTTCGGTAACAATTTATTTGGTAGAGACATACTCTAGTTGCAGATTTCTTACCGACCCGCCCATCCTTCGCACACTGTGAACTGATTTCTAGGGACAGGGCCCTAGTTTTGGCACACCAATACCAGTGTTCTTTATGGCTCCATGCTACTGGCGTGGAAAGTAATGAAAAACTGACGTCCGCACGCTAAGGTGGCGCCTATAGTATGACCGTGACGCCATCACAGCGAACATGACAACAGAGACGGATGCAGAGTCGACCAACGCCACCTGACGGCACGCAAGGGTACTGCTCAAAGAAAAATCTCCAGATCCAGTCTGATGCCTGGGGGAAATTCTAAAGTAAGGAATCTGCAACTAGGATATGTATCTACCAGGTATATCGTTACTGAAGGTATGTAACTTGTTCGTCTCTCGCTTGACGGAGAGACAGAACACAGAAATAGAGGTTGAATTTACTTCCTTTTGTTAAATATAATCTACGGATGACAGACAGGAAAGCATGCTTCTGGAAGGGGCACACAAGTTTCACTTGGTTTGCAGTGATTTTAACTTGCATGCTCATGAGTGTGTGTGATCTTGGAATATTAGGTTATATGGACATTTACTGGTCATCCCCAAAGTTATTCTTTTTATTTCCAAATAGGACTCTATACCAGCTGCTTCACTCAGGTAGGACTTGAGTGTAGTGTAATGAATAAGGTAGGTTGCGGTGCTAAACGCTGTCTTAGATATAGGCATCCTTAGCCCTGAGGAATGCCCCAGACCCGGATAGGCTTGTTGTGAGGGCAGAAACATGTCAGCTATTTGAGATGGCTGGAGCAATTTTCCTTAGCAATACTTTCCTACTTCTGTTTTAGTCATACCAGTGGATACCACTATTAAAGGTTAATATAGTTGTCGTTTAACATATCTGGATCCCCACTTTTGTCCAGTAGCTTTTATTTAAGAACTCCCTCTTGTGTGGCTTCAACAAGAGGTCGAGTCGGCCCTGGTAGCACTGTCCTACCAGGGTGGGGAGAGGTCGCTAATGATGAAGCATGACACTATTATATGTGTGACGTGAGCTCTTTAAAAAAAAAAAAAAAAAAAGATTCCCTCTTTTTGTACAAAATATACTAGCACTCCTGTCTTTATCAACTCAAGACGTTTATCTGTAGACCCAATTCGGACATAGTCTGTTAAATTTGCAGTGCTACAATACCCTTTGTGACAGTGAATTGGGAGGATGTGTGGTAGCCTATTAACCTCCCCCTCTCTCTCTAGGGTTGAAAATGTTAGTAATGCATAACTGGGTGAAGAGAGTTGTTTCTTTCTGTGGTGTGGATGGCCCCTTTGACAGAATGGCAGCTGGACCTGAGCCAAGTGCTACATTGCTGAAATGAAGCAGCACAAGGTGAATCCTGTTCACAAAGTACCATGCCACTTCACCAAAGGAAATAACAGAAAGTGCATTGCTAGTCGTGGTTATGTAAGCTTCGGAGTGACAGTATCTGATTTTTCACGAGCCATCAGTTTTCAGTGATTGGGCTGGAAGGCACACTCTATATTTATTGGAAGATGTGCTTATGCCATTTTATCATATTATATGATCTTAAAACACTTTATTACTGTTATTGATGTTTTGAAAATACGTACCTTGGTGTTTTAAAAAATATTTGATATAATCCCATACCTTATTTACAAGCTGACTTTATCCCAGCTGTAAGATAAAGGTCTGTCACATTCCAACAAGACCATTTGAATCTAGATGGCATGTTGTGATGATGTGATGTGGTGAAGATGGAGGCTGAGGCTGTAGATGCGAACAGTGAGACTCTTGTGTGGGAGTACGCAACTAGGAGCATTGACGTAACAAACTTTGAAGGGGGGGCTGTCCAGTACACAGAAGCCCCCCCTTTGGAATTATTCAGGAGCTCTTAGGCCTGGGTACTGTGCATAGTGGGGCCCCCTGGAGTTTGTACCCCTTCTCCCACACCACCGGGGCTGCAGGGGCCTTTGTTATGCCAATGACTAAGTGGTTTAGTAAATCTGTCTACTATTGCTGTTGATGCAAAAAAGCCAGGGCACTCCGTTTCCAGTGTGATCTGTCTGATACTAAATATCCTGAAGTATAGACCAGTGTTCCCAATCTTTTGACTTCTGCGGACCTCCGATTTATCATCACTGAAACCTGATGGTCCCCATTGAGTCATTACTGGAAGCTTGGGAGCCAGCCATTAACACTATCAATGATTTGAACTGCAAACATATACACACAAAAAATACCAAAACAGGCATTCCATCAAAAATGCATGTTTATTTAATGTGCAAACAAAATTTAAACATAATTTTAATAGGACGGTTGGACATTTTTCAACATTTATTTGAAGCCATACATCATCCATACTATATTCTGTTTGATGTACCTCCACTGCTCCTACAAATCAATCTGACGATACAAATTTATTTTTAGCCTCCAATTTCAAATTCCTTCACATTACAGAATGTTTTAAAAACTCCAATTGTACATTTAGCCACCTCATTTATATACACTTTACTAATCTGTTAATATTTGTTAATTTTCTAAGCAGTCAAGGTCCCCCTAAGAAGGCGTCGCGGACCACCAGGGGAACCACTGGTATAGACCCTAAATACCTGTGCTAAACAAACTGGATTGCTTATTTTGTTTAGTTGTTACTGCTTGCCCTACTAAACCTTGCAATCAACCCACCTTTAAACTCCACATCCAATGCAAAATAACTAGTACCCAGACCTGGGTGTTACAGTACCCTTCTTTTAGACTCAATGCCCATTCCAAAGGAAAACCAAAAAGCCATGTTTAGAGAACAGCAGCATCTTCCACATATGCCTGGCACATTCATAGTACAAGTTCTGCAAAGCTCAATCTTTTGTTCTGGAGTTTAGTGTCAATGATGTTAGTTTGCAACAGAAGGAAGTTTATTTACAGCTACAAGATATTAGTCATCCCAAGCCAGTTAGGGAACAACTGACTTGGCTCTGAATGCTACTGCCTCAACAGACCCTCACATATATGTAAACATTCAGGGATCTTTTAGCAAGGCCCAGCATCACAAATCCTCTTCCCTTAATACATAAAGAATACATGAATATATTTAGAAATTAATTCAACTGAAGTAAAGATGCAAGGATCAAGATAACCGAATTAACACTCTTAATTTACCTAATTGTTTTTTTTTTTTAAAAATGCGTGTGGCCTACAACTCCTGCAACACCTTGCCATCTCTTGACCATGACAAGAACCAGCAAATTCCCAGGATCACCTTTCTCCCTCTGTCATATAAGGATTTGCAAGCAATGGTCCTGATTCACAAAATTCCTCATCAGTCATCAATATGAAACCACTGCATTGTTTTTCTTCTGCAACATTGCAGTCACCACCTTAGCAATTGCCACCGCCTTAGTATAAGGCAACCTTCCTGCTGTTCCAACACTCACCATTCTTTAAAACAGGCAGAGTAGCGACATGCTTCCTTGATTATAAAAGGGCCCTTGAAAGTGGTTAAACCCCTTTTCACACAACCAAACTTAAATTTCTTTGAATCACAAGTTTTCAGGTTCCCTTCACACAGCTCAGAAGATCTTCTCCAGTACCACCATACAACCTCAATTCTTTCACCCATGCTGGAATTATCTTGGTGCCAGTTTTCCTCCCATGCATCACCTTGAAAGGAGACTTGTGAGGTACATCATTCACGGTAGTGTGATCACCCAGACCATGACTATGATCATTTTCTCCATATCTTGACCAACAGAGATCATCATTTGGATGGTTCCTTTAACCAATCTATTAGTTGTCTCAGCAACACCATTGGCCTATGGTTGATGAAAGGAAGTGTGGTTATCCTTAACACTGCAAGATGTCAAAAAAGTTTGCATCTCAATTGAGATTAGTTGAGTGCCATTCTCTGTTATGCTCACAGACGATAAGCCCTACTCTGTAAAAAATGTTCTCAAATACAAGTCAAGTCAACTTTATTCAAAAGCAAATGGTAACCATAAAAGTAACAAAATATTATACATGCATTGTCCTATGCGCTTTCTCTGCTGTTTTTGAAAACATGCCGACATGCAAGACAGTATAACGATCAGAAAGCTCCAATAAAAATTCATAGGCAATTTTCACCTGTCTGACTTTACAGAATCTTTTCCTTAAGAGCAGGATTAATAACATCTCAGTAAGTCTGTCATAAAATGTGTAGAAGAAAACCAAAGTGCTTCATTGTTTGAGCTGAGGTAGTCACACAGGCAGGGAGCATCCACCAGATGGTGCGCAAACCATGAAGACATAATGAAACAACAAAAACTTAATTGTGCCTACTATAAAATGGAACAGTAGTAAACGTGCCCAGCCCCCTTACGTATACAATAAATTGTTAAAAGTGTTGTACGGAAAAATATAACGCAGTTACCTGGTTACACTAACCTTCCTAACTTCCCGAGCAGGTCGTTGATGGCAGGCATAATAGTGAAGGGCATGACTAACATGCTTCTTACAGAAAGTAGCACAAAAATCTGGCTCCAAAAAAGCCCACAACAAACCAATCCTGCCAAAAACAGATTTAACATATGCCAACCATGGGATGGACATACCTTTATCACAGGATAAACAGTCTGTGATAATGTTTCTAGTCAGGCTTGCCTGAGCATTCTTCCATATGGATAGCTACAACAGTGCATGTCACTCACTAATAAGTGTAGGAAAGTACCATCTTTCTTGGCATGTTACCCCTAATTTCTGTCTGTCTGTGTGTTTTTACTGTCTCACTAGGATCCTGCTAGTCAGGACCCCAGTGCTCCTAGTTTGTGGCCTATATCTCAGTATGTGTTACTTTGTTGTCAGTATGCTTGACTGGGTCACTGGAGTCCCGCTCACCAGAACTCCAGTGCTAATGCTCTCTGTTTCCAAATTTGTCACTAGTCTAGTGACTACTTATTTCATTCCAAATTGGCACATTGGACCCCCTTATAAGTCCCTAGTATATGGTACCTAGGTACCCAGGGCATTGGGGTTCCAGGAAATCCTTATGGGCTGCAGCATTTCTTTTGCCACCCATAAGGAGCTCATACAAACACTTCTTGAGGACTGCCATTGCAGCCTGAGTGAAATAGTGTAACCACTATTTCACAGCCATTTTCACTGCACCAGGTCACTTATAAGTCATCTATATATCTAACCTTCAGGCCCTGAAGGCTGGGTGCATTGCACCTGTGTGTGAAGGCACCCCCGCACTAGCAGAGGTACCTTCACGTTGTCCATGGCCCATTTTCCCTGACTCTGTGAGTGCAGGGACGCCATTATAAGCGTGCACTACATATAGGTCAATACATATGTGTAGCTCCACAATGGTAACCCCAAACATGGGCATGTGAGGTATTTAGGAGCTGGAAATTGTACCCCCAATCCAATTCTGGTATTGGGGGGCCAATTCCATGCACCCTGGGGGCTCTACCATGGACCCCCAGTACTGCCAAACCAGCTCTGAGGTTTCCACTGCAGCCCCAGCTGCTGCCAACTGACGGACAGGCTTCTGCCTTCCTGGGGCTTGAGCAGCTCAATCCTAGGAAGACATAACAATGCATTTCCTTTAGGAGAGGGGTGTTACACCCTTTCCCTTTGGAAATAGGCGTTACAGGCATGGGAGGGATATCCTCCCAGAGCCTCTGGAAATGCTTTGAAGGGCACAAGCGGTGC
The DNA here is from genome assembly GCF_031143425.1 of Pleurodeles waltl. Lineage (NCBI taxonomy): Eukaryota > Metazoa > Chordata > Amphibia > Caudata > Salamandridae > Pleurodeles > Pleurodeles waltl. The sequence goes on from NC_090451.1 coordinate 586,732,351, forward strand.
CCTCCTGGCATAATTCAGTCTACACTGGTTCAGGGACCCCCCCAGTCCCTGCTCTGGTGCCAAACTGGACACAGGAAAGGGGAGTGACCACTCTCCTGTCCATCACCACCCCAGGGGTGGTGCCCAGAGCTCCTCCAGAGTGTCCCTGGGTTGTGCCATCTTGTTTTCAGGATGGTCAGGGAACTCTGGGAGCATCTGAGTGGCCAGTGCCAGCAGGTGACCTCAGAGACTCCTCCTGATAGGTGCTTACCGGGTTAGGTGACCAATCCCCCCCTCTAAGGGCTATGTAGGGTCTCTCCTTAGATTTGGTTTTGCAAGACTCCAGCAGGACTCCTATGCATCCTTTTCTTCACCTTCTACCGTCAGATCAACTGCAGAACTGCTCCAGGAACTCTACAACTGCTACAAAGTATCCAAGAAGGCTACTGCAACTCTGTAACTTCAGCTCCTGCCATCAACCTCAACAGTTTCCAGGTAGTGCACATTCCAAGGACTGCCTGTCTTCATCCAGCACCAGAAGGACCGAAGGAATCTCCTGTGAACTGACAGAGTCACTTTACTGCTTCAGCAGGCACCTCTCTGCAGCGACTACCGGTACTCTGGGTCCCCTCTCCTGACGACGAGCGTGGATCCTGGAACACAGGTGGTGGACCGAAGTGACCCAGACTGTCAAAATGTCCAGCTTTCCAAATCTGGTGAAGGTAAGAGCTGGCCTTCCAGAACCTGACAGTACACCTGTGCACCGCGTGTTTTGCAGCTCCTAGGGCTTCTGTGTGCTTCTCCAAAGAATCCTTTGTGCACAGTGTAGCCCAGGTCCCCAGCACTCTATCCTGCGATGTTCAGCTCCCTGAGTTGTTCTCCGGCGGCGTGGTATCCCGTTGCGTAGAGCTGCGATGACCGCGATTTGCAACTCCTTTATTCCTGTGTCCTGGGACTCCTTTGGGTGCTGCCTGGTCTTCTGAGGGCTCTCTAAAGTGCTGAGAGCCCCCCTTTGTCTCCTCAGTCCAAGTTGCAACCCACAGGTCCCTCCTGGGTCCAGGTAGCGCCTTTTCCTGCGAACCGTGTCTTTTGCATGAACTAAGGCTTGTTGGCAGAATCCAACAACGAAAACCAGCCTGCCTCCTTCTAATCAACATGGGACATCTCTTGTACCAAGCAGGAACCCGCAGCTGTCTTCTTTGGTGCATTTCTGACATTTTCTTCTAACCGGAGAATCCACTTTTGCACCTTCATCCGGGTTAGCAGGGGCTCCTGTTACTGCTGGACTCTTCAGCTGTTCTTGGACTTGGTCTCCTCTCTCCGCAGGTCTTCAGGTCCAGGAATCCATTGTTGGTGTCTTGCAGTCTTGCTTGGTTTTTGCATAATTATTTATTACGACTTCTAGTGTGTTCTGAGGAAACTTGCTATACTTTACTCCTTCTTTCCTGGGCTCTGGGGTGGGGTACTTTACATACCTTTGGTGTTTTCTTACACTCCCAGCGCCCCTCTACACACTACTCTTGCCTAGGTGGGAAACTGACACTCGCATTCCACTGTTTTAGTATATGGTTTTGGTTCCCCCAAGGCCCATTTAACCTATGGTTATTTTTACTATTTGCACTATTTTATGACTGTTTACTTAACTGATTTTGGTTACTAGTGTATATTTTGTGTATAATACTTACCGCCTAAAGGAGTATAGCCTCTAAGACATTTTTGGCCTTTTGTCACTAAAATAAAGTACCTTTATGTTTGGTAACACTGAGTATTGTCTTTTCTTGTTTGTAAGTACTGGGTGACTACAGTGGTATTGGAAGTGCTTTTCATGTCTCCTAGTTCAGCCTTGGCTGCTCTGCCTACAGCTACCTCTGGACAGTCTAGCCTCTAGACACTGCCTACATTTCACTAATAAAGGATAACTGGACCTGGTATAAGGTGTAAGTACCTTAGGTACCCACTACAAACCAGGCCAGCCTCCTACCATAAGGTCTTCCAAAAAGTTCAGACCTAATTCTTTGACAAACGAGGCTAGAGGAAGAAACAGGGCTGCAAGTAACCATCTACAATATCTATTTTCCTCCCGTTGTGTGGCCGCGCAATCCATTCTGCCCCATACTTCTGCCCATATGATGCGACAAAAATCCACCGAGATCTGTATATTTGAAGCAAGGGATCAAGCAAACCACCACCGCAGGTTGGGGTAAACTGCACAGTGAGCCTATTGTAGTTGAAAGTTTAACTCTGCACTGCACAATATTGGGAGCCCAAAACCCAGAAGATTAATAGGTAACTCCCACATAAGAAAAGGTATTGGTGCACGTTAACTTCCTATTGAGAGACTATTAAACTGTGCATGTTTAGGGCCACACATTATAATGTAAGATGTAGAAACAATTGCTACACAAATCTAAGATGGTCATGAAATCCACAAATCCATGCACCAGAAGGCTTAGGGCCCGTGGCATCTCCGCCATAAGCATGGCGTCATCTGGATACAAAAAGGAAGGTAATAACGCTCTTTTAATGAGTACATCCTATGTGACGTTAAGTAAGTAAGGCTGAAGCTTGATTATGGTCAGCACAAAAAGTAAAGGTGCTAATACACACCCTTGCCATACACCACAGGCAACACAAACATCCCCGGAGACCTACCATTTGTTGCTGACCCGAATTCTCAACTTTGTGTCTCCGTTCACATAGGCAAGAACTAACACAGCATCCATCCCCCATGCGATCAGCATAAACCACAACTTCTACCTGTTGGCACAAAGGCAGAGGAAAGATCCATAAATGCTAGGTATAATGGCATTTTAGAATATTTCCCAAGCACAAGGTTAAAGTTAAGGCACTGTTCTATAGTGCCCAACTTACTACAAAACCCATATTGACACGGTTATAGTACTTCCTCGTTTGGAATCCAATCTCTGACTCTGTTGTAAATGACCCTCCCCAAGATTTTTACTGTTAAGATCAATTAGGGAAAACTGCCTATACAAACCTGGGAAAGAGCGGACTCCCTTCTTAAAATGGGCACTACGATTGAGGAGGGTAGGGGCAAGAGAGTCAATGTATTGAAGACATTGGTTAGCAGTGGCACCCAGAAGTCTGTATTATGCCTAACAAGGTCAACTAGGAGGCTATCAGGGCCAGGGGCCTTACTGCTTACACTCTGACTGATAGCGCTAATCACTTCATCCAGACTAACCTTAAATTCACCAAGTAGGGCAGGGTCTATAACACACTCAACACCACCCGTAGGGGCCTTATAAATATTAGTAACATGGTCCTCCCAGGTGGTACTAGTAATATGACAAGAAACAGGACTAGCAGCCGAATGCTTACTCTTCAGCTCAGTAACTGTAGACCAAAAAATATACAATTTTTAACTAAAGCACCCTGCTCTAGCTTCTCCCACTGCTAAATACCTCCCTCCAATGCATCCTTGTCACTTCCTTGTAATGCCTCCTTGCGGAGCTCACAACTGCTGGGACTCCTAGGTTTTGCTGCAAGGACCTGGCGCACCTGACTGTTAGTTAAGGAACACTCATGATTAAACCACCTAGGTGAATTTACCAAAGTCCGAAATAGTTTCATCAATGCTTTTCTAATATTTAAGCAGCCTGCTCTAGCTTCTCCCACTGCTAAATACCTCCCTCCAATGCATCCTTGTCACTTCCTTGTAATGCCTCCTTGCGGAGCTCACAACTGCTGGGACTCCTAGGTTTTGCTGCAAGGACCTGGCGCACCTGACTTTTAGTTAAGGAACACTCATGATTAAACCACCTCGGTGAATTTACCAAAGTCCGAAATAGTTTCATCAATGCTTTTCTAATATTTAAGCAAAGCCTGATAAAGCCTTTGAGATCGAAGAGGCCATATGCTCTGTAAGACACAATTCCACTAGCTTGTGATTAGTGCTAATTAGATTTTAAAAAACTAGTGGGCTTGCATAGCTGCCCCAGAAGCCTAAAATTATCAGAAATGGGCTGAGGGCAATTTGCTCCCATTAATACCCTGGTATTCTGTCTTGGGACCGTAGAAAAAACTGCTTCCAGGGGACTATAATCAAAATAATCTGTGTCATATTACTGTCCCTGACACCACAATATCTTCCAGACTACGTGTAATAAAGATGTAGTCAATCACTGAAAGGTTGCCCCTACCCCTGACTACAAAGACTGTGCTTCTAAATCCAAGGTTCTAGGGCCCATGTGATGGAGATGCACTACTACACATAACCTTGCTCAACAGTGTTAGCTTGATGTTAAAATCACCCACCAAACATAAATAAGCCAACCAGAAAAGGCCTCCCTTTTAATCAAGGTATTGGTAATATCAAATAATACAGACAGTTTAGCATTTGGGACATTTTCAAAATTGTTGTCATAAAAGTATGACTTGAAAATCACTATTAGGTCTCAAATTATTAATGGCTGCTTGAGTGGCAGTCTCCTTTTGTTTTGTTCAATGATGCCAAGACTACATTCTTTCCATGTGAAATCTTGAATGAGTTAAATAGTGACATCAGTAATGTTGTAGCCTCAGTTACCAAAATGGACATCATTGTTACTAAATTTCATCTTATGCTTAAGTATAACAACTGAGTAGCATGTTTTCTGTATTAAAAATAGCAACTAGGGATGTACATATAGGCCTTCATTACGACCTATGCAGTCTACAGACCATCAGGGCCGTGGTGGCATTCGGACTGCCGCCAGTGTGGTGGTCCGCCAGCCACATTATGACGGTGGTGTTACCACCACAGTTGGATCACCAGCACCCCGAACTTTTCAGCCGCCTGACAGCCTGGTGGTGCTGGCGGTCCCAATCCACCGGGCAGCGCTGCCCTGCGGATTACGATCCCTCCCCCCCTGCCATGCAAAGGCTGGTGGAGACCGGGTGCAGGGGGCCCCAGGGGGGCCCATGCACTTTTGCATGGGCAGTGTAAGAGCCCCCCATGGCCAGCCCTGTTGCGCCTTTTACTGTCTGCTTTGTAGACAGTGAAGAGCGCAACGGGTGCTGGTGCACCCTACGCACCGCAACATTGCCACCATCTCAATTTACGAGCCAGTGTCAATGTTGTGGGCTGTTTTCCCACTGGGCCAGCAGGTGGAAAAACTTAATAGGGGCCACAGGAAGGGACCACGACCATGGGAGTTTAGCGGGCGGCCTTTTCCACCCGCCAAACTCATAATGAGGGGCATAGTCTTTTTAGTTATTTGTAAAGTAAAATATTAGTTAAAACTGTAGAATTAAAAAGAAGCTTCTTAGTCATGTTTCTTATGCACATACAAATATTTCATATCTAAATATTGGAATAAATAAAGTCTTATATCATTAGATGACATTTTGTTTTATAGAGGAAAACATATATCCTTCTTGTCCTCACACACTTCCCATAGTACTCCAAAAAATAATCGATTAGTTATATTGACTTTGTCAATAGTCCGGTCTACGGTATTTCTCCATTCACCACTCGCACTAATAACTTTGGTGCATGGTTCTCAAAATCGCTTAGTCTGATTTATTATGCTCCTGCTGATTAAGGGTAAATGGATAATGGAGTTGGAGCTGGCAAGATCATCGGGGTATCCTGTGGTTTTCTTCATGATGGTGGGTATCTGCTTAGTCTTGTGAGCTTCAGGAAAGATGTTGACAATGGTGAATAATGGTGAGAGAGCTATTTAAAAAAGGGATGTAATTGAGTATTGAGAGTATTTTGTGCCTGTGATGTAGCTGATGATGTTGCCGGAGGTCTTTGAGAGACAAGTATTTGAAAAATAACCATAGTGAGATGCAATGTGGAGTAGTGGGAATTGTAGAAGCATGCTTTGTGTTTTTTTTTTTAATTCTAATTAAGAAATTGTTGATGCTATTGCACGTCTTTGGGGAGTGCAGCCTAGAAGTGACAGGCAGGATGGATGAAGCACTTAATCGTTAAGAAGACCCTTTTGCTTAAGTCAGCAACTTCACTGATATTGGTATGGTATGTATCTTTGGCTGACTTAATGAGTTTTCTGTGTATTATGCAGAGAAACTTCAATAGTGTGAGGTTGTCGGGTTCTCTTATTCTTCAATTTTCCTTCATGGCAACAGATGTTGACTTTCTTTTTGCAAACATCTATGTATTAGCATGGTGTTGAAGGTTGGCCTTGCACAATTGTATTCCAGTTGCATTACAATTATATACATGTTTTTCTAGAAATGTGTATAAGTTGTATTAAATGGTGCATGTGTCTGATGTGGTGGTAAGATTGTTTATTGAACTGAAGTGTAGTGCTTTTATTTTTGAAACATGAAATGGTATACTAAAGTCAATATATACATTCAAGAAATGTAATCTAGAAACTATTTTCACAGACTGACAAATAATATCTACGTATATCACATTAACAGAAAAAGTTGACAAGGCCACAAGATGATGGCAGGAGAATATAATCTGAAACAAACATATAGAGATTGTTGCCAAAGGTGTTCATTGGAACATAAGCAGTCATTCTTGTAGTGCAGAATCCAACAAAAAAAGAGGATTATCTAAAGCAAATGTCAGAATCACAAACAGAAGCAGCACAAAAGATGTTTAAAAATGAAAACTGTTGTATGAAACAATGTGACTTTTTTGGAAAATATTTCAGAAAATGCATTGAGCAGACTAAAAATGTCATTCAAATATTGAGGCTACATTATATTGTTTGTGTAAATGTTAAACAAGAACCAGCAGAAGTTTATATTGCATTTTAGTTGCATTACAATTATATACATGTTTTGTTTTCTAGAAATATGTGTAAGTTGTTTTAAAGGGTGCAGATATCAGATGTGGTGGTAAGATTATAACTGAACTGAAATTTAGTGCTTTTATTTTTGGAAAATTAAATGATATACTAAAGTCAATATATACCTTCAAGAAATGTAAGCTAGAAACTATTTTCACAGACTGGCAAATAACATCTATGTATATCACATTGACAGAAAAAGTTGACAAGACCACAAGATGATGGCGGCGAAATACAATCTGAAACAAACATATAGGGATTTTTGCCAAAGGTGGTCATTGGAACATAATCAAAGTCAATCTCCTAGTACAGAATCCAACAAAAATAGAGGATTATCTAAAGCAAATGTCAGAATTAGCAGCACAAGAGATGTTTAAAAATTGAAAAATATTGTATGAAACAATGTGACTTTTTTTTGGAAAAATATTTCAGAAAATACCTTGAGCCAACTCAAAATGTCATTCAAATATTGAGGCTAAGTTGTATTATTTGTGTAAATGTTAAACAAGAACCCGCAGAAGTTTGTAGAATCCAAAATGACTATTCAGTTTTATTGGTGGTTGCCACTTGAAAAAGTGTATACTTAAAATGTTAATTATTTATTTGAAAAAATTAAGAAATAAAAACCTTTTTCAAATATTAAGCCCTTTAAGTTTTGTTTTTAATTTGAAGGTGTCACATACTTATTATTACAGTTTCCTTCTTTTATAAAGATGTATTTGCCTCTAGAGATTCACTGGGGCATGGCTTGTATGGATGAATGACATTTACCGTGCAGTCAACTGTGAACTACTGTGTGGGTGATGTGGCAGATAAGTAAATGCATAAAAACGAATACGTTTCTGTATGTTTTCTGATGACAACTAACAAAAAGTTTGTTTTAAAAAAACAAAGTTATCTATTTGTTTGCAAAGCATGAGAATGTAATCTGTGTTAAATGTGTACTATTTTCTTGACATATTTCACAGCATTCAAATATCCTTATTGTTTACTGGTTTACTGTATTTACACACTATGGGCCTCATAATAAGTTTGTCTTTTCGGAAGACCGTTGCAGGCGCGGCCACCAAAAGACAAGCATTGTTGATGGTCATCCCACTGCCGTATTTTGACTCAAACCATAAAGACTGTCAAAAAACAGCCACAAATCCAACACCGCCAGAAGACAGGAGGGCTGGAAAGCGGCGGTTTCACCAGCAGGACCACCAATAACATTCCACCCAACAGATTGAGACACAAATCAGCACAGCGGTTCTTTCATGGCGGAAAACCATTGCTGGTACGAACCGCCGCGGTCAGAACCCATTGTTATCTGAACACACCACCACATTGGACAGTTTGAATACTCCACACCTGTCACACATGCACACACCAGACACACCTACTTACTGCACTACATAACACTCCCCCACACAACACGCAATCCTTTGCGATAATAGCAACTCACGCATACACCTAAAGCAGCCAAATACACATATATATAGCACCATAGGCATACATACACATTTTACTCAACACACACCACACAACTGCACAATCAACCCAAAACACATACAAGCACACAAACACACCATAAGCGGCAATCACTCACAGTGCACCCCCCATCAGTCACCCAACACTGCACCCTTACACACACAACACCCCCCCCCCCCCCTCAACACAACCACTACCATGCCCCCACAAAAGCACCCACGGTTGACAGACGACGAGTTGAAGGTCATGGTGGATGAAATCGTCAGGGTAGAGCCACAACTATTTGGAGCACAGGTCCAGCAAACCTCAGTAGCCAGAAAAATGGAGTTGTGGCAGAGAATGGTCGACAAGGTCAGCTCAGTAGGCAGCCATCCACGCACAAGGGAGGACATCAGGAAGAAGTGTAACGACCTATGGGGGTAGGTGCGTTCTATGGCATTGAGATATCAAATTGCCATGCACAAGACTGGCGGTGGGGCCCCCACCTCCTCCCCCACAGTTCACATCTTGGGAGAAGAAGGTCGTGGACATTCTGCATCCCGAGGGCCTGACTGGAATACCTGGGGGACTGGACTCTAAGTACCCACAACTTCCATGTCACAAAAATGTTGTTCTGCATGCTACCTCACCACCCAAATACAGCCCCAAAGAGGTGGATGTCTCACTACCCCTCCCACCCATTCACCTAATGCCTCTCTCCTGCATGCCACACCTCTACCCAGCCCAAATGCCCACACAGCCCTTAGCAAAGGCACCGATGCCATTGGATAAAACTATCACTACGGCTCCCACAAAGCTCCAGCCCATCTATGTGAAAACCTGGAATGTGTACATCACATCTCTTACATGTATGACTATTGGACTACCCATACCGACTAGATGGTACGACTGAGGGCCACTACATGGCAACGACAGCGATGCAATGGCACAACACAATAGTAATCCAGTCTAAACACAGCTTCAGCACTGTGATTAATCAAATCTCCCACTAATCAGGATCCACAACCCAGATATTGACCCACCGTGATTTGGAATGTAAGATGTCAGTCTCCATGCACAAAATGCACAGACAGGACTATCAACCTCACATACTCACATATCCTCCTCCCACTGGGACACCATGCAGTAATGTCCAATCATTACCTCTCACACCTACCAGGCCTGATTAGTCTCTAGCTAACAGTGCAGGCCACTCATGTGAACTAACAGATAGTCCCAGAACCCATCCAGAGAGCATAAGTTAATAAACCTGAATTACAGCAACCTACATGGAGTATGGTACACATGTCAGACCACTACTTAACAACACTGATATGCTGTGCAGCATCTATCATTGTCATTTCTGGGAATCATGTCAAGCCACTGTATGGATGTGAGAAAGAGACAACCAAACACACAGCCCATATGTTAACTCTGTTTCTCACTCCATCCACAGGTAACCCAATAACTGTCACCTTGGAGACAATACCAGAAACTTCCAGCCCTCCTCTGGATGAAGGCCCCATGAGGACAACACACCTGGATGTCTGGACACTGACGACCTACCTGGCCCATCAGGGACACCTGGGCAGTCTACAACTTCCTGCCTCACCCTGCCCACAGCTATCCCCCCCCAACCCTGAGGTTACTATATCACAGCCAACCCTCCGTCCCCAAACCTGTATCCCAAAGACTGTTCAAACTATTGTGTACCCTGCAGTACAGGGACCTGAGTCGACCCCTCACACCCCAGACAATGAAGGTCCTGTAGACACTGGGAGTGGGTACACCATGCGAGGGGCACAAGCATTTGGGGGCAGGGGTCGTGAGAGGGAAGATGTGGGCCAGAGGAGGGGGCCCCAAAGGGACTCAACTGACCAGGATACCATCACCCAGGTCCTGGGGGCATATCAACAATCCCAGGACAGAATGGGCCTGATCATAATCATGTTGGGGGAGAACCAAAGACTGCAGAGGGAATATCACCAGGGGGTCATGCAGCAGTGGCAGGCCCACAATGCCACCATGACCTCCATTGCAGGGGTGCTTAGGGACATGTCCACCAGCCTCTGTGAATTGGCAACCCACCATCAGGCCCCTTCCACTAGCAACGTGACATCTGCCCCCCTCTACATCTGCGGCAGCTAGTGTAATTTAGGCATTGCCAGGGGAAGCACAGGCCTCAGATACCCCTCCCTCTGAAGCTGAAGAACCCCCTTGCAAATGTGGTCATACATCCAGACATCCGGCTGGAGCAGATGCCAAGACCCAACCCACTGCCAGGAAGTGAACCTCACCAGTTTTGCCTCCTTTGTGTGCCACTGAGACACCCTGTTGACTGTTCAGTGACACAACTCCATCTTCCCATTGGCACATGGACACTGTGCCTGTGCAACCAACTGCTGTACCACCTACTTTGATAAGTTACCATGACCCCACTCATCACCTGTTGGACAATGGATGCACCATATTCACAGTCTCACTAATATTTACTATGCACAACAAACACCAATGGAACACAGCTACTGTATATGTGTCTTCATTCAGACTTCAACAAATTTAATCAATGCTAATACAGATCTGGTTATGCCCCTTAAATCCAACAGGCAGTGGAATGGGTAGCAGAGGGAGCCATCCTCAGCAGGAATCACATTACAACAGATAGATATGTCCCAGGACAGATGTCAGTCAGTCAAATATTTCTAGCCCACACAAGCGTATAGTCAGTTTTCCAACCTGCAGAAAGACAATGACAAAAGAGTACCATCAGGTAGAAGTCATGGAGCCACACAAAGCACTTATGCAGGACATAGGTGTCGTACCCAGTGTAGGATGCCTCCTAAGAAGGTGCCAGCAGAGATTACCTATACAACACCAGTTGCAGTATATACATCTAAACTCTTTAAATGCCATTTGTCAGGTACAACCCTCAATTCAAAAAGTAATTTAGCAAAGTCTAATGACTGTGAATGCCTCAAGCCACAGGTTGCAGAGGCACATATTCCAATACCACAGTCAGTGGGTGGAGTGACATGAGAACACGTGAATGCAGCTAACATAGCTCAATGCTGTAGGAAAGTACCATGTTGCCTGGCATGTTACCCCCATATTTCACTGTATATATGTTGTTTTAGTCTATGTGTCACTGGGACCCTGCCAGGCAGGGCCCAGTGCTCATAAGTATGTGCCCTGTATGTGTTCCCTGTGTGATGACTACCTGTCTCACTGAGGCTCTGCTAACCAGAACCTCAGTGGTTATGCTCTCTCTCTGCTTTCCAAATTTGTCACTAACAGGCTAGTGACTAAATTTACCAATTCACACTGGCATACTGGTACACCCATATAATTTCCTGGTATATGGTACTGAGGTACCCAGGGTATTGGGGTTACAGGAGATCCCTATGGGCTACAGCATTTCTTTTGCCACCCATAGGGAGCTCTGACAATTCTTACACAGGCCTGCCAGTGCAGCCTGAGTGAAATAACGTCCACGTTATTTCACAGCCATTTACCACTGCACTTAAGTAACTTATAAGTCACCTATATGTCTAACCTTCACCTGGTGAAGGTTCAATGCAAAGTTATTTAGTGTGTGGGCACCCTGGCACTAGCCAAGGTGCCCCCACATCATTCAGGGCAAATTCCTCGGACTTTGTGAGTGCGGGGTTACCATTACACGCGTGCACTGTACATAGGTCACTACCTATGTACAGCGTCACAATGGTAACTCCGAACATGGCCATGTAACATGTCTAAGATTATGGAATTGTCACCTTGATTCCTTGATCCGCCGGGTCTCTAGCACAGAACCCGGGTACTACCAAACTGCCTTTCCGGGGTCTCCACTGCAGCTTTTGCTGCTGCCAACCTCTCAGACAGGTTTCTGCCCTCCTGGGGTCCAGGCAGCCCTGGCCCAGGAAGGCAGAACAAAGGACTTCCTCTGAGAGAGGGTGTAACACCCTCTCCCTTTGGAAATAGTTGTGAGGGCTGGGGAGGAGTAGCCTCCCCCAGCCTCTGGAAATGCTTTGATGGGCACAGAAGGTGCCCATCTCTGCATAAGTCAGTCTACACCGGTTCAGGGATCCCCCAGCCCTGCTCTGGTGCAAAACTGGACAAAGGAAAGGGGAGTGATCACTCCCCTGACCTGCACCTCCCAGGGGAGGTGCCCAGAGCTCCTCAAGTGTGTCCCAGACCTCTTCCATGTTGGAAACAGAGGTGTTTGTGGCACACTGGACTGCTCTGAGTGGCCAGTGCCAGCAGGTGACGTCAGAGGCTCCTTCTGATAGGCTCTTACCTCTCTTGGTAGCCAATCCTCCTTCCTAGGTAGCCAAACCTCCTTTTCTGGCTATTTAGGGTCTCTGCTTTGGGGATCTCACCAGATAACGAATGCAAGAGCTCATCAGAGTTCCTCTGCATCTCCCTCTTCACCTTCTGCCAAAGGATCGACCGCTGACTGCTCAGGACACCTGCAAAACCGCAACAAAGTAGCAAGACGACTACTAGCAACCTTGAATCGCTTCATCCTGCTGGCTTTCTTGACTGTTTCCAGTTGGTGCATGCTGTGGGGGTAGCCTGCCTCCTCTCTGCACCAGGAGCTCTGAAGAAATCTCCCGTGGGTCGACGGAATCTTCCCCCTGCAACCGCAGGCAACAAAAGACTGCATCACCGGTCCTCTGGGTCCCCTCTCAGCATGACGAGCATGGTCCCTGGATCTCAGCAACTCTGTCCAAGTGAGTCCCACAGTCCAGTGACTCTTCAGTCCAAGTTTGGTGGAGGTAAGTCCTTGCCTCCCACACTAGACTGCATTGCTGGGTACCGTGTGATTTGCAGCTGCTCCGGCTCTTGTGCACTCTTCCAGGATTTCCTTCATGCACAGCCAAGCCTGGGTCCCCGACACTCTAACCTGCAGTGCACAACCTTCTGAGTTGTCCTCCGGCGTCATGGGACTCCCTTTTGTGACTTTGCGTGGACTCCAGTTCACTCTTCTTCCAAGTGCCTGTTCAGGTACTTCTGTGGGTGCTGCCTGCTTCTGTGAGGGCTCCCTACATTGCTGGGCACCCCCTCTGTCTCCTCTTCCAAGTGATGACATCCTGGTCCCTCCTGGGCCACAGCAGCACCTAAAAACCCTAACCGCCACCCTTGCAGCTAGCAAGGCTTGTTTGCAGTCTTTTAGCGTGGGAACACCTCTGCAAGCTTCTTCACGACGTGGGACATCCATCCTCCATAGGGGAAGTTCCTAGTCCTCTTCGTTCTTGCAGAACTCCAAGCTTCTTCCAACAGGTGGCAGCTTCCTTGCACCCTCAGCTGGCATTTCCTGGGCTCCTGCCCACTCTCGACACTGTCGCGACTATTGGACTTGGTCCCCTTGTCTTACAGGTACTCAGGTCCGGAAATCCACTCTTGTTGCATTGCTGGTGTTTGTTCCTCCTGCAGAAACCCCCTATCACTTCTTCTGTGCTCTCTGGGGGTAGTAGGTGCACTTTACACCTACCTTTCAGGTTCTTGGGGTGGGCTATTTTTCTAACCCTCACGGTTTTCTTACAGTCCCAGCGACCCTCTACAAGCTCACATAGGTTTGTGGTCCATTCGTGGTTTGTATTCCACTTTTGGAGTATATGGTTTGTGTTGCCCCATACCTATGTGCTCCTATTGCAATCTATTGTAACTTTACATTGCTTGCATTACTTCCTTTTGCTATTACCTGCATAATTTTGGTTTGTGTACATATATCTTGTGTATACTTCTTATCCTCATACTGAGGGTACTCACTGAGATACTTTTGGCATATTGTCATAAAAATAAAGTACCTTTATTTTTAGTACTTCTGTGTATTGTGTTTTCTTATGATATTGTGCATATGACACCAGTGGTATAGTAGGAGCTTTACGTGTCTCCTAGTTCAGCCTAAGCTGCTTTGCCATAGCTACCTTATATCAGTCTAAGCTGCTAGAAACACCTCTTCTACACTAATAAGGGATAACTGGACCTGGCACAAGGTGTAAGTACCTCTGGTACCCACTACGAACCAGACCAGCCTCCTACATTGGTTGTGCAGCAGTGGGATAAGTACTTGTAACTACTTACCACTTTGTCATTGTGTACTTTTCATAAGAGAATAATATACAAAACAAATTCAGTGTATGTACACCTAACCAAAAAGTTTTGCTTTTCTCCTCTTACACTTTCTACTAAGTGCTGAAAAGTACTCTAAAACTTTTAAAAGTTTCCAAAAAGTTAGAAAAAGTTTTTTCTCTGCACTTTAAAAAGTTCTGAAACTTTTTCTTTCTTCTCACTGTCTCTAAACCTTCGTCTTCATGTCTGATGTAGAGTCAGCTCTTAAAATGGTCAATACTACATATGACAATTTAAATTACAAGAGCCTAAGGAGTCTCTGCTTAGATATAGGTTTAGTGATAGGAAAGAACCCTACAAAAGAGTTTCTATATAACATGCTCATTTTGAATGATGAGTCCCAAGCAGGCACTTCAAATGAGAAGTTAATAGATGGCTCCCATTCTGACTCAGGGGATCACCTTGAGGGAGGTGGGGAGGGTTCTGTTCCAAATCTGCCTCCTAGCAGACCACCTAGTAATGCTGGTAGTAATGGAGGCTCCCATCATAGTAGGGGTGTCTTTACTCCTGGAGGCCAGGTTATTAGAGTCCAGTCAGTTAGGGGCAGGTCTCCCTCTGTTGTTTACAATTTATCTTCTGTGTCCAAGCATTCCAAACCCACCCACCCTGAAGACAGGGAACTCAAAAAGTTGAGAGTGGAAGAGACCAGACTGAAGCTTAAACAGCAACAGCTGGCTCTAGATAGGGAATCCCTGGACCTGGAGAAGGAGAGACAGAGATTGGGGTTAGGACCCCATGGTGGCAGGAACAGCAGTATTCCTGATAGTAATCCTGTTAGAGAGCAGGATTCCAGAAATCTGCACAAGATAGTCCCCCCTTACAAGGAGGGGGATGACATTAACAAGTGGTTTGCTGCACTTGAGAGGGCCTGTATGGTACAGGGCGTCTATCAAAGGCAGTGGGCTGCTATATTGTGGCTATCTTTCAATGGAAAGGGTAGGGATAGGCTCCTTACTGTTAGAGAAAGTGATGCTAACAATTTTGCAGTTTTGAAGGATGCTCTCTTGGATGGATTTGGCTTAACCACTGAACAATACAGGGTTAAGTTCAGAGACACTAGAAGAGAGTCCTCACAAGACTGGATAGACTTTGTTGACTGTTCAGTGAAGGCCTTGGAGAGGTGGGCAGTAAAGTTTCTGACTATGAAAGCCTGTCTAATCTTATTCTGAGAAAGCATATTCTGAATAACTGTGTGTCTGACTTGTTACACCAATATCTAGTGGACTCAGATCTGACCTCTCCCCAAGAATTGAGAAAGAAGGCAGACAAATGGGTCAGAACAAGAGTGAACAGAAAAGTTCATACAGCGGGTGACAAGGATGGCAAGAAGAAGGATGGTAAGTCTTCTGACAAGGGTGGGGACAAAAGTAAAACTGCGTCTTCATCAGGCCCACAAAAATCCTCTTGTGGGGGTGGTGGGTCCAAATCCTCTTCAAATCAAGTAAAAAAGCCTTGGTGTTATTTGTGTCAAGTCAAAGGCCATTGGCCAACTGATGCCAGTTGTCCAAAGAAAAACACCAAACCTCCCACTACCACAACCCCTACTGCAAATTCTAGTGTCCCTAGTAATAGCAGTGGCGGTGGGAGCAAACCTACTAATAGCCAATCCAAGGGAGTAGCTGGGCTCACTTTTGGTAATTTAGTTGGGGTTGGTCCTGTTAGGGAGACCACAGAGGCTGTGTTAGTCTCTGAAGGTGCCATTGATTTGGCCACCTTGGTTGCTTGTCCCCTTAATATGGATAAGTACAAGCAACTTCCCCTAATAAATGGTGTTGAGGTTCAGGCCTACAGGGACACAGGTGCCAGTGTTACCATGGTAATAGAGAAAATGCTACACCCTGAACAACACCTACTTGGTCAGCA